>NC_055991.1:130409872-130719872 GCF_018446385.1 Zingiber officinale | reverse complement strand
TAAACCACTAAGAACAGATAAGTTGAATTTGGAATTAATAATGTTAAGTTCTGTTTGCGATTCCAAATTTAATTTCTAAAGAACACGATAGATTGTTAGGAATGGTTCAGGACTTGTACAAAAATTGTATACAGGGGAATTGGTACGATATTCCCAGTAGCAACCAACACTATTTCGCTCGGCCAAGACTCGGGAGAGATCAATGTCATTCCTCCGCTAATGCTGGTGGTGCCGCTCGGGCGTCCTTCTGTCGTCCTCCCGTCGCTCAACGGATCGGTGCCTTTGACGCCGATTAGGAGAGGGGGATTGACGGCTGTATCTACACGAAGTCGATCAACCGACGATCGATGTCAGACCGCGGCAATCGCGCGTATTGTGGGTCGCCGAATGGTGGAAAGAGCAAAACATCGACGTCCATACTTTACCTTTTGACACCTTCAGCCGATCGGACACTACATGTTGTGCGGCATGTGCCCTGGTTTCCTGGTATGGTCGCGTTCCTTCGGCCCTCGGCCCTTTGGGCGGTTGGTGGCTGCTTGATGGTCGTCGCTCAGTCGGTGCCGAGTGTTCGGTCGACGTCTCTTTTCTTCTAGCCTCTTGGGCTTCTTCCACGTTTATATACTTGTTGGTCTTCTTAAGCATATGCTCGAAGTCCCTGAGTGGCTTCCTGATGAGCGATAGAAAGAAATCTCCCTCGACGAGCCCCTGGGTGAAGGCGTTTATCATGGTCTCGGATGAGATCGAGGGATGTCCATGACAACTTGGTTGAACCGCTGGATGTACACTCAGAGCGCTTCTTTGGGCCCTTGCTTTAGGGCAAAGAGGTTGACGCTCGTTTTCTGGCAGTGTCGGCTGCTGGAGAAATGATGCTGGAATACGGCTCGAAAATCTTTGAAATTTCGTATCGAGCTGTCCGGCAATCTTCAGAACCAACACTGTGCCGATTCGAAGAGCGTAGTGAGAAAGATTCTGCACTTCACCCCGTCAATATACTGGTGTAGCGTGGCCTCGTTGTCAAACCGATCCAGATGATCATCTGGATCGGTCAATCCGTTGTACGTCCCGATTGCCAGCGGAGTGTAGTGTCTAGGCAGAGGGTCTTGTAAGATCTCCTCTGAGAATTGTCGGTTGATCCGTTCGGGAGATGCGTTGCTTCGTGACGCCTTGCCTTTCCGTGCATCCCGAATGGGAGCATTATCTGAAGATGATCCCTGCTCCTGATGCGCTTGGGCTATCTCCGATGGGGTTTCGAACAAAGCTCGATGGAAGGGGATCGGCATGGGCAACGCTTCCCCCTGTGTGCCTGTCGGCCTTCGATTTTGTCCCCATACGGAGATTTACTCCGCTCGATCTTCCGGCCCAGCTCGTCTGTCGGCTGCCGATGTTGCAGGTTGCGGCGCTTACTGATCGGCTAGCGTTTGTTGTTGTTGTTACTCGATCATTTTTACTGCTCGGGCTTAAACAAGCATCTCAAGCTCCTCGTGAGTGAGCGTCACGGTGGTAAGTCGTTTAGCGTTCTCCATTTTTTCGGCTCGGATGCAAGTGACGTTCCCATAGACGGCGCCAAATATGATCCTGTCCGAAAGTTGAATAGACGGAAAGCTGAGGATGGCCAATTCACCATGACCTCCTGTGGACTCCGCGCGGACCTGCAACACAGACTACATCAGTGCTGAGCCAAGGAAGGGGTCCCCAGCATTGTCCCTCCGACGCTCAAGTCAGTCACCGGCGATGAGGAATGAAGCGGAGCAACAAGAACTGTAGCACAAACAGTGAATATTGCATACCTCCGTTGATATTTGGACCCCCTTTATATAGAACTCCGGTAGCGCGTGTGCATGTTCCCCAAGGCGAGCACGCTTCTCAAACCTTTCCCTGAAAAGACTTGTCAGCAAAGTATCCCTGACACAATACCTTAACGGACCGAGCATATCTCTGAAGTGACAATGGAAGCTTCCATCGTACGATCTTCTGGCAGCACATGTCTGGTGTCGATGGTGTTGGTGCAACATCCCTCAGGTCAAGGTTGACCTGGTTGACCAAGCTGAGTCTTGGTTTGAGTTTAGATGTTTGACAATAAGATATTGATTGAAGAAGAGTCAAGTAGGTCAAGGGAGTGACCGGATACTTGACTGGAAAGTCCTAGTGAGTGTAGCTAAGCAGATGGAAAGTCCTAGTGAGTGAAGCTAGGCAGATGGAAAGTCCTAGTGAGTGAAGCTAGGCAGATGGAAAACCCTAGTGAGTGAAACTAGGTGAAAGTCCTGGTGAGTGAAGCCAGGCAAGGGAAAATCCAGATGGATCAAGGATGATCGGACATCTGGTATTAGGAAGTCCAAGTAGGTCAAAGGATTGACTGGATACTTGGCAAGGAAGGAAGTCCAGATGGGTCAAGGTTGACCAGACATCTAGTGGAAGTCCAAGTAGGTCAAGGGAGTGACTGGATACTTGGCACGACGAGAAAAAGTCCAAGTGGGTCAAAGGGATTGACCGAACACTTGGTGGGGAGTCCTGGCAGGTCAAGGGAGTGACCAGATGCTAGGCATGAAGTACCAACAGGTCAAGGATGACCGGATGTTGGTTAGGGAGGTTTGGAACTTGGTTTTGGGCAAAAACCAAGTACTGGATCGATTCATGGATCGATCCAGGGGCTGGATCGATCAGTGGATCGATCCAGGCTTCTCCCAGCGAACAGAATGCCTCTGGATCGATCCAGATGTCCCAATCGATCAGTGGATCGATCGGGACGAGGCTGCTTCGCGCGATAAGCGCTGGATCGATCCGTGGATCGATCCAGGCGCTTTTCCAGAGCACAGAGGCGCTCTGGATCGATCCGTGGATCGATCCAAAGCCTCCCCGATCGATTGGGAACATTCGAATCGATCGGGATCCGACCGTTGCGTCGTGTTTAAAGCCGCAGGCGAGCGTGGTCTTCGGCATCTCTTTACGAGCTCTTCTCAGATTCATTCCAGCTCCTCCACAGCTCTCTACAAGCACGTGATCGCCAGTTCTTGAAGGTTCTTGGAGGCTTTCCAAGTCAAGAGGCGGATCTATTGCAAGAGGAAGAAGTTAGGGTTAGGGTTTTTACTGCACATCTTGTAAGCTTTTGCTTAACTTGTATTTCCCTTTCTTCTTCTTGTATTGAGAGTGTTGTAGGGCTTCTCCGCCTTTGGTAGTTACCATAAAGGAGTGTTATTCATAGTGGAGGGTGTGTGCGTTGGTGTGGATCCTTGGATTAGTCACCTCTTGTGAGGTGGATACCAAGTAAAATCTTAGTGTTAGCGTGTTTGTGTTTGTTTCTGTATTTTCCGCTGCACATCCAAGAAGAAACAAGCAACGCCAAGCAACGAGCAACGAGCACGCGACAAGCTATTCACCCCCCCTCTAGCTACTTTTGGTCCTAACAAGTGGTATCAGAGCAAGGCCGCTCTTCACCGGAATCATCGCCGGAAGGGTCAAGCATATCAAGAAAAGCTAGAGGGTGAAGAAGTTGGAGCAAATTCTTCAAGTTCAAGACTTTATCAAGCTCAACTTCAAGATGCAATTCCAAGATGGGCTTGGATTTGACACAAGGGTGGCTCCACCATACACTTCTACGAGTTTCGATTCTTGGAAATCAAGAATCGAAAATTTTCTTATGATGGAGATAGAGCAATGGTTTGCTCTAATGGAAGGCTTCAAGGCTCCAAGAAATTCAAAGGGCAAAGTTCTAAAGAAAAACAAATGGAGCCCGGAGCAAGCCCAAAGGTGCGAGGCAAATGACAAAGTGACCAAGCTTTTGGTCAATTTATTGCCAAGCACCATCCTTTGCAAAATTGGAGAGTTTGAAGATGCAAAGGAGCTATGGAGCAAATTGGCCAAGCTTCATGAAGAGATCCCCTCCACTGTACAAGATCATGAAGAATCCAGAGAGGGTGACTCTTTGGAGCAAGACCAAGAGGAGGATTCCGAGGTTGAGAGATGCTCAACCTCCGAAGAAGAGGAAATCCAAGAAGCTTCATCCTCAAGGGAATGCAACGAAGGGAACAAGGAGGGAGCATACTCCTTGTTTCATATTCAAGATGATGAAGCCTCCACCTCTAGGATTGAGGGGGAGCAATCCTTGGTGACACCGGATCAAGAAGAAGGAGAAGCTTCTACATCCGGGTCAAGAGAAGAAGAGGAGGAAGAAGCTTCTACCTCCACAAGTCAAGAAAAATCAAATGGAGGAGAATCAAGGTCCGATCAAGAGGAAGCTTCTACCTCCGGATCCAAAGAAAAAGATGTCACCCCTACAAGCAAAGGTATAAATATTTCAATTAATAATAAAAATCATATTATATGCTTTGAATGTAGGGAACATGGGCACTACAAGAGCAAGTGCCTAAATTAGCCAAGAAGAAGGGCCAAGTGGCACAAAGGGCAAGGTGAAGCCCAAGGAGGCCATTCCCAACACAAAGAAGAGCAAGGAGCATATTATATGCTTCTCTTGCAATCAAAAGGGGCATTATCGTAGTCAATGCCCCAAGGGGAAGAAGAGGGTCAAGGCTCAAGGAGGCACTAGTCAAGGGGGAGCCTCCAAGGTAAAGAAGAAGGTAACATTTATTGAGCATACTCCTTTTCATTATGGTAAAAAGCATGATAGGTCTAACTTTTATCATTTTAATGCAATTTACCATAAGAATAGAAAGCATGAGGGCTTTAAGGAAAAGCATGTGGCCCTACATGCTAAGACTATCACTCCTAGGGTTAGGAATGTAGGTAAAAGTCTAGGCAATAACTCTAAGGATTTTAGATACAAGCCGAGAAACCAAAATGCTCATGGACTTAATGAAAAACCAAATTCTAAGGATTTAATGATAGAAAATCAAGTCTTGAGATCAAGACTTGATAAAATGAAAAAGACCCTAAAAAGGATGGAAAATATCCTAAAAGGGCAAAATGAGCAAAACCTAGGGCTAGGAAAGTCAAAGCCATCAAATAGCCATAGAGGTTTGGGATACAAACCAAAGGCTAAGAAGGATGTGCCTAGTTATCATAGGGTTCCATATAGTTATGGAACAAACCCTAGGTTTAGTGGTCAAGTCAAGAATACTAGGGAAGTCATCCCTAAGAGTATTTTTGCAACCAAAGTGACTAAGACTTCTAAGAAGTCTAAGAAAGTCACTAACAAGGTCACAAGGGAGGCTATCCCTAGGGTTGACCTAGAAAATGTGACCAAGGCTTCTAAGAAGCCCAACAAGGTCACTAGGAAGGTATCTAGGGAAGTTATCCCTAGTGAGTACCTAGAGCATCCAAGGAGCATCAATAGGTGTTGGGTTCCTAGGAGCATCTTCTCTACCCCATAAATGGGTTAGAGAGTGTCAACTCCAATTAGAAGGGTAGTTAACCCAACTTTGAGGAAATTGACACTCAAGGAGCATTTTCAAGGTTTTTGTTAACCTTTGAAAATGAAATGGAACTATTATTTACTCCTTGAAATAGTAAAATGTGCCTAGTGGTGAAAATTTGATTTTAATCTTAAAAGGCACATATTGGGAAATTCATAAGAGCTACCAAGTTGGGATTTTGGTATGTTCTTAGGAAATTTAAGGCAATCCGGGCCTTAACTTTAAAGTGCTACTCTTGTGGAAAAATGAAATATGCCAACATTTGAGGAATATGCTTAATTTCAATTGGCATAAATTAATCAAGGGAATTAGAAATGTCAATTTAGGTTTTGGCGTTTTCTTGACGCACTTAAGGGCAATCTAGTTTTAAGTTGTAAGTTTAGCTAAGGTTTTAAGGATACTTAGATAGTTAATCTAGGTATATTTTATTTATGCTAAATCTTGCCATGATTGTTTGCCCATCATATGCCATGACATCATGTCTACTTTTGCATTCATGACTTATTATGAAAAATACAAAAATACCATGTCATGACATTCATACATCATGTAGTTATAGGATATTTTCTTTTGAAAATTATTTCCTTTTGATGTATGCCATAACATTATCATGCATTAGTTTAATTCCTTGTAATTAAGGACAAAAGGCATTTAACAACACTTATTAACAAGTGACATCCTAGGTGGGTGTCTAATATCTCCAAAATGCCTAGATAGATATGCATGATCCCTAGATTAGGGCAAAACCAAAATCTCTACATCTCACAAAGACCTATAAGATGACTTGTATGTGTTTTAGTGCACATTAGATACAAGTGAGATGTTAGGATGATGAACAAAACTCAAGATGTTGATTTAGTGCATTCTTTTGAGTTTTAGTTTCATCAAAACACATAGATATGTGTTTTCCCATCATTGGGAAAGCTAATGTACAAGTCATGTGCATTAAGCCCAAGGAATATGGTGGGATATTGGTTTTGAAAAAGTTTTCAAAATGATTTTGGAAAACCTTGGTGAAGGCTATCTTTTGATAGTAATCACCATTGAATAGTTAGACACAAACTTGAAGAAAACACTAAAGTTTTTGCAAGTTTTCAAGTTTGTGTCAATCTTTGAAAATATGAAGTATTTTCATAGAAAACTATTTTTCCTTGATAGTATATACCCTAAACAAAGTCTACACAAAATTTCATGATTTTTGGATTTTTGTAGAATTTTCTAGGGGTTTCTGAAGTTGACTGAAATGGAATTTCAGCAACTATCAGAGCTCCGATCGATCCATGGATCGATTGGAGTGCCTGAATCGATCCGTGGATCGATTCAGAAGGCATTTCCCGCGAGCAGAAGCTCGCTGGATCGATCAGCCGATCGATCCAGGGTGTCTGAATCGATCAGTGGATCGATTCAGAGAGGTTCAATCGATTGGAACCCAACTCCAATCGATCCAAGTTGCTGATTTTGGCTGGGAAGGCCTGATTTCAGCATCTTTGAACCGATTTTAGTCTAGGTAACCATTCCAAACCCATAAAATACATTTGTATACATAAAAAGGGTGTTTTCATGTGAAAACAAGGATGGATTGGTTAAGGAAGGCTAAGTTGAAGTTTAGGTTGAGGTTTGTTTCAAATTTTGAATATTTGAACCTCAAAACTTCTAAAATTGGTTTTCCTAATGGTTTAGGGATTCCAAGTCATTGTTGGTGCAATGACAGAAGTTACCACCATGTCTTTAGGGGGAGGGACTCTTTAAAGACATGAAAATTATTTTCATGAACCTTGGAAGGTGGTTAACCTTGTGTTGTGAACTTGCTCAAGGTTGAGCATTTAAACTTGAAATGGGGATAAATGGGGAGTGGATATCCTCATCATTTCAAGTGGCAACTCAAGTGGTTGAAAATGCTCAAGGTTGAGTATTTGTCAACATTGAGGGAGAAGTTAAGGATAATGAAGGGTATGGGACCTTCAATATTGAGTTGATCACAATGAGTGAAATTGTGATCACGATGAGCAACTCTTCAGGGGGAGAGTCTTCAACAAATGGAGTTGTTGAAGTGTGCCCAAAATTGGAGCATAGGTTGATGCGTGTCCAAAGACGGGTTGATGTGTTTTATTAGTAGGGGGTTGATGTGTGCCAATAGGGGGAGAATGAAAGGAAGTAAGTTAGGTTTTCATTACCTAGAGGGAGTTTGCCCTCTTAGGGGGAGAATGAAAAGCTTAACTTATGTGTTCATTACCTAGTGGCATGAAGAAGGAGGCTATAGGATTAGCCTAACTTACATGTGGGATTGTAAGTGTTATTGTGGTATTGTCAAACATCAAAAAGGGGGAGATTGTTGGTGCAACATCCCTCAGGTCAAGGTTGACCTGGTTGACCAAGCTGAGTCTTGGTTTGAGTTTAGATGTTTGACAATAAGATATTGATTGAAGAAGAGTCAAGTAGGTCAAGGGGGTGACCGGATACTTGACTGGAAAGTCCTAGTGAGTGTAGCTAGGCAGATGGAAAGTCCTAGTGAGTGAAGCTAGGCAGATGGAAAGTCTTAGTGAGTGAAGCTAGGCAGATGGAAAACCCTAGTGAGTGAAACTAGGTGAAAGTCCTGGTGAGTGAAGCCAGGCAAGGGAAAATCCAGATGGATCAAGGATGATCGGACATCTGGTATTAGGAAGTCCAAGTAGGTCAAAGGATTGACTGGATACTTGGCAAGGAAGGAAGTCCAGATGGGTCAAGGTTGACCAGACATCTAGTGGAAGTCCAAGTAGGTCAAGGGAGTGACTGGATACTTGGCACGACGAGAAAAAGTCCAAGTGGGTCAAAGGGATTGACCGAACACTTGGTGGGGAGTCCTGACAGGTCAAGGGAGTGACCAGATGCTAGGCATGAAGTACCAACAGGTCAAGGATGACCGGATGTTGGTTAGGGAGGTTTGGAACTTGGTTTTGGGCAAAAACCAAGTACTGGATCGATTCATGGATCGATCCAGGGGCTGGATCGATCAGTGGATCGATCCAGGCTTCTCCCAGCGAACAGAATGCCTCTGGATCGATCCATGGATCGATCCAGATGTCCCAATCGATCGGTGGATCGATCGGGACGAGGCTTCAGAGCACAGAGGCGCTCCGGATCGATCCGTGGATCGATCCAAAGCCTCCCGATCGATTGGGAACATTCGAATCGATCGGGATCCGACCGTTGGCGTCGTTAAAGGCTGCAGGCGTTCATCTCCTGAGAGCTCTTCTCCGATACATTCCAGCTCCTCCACAGCTCTCTACAAGCACGTGATCGCCAGTTCTTGAAGGTTCTTGGAGGCTTTCCAAGTCAAGAGGCGGATCTATTGCAAGAGGAAGAAGTTAGGGTTAGGGTTTTTACTGCACATCTTGTAAGCTTTTGCTTAACTTGTATTTCCCTTTCTTCTTCTTGTATTGAGAGTGTTGTAGGGCTTCTCCGCCTTTGGTAGTTACCATAAAGGAGTGTTATTCATAGTGGAGGGTGTGTGCGTTGGTGTGGATCCTTGGATTAGTCACCTCTTGTGAGGTGGATACCAAGTAAAATCCTAGTGTTAGCGTTTTGTGTTTGTTTCTGTATTTTCCGCTGCACATCCAAGAAGAAACAAGCAACGCCAAGCAACGAAGCGCACCGAGCGAACGCGACAAGCTATTCACCCCCCCCCCCTCTAGCTACTTTTGGTCCTAACAGATGGCACCAACTCCCAAAAGGATGTCATTGGATATCATCAGGAGTGTACTGCTAGGCCGAGCGGATTGGCCGCTCGGCCTGAACTTCGCCGCCCTGGTGCCCCGTCTGGCCGGCCGGAACCTCGTTGTACCTCAGTGTGTCTACTCGACCGAAGGTCCACTTTGTTATTGCCGAAGCCTGCTGCCAGGCCGAGCGGGGTAGTCGCTCGGCCGAAGCCTGTTACCAGGCCAAGCGGGATAGCCGCTCGGCCGAAGTTGACCTCTGCACACATCAAGCTCTGCTGTCTACCCGAGCGGAGTAAACGTTCGGCTCGGCTTCTGCACATTATCTCCCTTGAGCGTCGGTTGTTTGTTGCTCCTGGTGTCGAAGGCGACGGCGGGTCGAATCCTTATTCCCGGAATGCTTTGTCCGACCGGTCGATGCCATCTATGCCTTGACTTTGACCTCCACCGTGATAGCGGGGTGGGACCCTTCATCATCACCGCATCAATGTACATTGTCAACATTATGAGAATTTATTGGATCACACACAAAGAACATGTTGATTTAGAGATAGGTTTACTTTAGTTTGACTAAAATACCATAGACCTTGAAAATAATAGGTTAATCCAAAGTGTTGATATCATCTTTGTGGTGATTAACACTAGTATTAGTGGGAGATTGGTAGTATTAGTCCTAAGAGCCAATTATAAGATAATTAGCCTTTTTGGGTTACTCATTAAGTTAGACGCAATTGAATTCACTCATTAGATTGAGTCCATTCCGAATTAGACATATTGGATTAATGGGTTAAACTCATTAAGTTATTGGATTAATAATTAATTCAATATAATAATCCAACCCATTAAGGGAAATACAAAGAGACAAAACTCCTTGGTATTCATTGGATGAATATAAATAGATTTTTTGATTAAATTTTTCATACAATGAAAAATGAGGCTCTTGATCTTCTCCTTCCTCTTCTTGTTGAATTCTTGCTCTTGACCGAATCTCCAAGTATGGCTAGCACCACAGTGGTAGTTTCTCTCTGAATCATGAGTTCATGAAACGAACAGAACATGTTCGTATGGATACCGTAGAAATGTGAATGTTTTATCGTGCTAAGATCCTTGCTATCGAAAATTTGTATTTACACTACAAATGTGTAACTCTCTCCAACAAACTTAATATATAATTTTTCTTTCACATAGATCTTCTGGATAAGTTCTAATTAATTTTTTCGTTGTGCTTTCTACGTATTTAATGCACTAGGTCTTTACAATCAAAAGCCTCAGAAACAGCTTGCGGATCATAGTAGATCCATCGACAACATCTGGCAGTGTTGTCACAGAGAGGAACTTCAATGTCTTGCCAATTTGCCCTTTTGCTAAGAATATAACTTGACTTGTATTATGCCCGTCTGTATAATGTAGTGTTGTTGCCTTACAATCAGAAGGGCAATCGCAGTTACAAAATAGGTTGTAGAATGATGAAGTCATAGCTAGTTAGTTAATCAGCAAGCCCTTTGTATTGCAAGCCAGTTGGTTATCTAATCATGTTTGATACTCCAAAACAGAATGGCAGAGCTTTACCTTTCCTGGATCAATAACAAGCAAGTTAGGCAGCCGTGCTTAATGCAGTGGTATTTCGACCAAGTGTAGAATCCCGTTTCAGGATGAGCATAAAGAGTAGCTCGTTCCATGTGTCTGGAACACCCGGCAGGCACCAATGGCTGCAATCTTGTTTGTCGCGGGGGGCAGTCCTCGAGGGGCCATAATAAAATACCGAAACATGGCCATCTTTTCTTCGAGCAGTCATCTGAGTTACATTCAGCAGATCCAACTCAAAATCCTGAGTTGGGTATGAATTTTTCAATGGAAAGTTTTTGAATGGTTCCAACAAATGTGCCCATGCTGCTTCTGGGATCATAGGTGAAACTAGATCAGGAAATGTTTCTGAGTGGCAATTCCCTCCATTTCTCCAGTCACCACCTCTGCAATCATCCACATTAAGGCTACTTTGAACCTTCACACCAAGTAGATAATTGTTGTATATAATAAATACAAGATAAAGAACCTCTAGAACCTCCATTTTTCATCAATTATTATGTGGTACAATACATAAGAGGACTGGAATAGGAAACTGATCCTAGGATGAAAAATCTTTAAAGAAACAAATAATAATAACAAAAATAGTAGATCTGCACAAACCTGAAATGAACAGGAGTATAAGTGCGAAAGATAACATGAGTCTTGCTCCTATCAACTTCTTTATGAATCCATTCAATCAATGTCTGTATTGATCTCCGATATGCATCCTCGATGGTAAGTTCCATCCTTACATCACTCCCTTCTTGGAAATAGCGACCACTAAACAGGAAGAGCGGGTAATTAAGTGAAATAATAGTTGAGTATTCACAATTAACAATCTCAGGAAAGATTTAATAGATGCTATTCTAGTATTCTTTTATTCACGAAAATTTAAAAACCTTGAACTAAATAAGTAAATAGATTGATTTATAAGGTGTCGTCCTTTGTTTTCAAGAAAAAAGACAAATAAATTGATGAATGGTAGATATGTTTAAGGACTTGAATTAATTGGCTTCATTTTTCTTCTGAGTTATAAGAAAAGAAAAGATACACACAACATAGTATATGCCTTTTAACAATTTAGTTCTATGTAGACTAAAATCACTATAAATACTCTAGAACCTAGAGTAATTATAATTACTCAACAATAATAACAAAGCGTTATCCTATTAGATGAGGTCGGCTATATAGATCCTTCTATGCCATTGGGTTACATTCCTCTACTATATCATCATCTATATTTATATATTTAGATAAATTTTATCTTATTTTATTATGGCTAATCAAGTCATTTTTGATATTTGATGTGCATATTTGTCATAGTTTCACATCAATTCTGACTTTCTCTTTAATATTTTTTCTTCTTATTCTATCCATCTTTATATGTGCACACATCCACTTTAACATTCTCATTTCTACAATGCTCATTTTTTACTCATGTGCTCAAGTCATAGTGCAATCGAGGTGTCTTTAATATAAGAGATCTAAATGTCATGATGCTCTCTTCCATTTTAACTATTTTGCTTTAATTCTATTCTTTTGCAAAAAAAGATCTCAATACTTAAAACTCTCAGTTCCTAGTAACTCATTATCTCTTATTTTTACTATATTAAGCTTAAAATCTGAAACTCTAAAATCCTAAACCCTAAAGAGGATTATTCAAACAGGAAGAAAATATACATAATGGGACCTTTACCTTCCGATAGTATTCTCATAGTTCCACCAGTGCCCGGTATTAAAAACAAGCACATCGGCATCTCTCCACTGAGAAGATGCCGGATCGAGGACATCTAATCTGAGTGTAGTCTTAATTTGCTTTGGTAAACCTGGCAGAGCGCGGCTCCGGAGAACCAGAAATGGTGCCCTATAATACTCAACGGTGCAATTGTACTCTTCAAATTTAAACGCTAAGAAGCCCATATGCTTTGAAATTGGGTTGCCATTAACTTCATAAATGGAGGTCTTGTTGGAAACTGCCACGGAAAGCATACAGAGGAGGGACTCCCACTGGTTCCCCCCAATGGAATCACCAACAAACGCTAACCTTCTGTTCCTTAGCCACTCTAGCATCTTCTTGGGATCAAACCTAAATGCGATCGAAGATCAGAATGAGCCAATAAAATCTTAGTAACATCTAAACAAACGAAGAATGAGAAGAAGAAGATGATAAAAGGAAAACAAAGACAGAAATTGGAAAAACCTGAGGAGATTGCAGCGGGCGGGCTGCCACCGCCACTTGGTGTAGAACTGATCGGGCCTGCCGTTCTCGGAGCAACGGAAAGCCACGTCAATGAAACGGCAATCCTTGGACTCGTACAACGGGTACCTCTCGTCCCACACCCACTCCCCCTCGAACCAATCGCAGTCCCCGCCGTCGAGGCTCATCCCTCTCTGCCCGTTGGCAACCACCTTCACCGATCTCCACACACCACTCTCATCCCGGCCGCTCCGCCACCAGCCGTATTCCAAATGGACGAAGCCGAGCAGAAAAACGAACAGGAGGGCGGTTAAGACAAAGAAAACTAGAAGGCTGACGTTCTCGAAGGGCTTCACTCGTCTCACCAGCCGCCGAAGTGACTCCATACCTTCCTCCGCCGGTTCGGCGCCGCCAGAAAGGTTACGTCGGCTGGGGATTAAACAAAGGGAAGGGGGGTTACGTCGGCTGGGGCTTAAACAAACGGAAGGGGGTTACATCTTCTCGCTGCTCCGCTCTGAAAGTAAAAGCTCACTTCTTCACTGTGTTGCGTTACAGAGAGACTTTGTGGCTTCCAGAAAGCTTGGGGTTTTGTCGCTTTTGTCGGGCAGCGAAGCTAGCGGCCAGGCGGTGGGAGTGAAACGGACTGGTGCTCGTTCTTGAGTACGGACGGTCAAGTGTCGTTGACTTTTCCGTGGTGCGGCGGCGCACGACCACGTGCAAGTATCCATCCAAAATCTGATGGCTACAAGCCACAGGATTTCAGATTTATTTCTCTCTCCTAATTTTGTTTTTCTTCTATATTTTACTAAAAAGTATATTGTTTTTTCAAAATATCTTTTCCGCCCATTACCATCCTAAATATAAGGGCATCCACAACGCCGCGTTAAAGCGGCGTTATAACGCCACTGTTACTTTAACGCGGCGTTGTGGAACGCCGTGTTCATTCAATTAGCTTGAACGCGTTCAGTATTCTGAACGCGTTCAAGCAGCATTGGGGTGGGCCAGGGCTGGCCCACCCCATGCTATATTTTATTTTTTTTTTAATAAAAATATAAACTCTAAAATTAAAAAAAAAAAAAAAAAAAACAACGGCAAAAGCAACGGCTAATTCAAAAAAAACAGTTATTTAATTTAAAATTTTTAATAAAATGATTACTTTTTAACGGCTAGTTTGAAATTTTGACTATAAATATCCATCCATATGTGCACATATTTTCATTCCCACTCACTACTCTTTCAATTTCACTCTCTAAATTCTCTCCCCGTCTATTTTTTCAAGTTCCTACCATCTTATTTTCTATCCGAAATGGATGAAAATAATAGGGCATTTTTTCCAATTTCTTGAATTCTACAAACAACTCGCAAGAATATTCATCTTCCCAGAATCCACAAATTCCACCAAATTATCAATACCCATATCCATTTCCCAGTATGCCGTTTCCTCCACAAAATCTTCAAAATGTCCAAGGGTTTGGAAATTATGCCCCTCGAGGTCCATATCAACCGCTTCCAGCCGAATATTGGCAAAACATGAGTCATCCATATTTCACGTCGTCGGTTGTTCATGGATATGGTACCCCGCACACAACTGGTATGTCTTTCACTCCTTCAATGTCGAATGAACCTGCAACTCCGACTTTTGTCCCGGAAACTCAACCTTCCGACCGTGAATCCCCAATTGAGGTGGTCAATTTAGAAAAGACGGTTTCAAATGCTGAGGGTACAAGAAAGCGTTCAAGTTGGACAAAGGTTGAAGACGAGGTCTTAGCGAGAAGTTTTGTCACTATCAGTGATGATCCAATAATCGGCAATGATCAAAAGGCGGATGCTTTTTGGGGACGGGTTGCAAGCTACTACAATGAGAATCTTCCCCAAGGTTCAAACACCAGAAGTGCAAATGTTATACGGTCACATTGGCACAATACAATCCAAAAGAAGGTATATCGATTCAACGCAAATTACAATAGTATTTATAGTTCATATCGAAGTGGTCACAGTGATGAAGATATATTGAGGTTTGCGTACGAAAAATATCTATCTGAAAACAATGGTGTTGCATTCAATCTCGAACATGTGTGGAGAATTGTCAAAGACCGTCCAATGTTTACTCCACAGTCCGTTGATCACTTTGTGGCGACAAAGAAGACGAGGACCTCAGAGTCTGGAGCAAGTAACACCTCCTCCAACCAAGATGTGAGTATAGACCTGGATTATGAAGATACTCGTCCAATGGGGCAAAAGGCAGCAAAAAGAAAGGGGAAAGACAAAGTAAAATCGACCATGGAGGATCTGACAGTAAACTACAACAATATTATCACAAAGTTCACTGAGTACACAAGCGTGAAGAAGTCCGAAGTCGATTTGAAACAAAAACAACTCGAAGTAGAGGAGATTAAGGCAAAAGCTGCATTGTCCAAATCTGAAGCTAAGAATCGTCGCTTGAAGTTGAAGGAGTACGAAATATTGAACAAAGACACCTCGCAGATGACAAAGGAGCAGCTTATCATACATGAATGCCTATGCAAGGATATTAGGTCGAGATGGAATATCTAAATTGTTTACTTAACGTTCATTTTCTAGTATTATTATATTTTTGAGTGATTGTAATTTTTAATTATTGTATTTCTCATTTCGATTAATGTGATTTTTAATTATTATATTTTTGTAAAATAGTCGTTATAAACAAGTCGTTGGAAATTAGCTGTTACAACTAGCCGTTGGAAACTAGCTGTTACAACTAGTCGTTGGAAACTAGTTGTTACAACTAGCCGTTGGAAACTAGCCGTTACAAACTTACCGTTACAAATTAGCCGTTGCAACGCGACGTTGCATACTCATCATTGCAAACTAGCCGTTGCATGAGAAAAACAATATATATAGACCATCATCCCATTTCTCAAACACATATACTAAAACGTGTTTCCTCAAAAAATGTCTCATTCTACAAGCAGCTCTAGCTCAAGTTCCAGCTCGACAAGCGAAGACGAAGTCCATGTTGAAATCGATGAGCAAGCTTATGATCCGGGTGAAGAACTTATGTTATTGGTTCTTCAACAACACCAACAACTTATGGAAGCATATCAGAGGAGGGACATGCGCAGAAGAAGGTTCGTCCAAAGAAATCGTGAAGCCGGACATGAGAGACTTGTCAATGATTATTTCTCTATAACCCCGGTATATCACGATGAAATATTTCGAAGACGATTTCGAATGCGAAGAGAGTTATTCCTCCGCATAGTAAATGCATTAGAGAATCATTCAGCATTTTTTCAACAAAGGGATGATGCTGTACGAAGAAAAGGGTTGTCACCACTACAAAAATGCACCGCTGCGATTCGTCAACTGGCTTACGGAGTCCCTGCCGATCATCTTGACGAGTACCTACGTATGGGTGAATCAACTGCCATCAGGTGCCTTTTCAAGTTCTGCGAATACATTGTTGAAATATTTGGTGATAGGTACTTGAGAAGGCCAAATGCTGATGATGTTCAACGTCTTCTTCAAATGCATGATGAGAGACATGGCTTTCCTGGCATGTTAGGTAGCCTTGATTGTATGCACTGGAAATGGAAAAATTGTCCAGTTGCTTGGAAAAGTCAATTTACAAGGGGGCATGAGTCACCAACAATCGTACTTGAAGCGGTCGCGTCTCATGACTTGTGGATATGGCATGCATTTTTTGGGGTCGCCGGTTCACGTAACGATATTAACGTGTTATATGAATCTCCCATATTCAACAACGTCTTGCAAGGAAATATGCCGGCGATTAATTTCACGGTGAACGGCACTACATATACGAAGGGCTATTATCTAACAGATGGAATATATCCCGAGTGGACTACTTTTGTTAAGGCTTTTCCTTGCCCGGAGGATCCCGAGAGGAAGTTGTTTAAGGAAAGACAGGAGTCTGCAAGAAAATGTGTCGAACGGGCATTTGGGGTGCTTCAATCTCGATGGACGATTGTCAAAGGTCCAGCTCGTTATTGGTATAGGAAAAAGTTAAAACAAATCATGTTAGCATGTATTATTTTGCATAATATAATTGTTGAGAATGAGGGAGGTCACGTGACAAATTGGTACAGCGAAGAAGGTGACGAACCCGCACAACCTATCCATGGCTCAAATCGAGGATTTCAAGATTATCTTCGAACAAATTCTGAGCTACGTGACACTCAAGTTCATCACCAACTTCGCGCCGACTTAGTTGAGCATATCTGGGGGCAATACAACAACAATCCATGAATTAATATTTAAAATAAATTTTATTTTCCCAACTTTGTAATTTTAGCCGCTTAGTTGTAATTTCGTTTTCCCAATTTTATAATTTTAGGTGTTCAGTTGTAATTTCATTTTCCCAACTTTATAATTTTAGGTGTTCAGTTGTAATTTCGTTATCCTAACTTTACAATTTCGTTTTCCTAACATTCTAATTTCGTTTTCTCACAAACATTTATTTTATTTAATAAATATATTTAAAAAATTAATATTATTTTTGAAAAATAATAAAATTTTATTTTTAAACGTAAAATTATTATTAAAAATAATAATAATTTAAATATTTTAAAACATATTTAATACATATTTATTTAATATGATATAATGTTAAAATGAGTGAGTGGACGGTGGGACCCATGAATAATGGGTATTAACGTTAAAAGGGATGTGGGTGAAAGAAGAATGTTGTTATAATGAATATGTCACAGTGGGTCTCATACTTTTTGATGATGTGGTGGGTGTTATAATGCTAGAGCATTGTGGATGCTCTAAGGGCATCCACAACGCCGCGTTAAAGCGGCGTTATAACGCCACTGTTACTTTAACGCGGCGTTGTGGAACGCCGTGTTCATTCAATTAGCTTGAACGCGTTCAGTATTCTGAACGCGTTCAAGCAGCATTGGGGTGGGCCAGGGCTGGCCCACCCCATGCTATATTTTATTTTTTTTTTAATAAAAATATAAACTCTAAAATTAAAAAAAAAAAAAAAAAAACAACGGCAAAAGCAACGGCTAATTCAAAAAAAACAGTTATTTAATTTAAAATTTTTAATAAAATGATTACTTTTTAACGGCTAGTTAACGGCTAGTTTGAAATTTTGACTATAAATATCCATCCATATGTGCACATATTTTCATTCCCACTCACTACTCTTTCAATTTCACTCTCTAAATTCTCTCCCCGTCTATTTTTTCAAGTTCCTACCATCTTATTTTCTATCCGAAATGGATGAAAATAATAGGGCATTTTTTCCAATTTCTTGAATTCTACAAACAACTCGCAAGAATATTCATCTTCCCAGAATCCACAAATTCCACCAAATTATCAATACCCATATCCATTTCCCAGTATGCCGTTTCCTCCACAAAATCTTCAAAATGTCCAAGGGTTTGGAAATTATGCCCCTCGAGGTCCATATCAACCGCTTCCAGCCGAATATTGGCAAAACATGAGTCATCCATATTTCACGTCGTCGGTTGTTCATGGATATGGTACCCCGCACACAACTGGTATGTCTTTCACTCCTTCAATGTCGAATGAACCTGCAACTCCGACTTTTGTCCCGGAAACTCAACCTTCCGACCGTGAATCCCCAATTGAGGTGGTCAATTTAGAAAAGACGGTTTCAAATGCTGAGGGTACAAGAAAGCGTTCAAGTTGGACAAAGGTTGAAGACGAGGTCTTAGCGAGAAGTTTTGTCACTATCAGTGATGATCCAATAATCGGCAATGATCAAAAGGCGGATGCTTTTTGGGGACGGGTTGCAAGCTACTACAATGAGAATCTTCCCCAAGGTTCAAACACCAGAAGTGCAAATGTTATACGGTCACATTGGCACAATACAATCCAAAAGAAGGTATATCGATTCAACGCAAATTACAATAGTATTTATAGTTCATATCGAAGTGGTCACAGTGATGAAGATATATTGAGGTTTGCGTACGAAAAATATCTATCTGAAAACAATGGTGTTGCATTCAATCTCGAACATGTGTGGAGAATTGTCAAAGACCGTCCAATGTTTACTCCACAGTCCGTTGATCACTTTGTGGCGACAAAGAAGACGAGGACCTCAGAGTCTGGAGCAAGTAACACCTCCTCCAACCAAGATGTGAGTATAGACCTGGATTATGAAGATACTCGTCCAATGGGGCAAAAGGCAGCAAAAAGAAAGGGGAAAGACAAAGTAAAATCGACCATGGAGGATCTGACAGTAAACTACAACAATATTATCACAAAGTTCACTGAGTACACAAGCGTGAAGAAGTCCGAAGTCGATTTGAAACAAAAACAACTTGAAGTAGAGGAGATTAAGGCAAAAGCTGCATTGTCCAAATCTGAAGCTAAGAATCGTCGCTTGAAGTTGAAGGAGTACGAAATATTGAACAAAGACACCTCGCAGATGACAAAGGAGCAGCTTATCATACATGAATGCCTATGCAAGGATATTAGGTCGAGATGGAATATCTAAATTGTTTACTTAACGTTCATTTTCTAGTATTATTATATTTTCGAGTGATTGTAATTTTTAATTATTGTATTTCTCATTTCGAATAATGTGA
Source organism: Zingiber officinale (assembly GCF_018446385.1). Taxonomy (NCBI): domain Eukaryota; kingdom Viridiplantae; phylum Streptophyta; class Magnoliopsida; order Zingiberales; family Zingiberaceae; genus Zingiber; species Zingiber officinale. Next base: position 130,700,494 of record NC_055991.1, on the reverse strand, counting down.
TTTTTAATTATTATATTTTTGTAAAATAGTCGTTATAAACAAGTCGTTGGAAATTAGCTGTTACAACTAGCCGTTGGAAACTAGCTGTTACAACTAGCCGTTGGAAACTAGTTGTTACAACTAGCCGTTGGAAACTAGCCGTTACAAACTAGGCGTTACAAACTTACCGTTACAAATTAGCCGTTGCAACGCGACGTTGGATACTCATCATTGCAAACTAGCCGTTGCATGAGAAAAACAATATATATAGACCATCATCCCATTTCTCAAACACATATACTAAAACGTGTTTCCTCCAAAAATGTCTCATTCTACAAGCAGCTCTAGCTCAAGTTCCAGCTCGACAAGCGAAGACGAAGTCCATGTTGAAATCGATGAGCAAGCTTATGATCCGGGTGAAGAACTTATGTTATTGGTTCTTCAACAACACCAACAACTTATGGAAGCATATCAGAGGAGGGACATGCACAGAAGAAGGTTCGTCCAAAGAAATCGTGAAGCCGGACATGAGAGACTTGTCAATGATTATTTCTCTATAACCCCGGTATATCACGATGAAATATTTCGAAGACGATTTCGAATGCGAAGAGAGTTATTCCTCCGCATAGTAAATGCATTAGAGAATCATTCAGCATTTTTTCAACAAAGGGATGATGCTGTACGAAGAAAAGGGTTGTCACCACTACAAAAATGCACCGCTGCGATTCGTCAACTGGCTTACGGAGTCCCTGCCGATCATCTTGACGAGTACCTACGTATGGGTGAATCAACTGCCATCAGGTGCCTTTTCAAGTTCTGCGAATACATTGTTGAAATATTTGGTGATAGGTACTTGAGAAGGCCAAATGCTGATGATGTTCAACGTCTTCTTCAAATGCATGATGAGAGACATGGCTTTCCTGGCATGTTAGGTAGCCTTGATTGTATGCACTGGAAATGGAAAAATTGTCCAGTTGCTTGGAAAGGTCAATTTACAAGGGGGCATGAGTCACCAACAATCGTACTTGAAGCGGTCGCGTCTCATGACTTGTGGATATGGCATGCATTTTTTGGGGTCGCCGGTTCACGTAACGATATTAACGTGTTATATGAATCTCCCATATTCAACAACGTCTTGCAAGGAAATATGCCGGCGATTAATTTCACGGTGAACGGCACTACATATACGAAGGGCTATTATCTAACAGATGGAATATATCCCGAGTGGGCTACTTTTGTTAAGGCTTTTCCTTGCCCGGAGGATCCCAAGAGGAAGTTGTTTAAGGAAAGACAGGAGTCTGCAAGAAAAGATGTTGAACGGGCATTTGGGGTGCTCCAATCTCGATGGGCGATTATCAGAGGTCCAGCTCGGTATTGGTATAGGAAAAAGTTAAAACAAATCATGTTAGCATGCATTATTTTGCATAATATGATTGTTGAGGATGAGGGAGGTCACGTGACAAATTGGTACAACGAAGAAGGTGACGAACCCGCACAACCTATCCATGGCTCAAACCGAGGATTTCAGGATTATCTTCGAACAAATTCTGAGCTACGTGACACTCAAGTTCATCACCAACTTCGCGCCGACTTAGTTGAGCATATCTGGGGGCAATACAACAACAATCCATGAATTAATATTTAAAATAAATTTTATTTTCCCAACTTTGTAATTTTAGTCGCTTAGTTGTAATTTCGTTTTCCCAATTTTATAATTTTAGGTGTTCAGTTGTAATTTCATTTTCCCAACTTTATAATTTTAGGTGTTCAGTTGTAATTTCATTTTCCTAACTTTACAATTTCGTTTTCCTAACATTCTAATTTCGTTTTCTCACAAACATTTATTTTATTTAATAAATATATTTAAAAAATTAATATTATTTTTGAAAAATAATAAAATTTTATTTTTAAACGTAAAATTATTATTAAAAATAATAATAATTTAAATATTTTAAAACATATTTAATACATATTTATTTAATATGATATAATGTTAAAATGAGTGAGTGGACGGTGGGACCCATGAATAATGGGTATTAACGTTAAAAGGGATGTGGGTGAAAGAAGAATGTTGTTATAATGAATATGTCACAGTGGGTCTCATACTTTTTGATGATGTGGTGGGTGTTATAATGCTAGAGCATTGTGGATGCTCTAAGAAGAGGAAAAATTAAATTTTCGTTTTTTTTTTATAAATTGCCGAATATGTAAATTTGTAGCCGATAAGAAGCCCTAATCCATAGCAGTTCCCTGAACGGAGTAGGGTTTCTTAGTTCAAATCTGTCCGTTGAAGAAGCGGCGCCAGAATCACGACCGTTCATTTGAGCACGGCTGGCCGCTTGTCTTCCGTTTCATCTACCTCTTTCGTCAGTTTTCAAGTGGATTCCATGGACTGAAAGGAACAATCGGCATTTTCGTCGATTTTCGCCGTCAGGTGATCTCTCCGTCAAGTTATTTGCTTTCCTCGCGAATCAAGTCAGCCATTTTGTTATGTGCTCCTAAAATTTTTAGAGCGACTAGTCATCGCCTGTTCTTGGAACTGATTGCCTTGCGTCTGTTTGTGATTTTATTATGCTCAATGACTCGAGCTTGAAACTAGAACCATTGTTACTGTTTGCTTGTTCCCATTCGCCTAGTTACTGTCCTTTTGCTTGTTCCTACTGCAAATTTACCTGCTTCAGGTTCCAATAAGGCCGCACTGCCCAGTTTGTTTGCTGATCTGGTGGCACACATAGATAGTAACATCCGGCAATGCGAATTTCCCAACTTCAATTTTGTATTGCCCTGTATAACTCTTCAAGTAGACTATACTAGATTAAACACATTGACTTGTACAGTTTTGAGTTGTTTTCCGAAGCCATTTCCTTGAAGGCATATTGCATAGCAGAACAGAAAATATCAATGTTTAAATGTCTAAGGAGTACTTTTCAAATGAGATGCTCTACTTGCCTGCCCTACGATCTTCTAAACCATACTCGAGGGACCTACAGAAGCAGCTATTCTTGATGCTTCAACATTGCAGGAGCATGCAACAACTTAGTCAGTTGCATGCGAAATTGGTTGTTAATGGCTTCTTCTACAAAAATGTACTCATCACGAAACTTCTCTCCTGCTGCATTGCATCTGGGAACATATCCTATGCATCTCTAGTGTTTAACCAGGTTCTGGAACCAAATACCACCCTCTGCAACCAAATGATCAGGGCAACTTTTCGTAGTGATATGCCTGGGAGATCCGTATACATCTACAATAGAATGAGAAGTAAGGGAGGGAGAGAAGATACACAGCCAAATAGTTACACCTATGCCTTCCTCCTTGCAGCATGCACCAAGGCAGGGCCAAATTTCTTAACACAAGGGGAGCAGTTGCATTGTAGGGTTATATCTGGTGGCTTTGGTTCCAGCATTTATGTCCAAACAAATTTAATTAACATGTATTCTGCCACCTCTAGTGATGGCATTTCTAAGTCCCATATGATATTTAAAGAGATAGTCAATCCAAATATAATATCATGCAATTCCATGTTGGCTGGATTTCTGAGGTCTGGCAATGTGCTATTAGCGAATCAGTTTTTCCATGACATGCCCGCTAAGGATAAAGTTTCATGGACTACTATGATTGCAGGCTATGCCAAGACTGGAATGAGTGATCAAGCACTCAAATGTTTTAGTCAGATGAGGACTCATATAAAGCCTGATCAGGTTACGATGATCGCTGTCCTGACTGCATGTGCGAACTGGGGGGACTTGGAACTTGGTCGCTTGATGCATGGTTATAGCTGCCAAATTTTGCATGGACAAAAATGTTTGGTGAATCTGAATAATGCTCTAATCCACATGTATGTGAAATGTGGAGCCATCGATGATGCTTTTCAGGTCTTCACCCAAATGTCTCGGAAAAACACTGCCTCGTGGACGACTATCATTGCAGGACTTGCAAAACATGGTTGTGGTAATGAAGCATTAGATCTCTTTCAGAGAATGCAGGAAAATGATGTGGAGAACGAGAAGCCTGATTGGTTAACCTTTATTGCAGTCCTATGTGCATGCAGTTACCTAGGTATGGTGGACAAGGGGCTTTTCTACTTTGAGCAGATGATTACAAATCATCGAATCATACCAAGGATGGAGCATTATTGCTGCATCGTTGACATGCTCAGTCGAGCAGGACACTTAAATCAAGCTCTAGAGATGATAAAAAAGATGCCAATGGAACCTAATTTTGCTATTTGGGGTGCCTTATTGGGTGGCTGTTGGATACACAAGGATGTAAAACTTGCTGCTCAGATAATTGACAAACTTATGGAGCACGAACCGGATAAGGTGGCTGGCCACCTTGTCTCAGTATCCAATATATATGCTGCAGCTATGAAGAGAGGTGTTAGTCAAGAATTCAGGGAGATGATGTTGGAAATGAGCATTAGAAAGCCCACAGCAAGTAGCTTAATATATATGCAAGGAGGTAATGTTTGAACATCCTCGCGAATGATTGGCGATACTACTATCCTGGTCATTTTGGTTAAGAGTGTTTGATCATGTCAACTATATAGAACTCACAAGAAATTTCCAGCCATACAAAACTTCAGAGGTACACTGAGTTGTTCGTCTCTCCTGTTACTTCATTGCAATGTTGACCAAAATCAACAGAAAAATCACAAAGGCCACAACCATGGTCTACGGTAGTATTTTTAGGCTAGAGATTATCACCCAACACTACAGCTTGTGTTGAAGCTGTGGCTGAAAGTAATATATCTTGATCATCTGTTAATAGATTTCTGAAGTTTCATGACCAAAATTATTCAAATATCTTAAAATGATTGTCAATTTTTCCATCCTTCAACAAGTCATCCAGTGATTTGGATGATTTTTTCTCAATACATGTTTTCTTTTACTAAAGTTTTGCCTTGACATTTGTGTGTCACTTGTGTTCCAGTGACTGACCTTTGTATTATTCCTCTGCTTTACAATTTGCTTACTCAATTCCATTGAAGCAATATTCTATGTTGTAATGATCATAATGTACTTGTAACTCGATCAGATAGTTTGCATGTGTTAGTAAATGTACGATAAAGTCGAGGTAAATATCTCTCCTATGTGTTAGTCAGTATTTCAAATATTAGTAGCCGTCCGTGATTTACCTCCTCCGTATTGGTCTTAGGACGGGTTGACCCCCGGGCGTTGGAGGCGAACGTATTCATCTTTTTGTCACAATGTATCAGTAAATGTTGATAAATTTAGTTGACAACAGTTATCTAATTTTTTTGAAGTGACTCATTTTGAGAGTGATCGATCTGGTTCTACATCAGCGACTAAGATAAATCAAGAAATACATCAGCGGTTAATGCCTTAAGTCTGTTTTTTATTTAAGGGAAAATCTTATGTAATGAGCTGTAATTAAGATTCGAATCTTGAATATTTTGATTATCTATGATGATAAATATTTTGATCAGATAGTTTGCTATAATAAAGCATGTTGATTTATGACACTCCCAGGTCATTAATGTTTTCATATCCCCAAGCTTAACAGGGACTCTCCAAATGTGACTCAAATGTTGAAAAATGAGAAACGGTAGGTGGCAATTAATGAAAAAGATAAGAAATTTGATTTAGCAAAGAGAGAAAAGCTAAATTGCTTCCAACTAAATTAATCTGATTATGCTGATCAAAAAATATATTTAAAAAATTACTCAAGTAAATATAATTTTTGAAACAACAAAAAGAAGGTTTAAGGCTATAATGATTAATCATGCATCTAAAATTTAATTTTTCATGTGGTACACTGTAGAAATTTTTCTAAGACGATGAGTCTAAGAACATTATCATTTGATTGGGTTATTATAAGTGATCTCGTCCAGAAGTTGAGTCAGACAGAGACCAACAAAGATAGTAGTAGCGTTGACTGAGAGAGGACTTGAAAGTACCACGAATACACACGTCGGAACTGGGGACTCTCGCGTGCGGCAGGGGGAGGGTAGCAGCGGAGCCGATTGTACTAAAAACCTGCACACGCACAAACCAAGTACCCAAGAGTGTTAGAGCCCAAAAATCAGGAAATGGGTCCCTGGCACAGGCCCTTTGACACTCAAATCAGGTTCTTACGCAACGAAGCAATGTACGAAGAAAGGGAAAAAAAAAGGAATCCTAGTAGATGCGTGTGTATGTGCACGTACTTGGCTAACAGAGAGGACCTCCCTTTTATACTGCTCTGCGTAACTTTTGGCTTTATGCAGTGTCAAAGAATGTCGGATGTCAGGATATGTTTGGTGGCAGAAAATGTACGACGGATTCCTATTGGGTAGAGGAAGGTTTCGCTGCAAGTGCGTGATAGAACATCGGAATATTCTCTGACCAATGACTATTATTTTCTGATAGACATTTATGATTTTCTAACAATATTGTTTTTTATTGTTAGCCGCCCAACCCTGGTTCGACCAGGAGTAGATGGAGACGGATGTCCAGAAAGATGAAGGAACCGAGCCCTGATGACCCACCCGGTGTATAGCCAGCCAAGAATTAACTGGGAGCTAGGCCCAAGCGAGATAAAGGGACTAAGTCCTTATGACCCGTCCGATGAATATCCTGCCAAGAGTTCAACCTTTTGAACTTGGTCTGGATTTGAAAGGGTCTTGGTGTCACATCCCTTGATCATTGACTTCCACATCTCCTTAACCCTTGACTTACACGTCCTCTTGACCACTATCTTCAAAGAATTGCTGGGGCCCTCCCTCATGCACCGTATTAATAAGTATTTTGGAAAATTTTCGGATTGGATGATTATCTTCAGATTTAGCCAATTTGAGGAGCTAAATACTGGAATTATAAAAATAAAGAAAATGGAGGGATGAAAATGTTCAATTCTTCTTTGGCACAAAAGGGTAAAGCTGATAACGAAAGCTGGCCACCGGCCATGCGAGGAAGCAGTGAGCAACTCGTCCAATGCTGCACTCCTCCGTTCATGTCTGCATCAGCTGCCGACTCATCAATTATTGGTGTCGTTTCCACGCTTTGCGTACACACGCGCGCATACTCTCTCCCGCATGACCGCGCATACACATTACAAACACAAACATACATGAATATTATTAAATGCCGGCCAATAAATTAATAAACGTAACCGGAATTAATGCAATGGAGGTAACGTCCTTAATAATCCAAACTAATCACCCAAATCTTGAAATTGTAGGTTGAGTTTAAACTTATCCAACCCAAACCACCACCACCACAACTTTTCCTTCGACGACGACTATAAAGACCCTACAAGACACATATGCACAACTAACTTGACAGGACGCATGCAGCTGCCTTCCATCATGCTGCTCCTCCTTCTTCCCCTCCTCTTTTCCTCTCCATCAATCTCCACCGCACAAGATTTCGACTTCTTCTACTTCGTCCTGCAGGTAATTAATTAATTAATTAATTGTATCTCTTAATTATTATTAATTTTTTCTTTTAATACTTAATTAATTGTATTACAGTGGCCGGGCTCTTACTGCGACACCAAGCAAAGCTGCTGCTATCCGACCGCCGGAAAGCCCACGGCCGACTTCGGCATCCATGGGCTCTGGCCGAATTACGCCGACGGATCTTATCCATCGAATTGCGATTCCGGCAACGCTTACGATGCCTCACAGGTCGTTCGATCGTTTTGCGATTATATATTATTTTGTTTAATTAATATGCATTTCATCGAATTTCATTTATAGAACGGAAATTAATTACCAAAATGCAGATCGGAGATTTAATAGGGAGCTTGAGATCGAAGTGGCCCAGTCTGGCTTGCCCCAGCGGCGACGGCTCCACCTTCTGGAGACACGAGTGGGAGAAGCACGGGACGTGCTCGGAGTCCGTCCTCGACCAGCACGCCTACTTCCAAGCCTCCCTCCGCCTCAAGAGCCAAATCAACCTCCTCCAAGTACTGCAAGATGCAGGTTTAAAAAATTAACCTCCCGATCGAGAGAGAGAGAGAGAGAGAGAGAGAGAGAGATTGTTTGTTCACATTGATTTTTGGTGCGTGCTTGGTAGGGATACGGCCGGATGGGGGATTTTATAGCATCAGGGGGATATCGAGTGCGATCAGGGACGGGATCGGCTTCGAACCAGGGGTGGAGTGCAACGTCGACGAGGCCGGGAATCGGCAGCTGTATCAGGTGTACGTGTGCGTCGACGCGACGGGGAAGCGGCTCATCGACTGCCCGGTTTTGCCCGCCAGCAAATGCTCTTCCCGCGTGGAGTTCCCGCCGTTCTAGTACAAATGATTGTGTGTTTATATATAATGCATGGTTAATTAATTATAATGTAGATGGATTCCATATTAAGAAATATTAAATATATATTTGTATTGAACCTTAACATTAATGTCAAGATGGCCGAGTTGGTCTAAGGCGCCAGTTTCAGGTACTGGTCCGAAAGGGCATGGGTTCGAATCCCATTCTTGACAAAAATTCCACATTTTTCCCTTTTGTTTTCTTTTCCAGCTTCGAGTACGATTACAGAAATTTATAATTTTCATTTTTCAAATTCCAAAAAAAAAAAAGAGAGAGAACTTGATATCATTTATTTCCCACTTTTCTTCTCTTACTTTCTCTCCAATAACTAGGATTCATCTAGTATCTTTAATTTCTTATAATCCTTCTTTCTCTTTCTTGTGCTATCTCCTCAAGTAAACACTGATTTCCTATAGTTGTATTTACCTACAAGAAATGAGGAAAAACAGAATGCAATGGCCTTTGTAGGTGAGAATAATAAATTCAATTTCATCAAAGATTTTCCTCAGTAAATATATAATTAGTCCATACTACTTTTTCTTCGTTAAATCAGTTCGATCTACCAGTGCCATCCACCCGAACCTATTCTGCAATAGGTAGTTTGATCAAATTGGTGCTACAATCCAAACTTGTCTCACGCTGAAGGCCTCTCCAGTCACTCTAAGCTCACGAGGCATTAATGGTGACCACCAACAACAATGTCATGTGAACCATTACTGTACAAAAAAGCTCCTTTTCGTTGATGATATTATGAGTATGACAAGTGATGCAGTTGAATTTAAGAGCCCCCATCCATATCCATGCACGATGCATCCCTATCCTTGCACTGTTAAACCCTTTAATCAACACAGCCAAAGATTGTTTCAAGTCAATCCACTCGATCGAGGCATGGAGGATGAATTATGAATGTGTAATTTACAGGGAAGGAACTAGATCAACAAGGAAATTCCAAGAAATTACAAGGCTCCCTAAAGACCTTCCTTTCTACAAACTTGATTTTGCTCAGTTTCTTGTGACACCACAGCAGTTGCTCAGTTGTAATCCTTGGCATCCGCAGGACTCTTCCCACCAGCTTCAAGTCTACTTGAGAGAAGAAAACATCTTCATTTGATCTGTCTTCTTTAGGTTTCTTGAACTTCTTAACCAGACAGTTTCCTGTCCTTAGAATGTCCTTAAGCTTCTTCTCCTTCTGCACAATGTGTTTATATATATATATAACATGGTTAAACTTACTAGAAGAAAAACATAAGAGAATGATATCCACAAGTGTGATCTATACCTTGTGTAGATCTAATTGGATGTCTTCCACAAGGTAGAAATCCGAAGGGTCTTGTAGTTCCACATGAGTGCCCATGAACCCTCTGAGAATCCCTGGAGTTTCATCCTTGTCAGCTTTGACAAACTCCCAGAAAATTCTGATTGATTCCTCCATGATTTCTTCCATCTTTTCGCCACTCATTCCTTGTCCATCCCCCAACATTTTGTCCTTCAAGCAATCCTCTGAAACAAATAAAATAGCTCCCATCAATCTATCTATATTTCTAAAAGTAGTAGAGTCTGTGCAGTTTAGATTACCCTTTAGTAGAGGTACTTGGAGGAGATTGTGAAGAACGCATCGGTTTTGGATGAAATTACGCAGCCTTGGCCCTTGGAATGCCTCATTTTCAATGAACCTCTGAATGTTCACTTGGAATTGTTGGAATTCTCTGGCTGCTTGGTTATAGAAATGATTCCCAAATGAATCAGAGAGTTGAGGCATTTCCCTAGCTTTCTCATATTGCCATCGCAGGAACTCCCAGGAAAGGCATGTTTGCCCAACATACACCACTTCCAGATCAGTTTGGAGCTCCTTGATGAGTCTCTCAGACGGATTTACGTTCGACTTTCGACGAACTGACCAGGAGCTTTGAGCAAAAATGGATTGGAATGCCAGTCCTAGTGTCCTCCTAGATCCCACTGACTGAAGAGGATCATCTTTCAGTTGGAGAAAACCTGCGAGTTTAGCAGAAACATAATTAAGATACAATTTAAAGAGAAGGAAGCAAGTAACCATTCTGTTTCTACTAACCTATCGCGTACATTTTTTGATAGTTCAGTATGTCGAGCTTCCTCATTCTTTCTCTGTAGCTCCAATGGAATTTCTGCATCTCGTCCATGGAATCCTCATGCATGAAACTCTCGTCCATCATCAATGGCTTCAAATCCTCTACTGTTATAGGGCTCTCTGGCTCTTCTAAAATGGTCGGCAGGCCGATATCTTTCAGTTTTCGCAGTTCCATCCTGAGCTGCTCAATGAGCTCCTGGTGCTCCCAGAGTGACTCCAACTCGTGACGATCCTCATTAACAGAGCCCTTCACTTGCGCCTTCTCCAACTCGTGTGTTTGTTCATCCAGATGACTCTTTTGCAGATTAGCATCCATTTCGAGATCTAGCAATGCGCTTGAGCTTGAGCTTGAGCTTGAGCTTGTGCCAGTGGAACTCTTCGAGGCATCATCTGTCTCTTTCCTGGCTGAATACTTCTTGTTCATGGTTGTGGCTTCGTCGTCGTCACTGCTGGAATCAGTAAATTTCAAGTCCATTTCTTGACATTCTTTATTCGATTTCAGTTCATCATCCACTTCGAGTTCCCTCTCGGACAAGAACCCATCAGAATCCACAACAAGGTCATGCACTGAGTAGCCATCACTCACGCTGATGGAATCGCATTCTGAATCAAAACCTGAGAACTCTTCGGACACAGCAGCCACCACATTGTCTCTCACAACCTCATTAAACAAATCAGTCTCATATACTTTTGGCTCTTCGACGAAGGCGCAGAAATCTTTCTCACGCGAGAAATTGTACTTACGAACGCAAGCTTTGGAAGCAGAATTGACTTCTTCAACAACAACAACCGGCATCAAACCTTCTGCATTGCTTTCGCCATGTTGATCAGGAACCTGATACTGAAACTTGAAAGCCAAACGTCCTTCTTCTTTCTCTGCAGATGATGATGATTCATGATTTCTGAATTCGAACGATGATTTCTCTTCTGAAGTGGCTCCTTTTGCCCTAGTTCTGCACGAAAATATAATCAAACAGTCAGCAACTAAAACAATCAACTTGCGGTAAGAAATTCGGTACCTGGAAACATGTCCGGCTACAAAACTGATCAAGAGGATAATGGAATTGGCAAGCACGGCCATCTCGCACAAGAACCAGAAAGAGAAGGCAAGCACAGCCATCCCCCACGAGAACGAGAACAAGAACAAGAACCGAAGCAGCTATTCTTATCGACCCACCATTCCACTGCAAGCAATCACCCTGGTCGTTTTCTGCAGGAGAAACAGACCCTTCACTTATAATTAACGGCATGGAAGAAGATAAAAAATGAAGAATTAAAGAATTTTGGAGCAGGAAGACGTGAAGATTGGTATTGGAAAACGGAAAAATTGGAGGCTCAAGTCCCACCTACTAATCGATGTGATACGAGACAAGAAACCTTTTGTGTTGTTTTATGGAGGAAGTGAAGGTGGAAAGAGGATCGATCGCAAGCAAAGCAGGGTTGCTTAAGAGCCTGTAAGATTTCCAGGATCTTATCCAACAGATGGAGATTTAGACGTTTTAGGTAGTTTTTCTTGTCCTACCAAACCGGTCAAGCTGCCTGCGACTCGACCTGATCCAGGCAGCGTTGGGCCGGGCCATGTCTAGAAAATGCATGGAGTTGAGTTGTAAGGACTCGGCCTGCCTGCCTACCGGTTAGAACTAGCACAATGCAAGCTCGGGTTGTACTAAACTCGATATGAACTTAATTAGGTTGGTTGGGTAAAACTATGCACATGCAAACTTTAAAAATAATTTTATAAATATATATATATATTAATCATTTTATCCTAATTATTAATAATATTATTTTATTTGAAAGAAAAAAAATGTGTCGGATTGATAGGTGTCATATTGGTCATGTCGATACTCGAAGTGAAATGATAAATGTATAAATTAACTTGTAAATGGTTATTTGATGGTTTAAAAAATAGTTGAAAAGAAGATAAACTTTAAGGTGCATAAAATTCATTTGGGATTTATATTTTGGTTCAACGTTTTGATGATTTTACCATTCCAATTATAAAATCGATTTTTAAATCGTCTCATTTATATTAAAATTCAAACTCTTATTTTTTTTATTTACTCTTTGAATACTTTACTGACTGTTCTGGTAAAATATCATGGATGGTCAAGTCATTAGTCAAAGAATAATTTGATGTGTGTATTCTTCGGAGGTCGTCGATGAAGAGAGTGAGAAGGTCTTGAAATGCATTTCAATATAGGATTAGATTAGCGCTGAGGATATCACGGTAGGCTAGTCTAACGTTCAAGTTAGGGTTTGTTTGAGCTAGTATGTGTAGGTCTCTTGCGGCCTACAAGAGAGGGCGAATTGTCTAAAAATGAAAACGTAAACCTTTCTTGATCTTATAGCTTAATTAACACAACCACCTGTAAAAAAAAGAAATGAGAAGCAAATTAATTAAAAGATAGAGACACAGAAATTTACTTCGTTTGTAATCATAGGATTGTTAATTCAAGGCAAGTAAAGCTCACTATGACGATCTCCTTTGGGCAGAGTAGCCTCTTAACAAAGTTGACAGCTCACATAGTAGTAGAGCAGACAAAAAACTCATTTACTAGTATTGTTGTTTAACTACTAAAATCAGGACTCTATTTATAGACATGATCCAAACGCCTGGAAGGGATCCGAGATCCTAGGCATGGATAAAAGTTTATCCGCGTCGAAACGGATCACACCAGCTGACTTTTCGATAAGTTTTCTGGTCCGAGCGCCTGGACCAGGTCCGGGCACCCGAACCGAGCTGCATTACCCCTCGCCCAGGGCACAGCCCGAGGCACCTTGGCTGGCCCCGGGGTCAAAGGCGCCTGGACCAAAGTCAACTCTACGTTGAATTTGTTGGACCGGGTAGGCCGGTTGGAGAGGGTCAGGTTGCCTGAAACACAAAAATAAAGCACCTTCTCGATCTTTTGACTCGAATTAGTAATGCAATTATAACAGAAACGACAACTTAAAGAAAAACAGTAAAAGACACCAGAGTTTACTTGGTTACAACTTAGATAGTTGTTGATCCAAGGCAAATGAACGCTCACTAAGAATCTCCGTCACTAAAGGTGGAGAAGCCTTTTACACTCGTTAATAGCTCAGAAAAGATTAGGAAACTGAATACTGAAGTTGTTATTAATTTCCTAAGTTGTTCTTCTGATGTAGCTCCCCCTTCATCAATGCTCATTTCGGAAGAACTTTCTTCGTGTTCGTCTTCTTGAAGACTTGCCATCAACGCAAGTCCAGAAAAGGTTTCAACCTCCGATTCGGACGACGTTTCGTTCCACTTCGCCTTTAGGGTCTTGTATTTGTTCTTTTGAACGGGCTTCTTGTTCTTACCTTTGTCCTTCTTGTTGATTTTTAACTTAGGGTAGTTGTCTTTAACGTGCCCTTCTTCATTGGAGGTGCTTTGGAGCGCATTGGAGATGCCTCAAAGCGCTTAGTACACAAATAGAAACCGCAGGCATCAAAGCTAATAGAGGCCGATGAGTGCGCAATCAAATTTACAGTTAGAGGCGCCTCAGATGAGGTTGGAGGCACCTTCAACACTCTTTAAATGCCCTGTTCGGCCAGCACTTCAAATAAAACATACACACAATCTCTAACAATCACTCTGCAACTTCATGTTCACACTGCGTCTATACTGCTACTCTATTGCGCTCGACTGTTGCCGGAAGATTGACACCAATACACGAGCACATCTGGATCTCTATCTTCAGTGTATTATTTTTAATACTTGGTTAAAGGAAGTGTAACTTGTTACACTATCTTATATTTTTCTTATATTCGATCACTCTACAGGGAGTTTAATTACTAGTAGAGAATTTAGTGGATTATCCTTCCATAGGTCCGAGAAACCTGAGTCTTGAAGTATGAATCGTCAAAGGCTCTAAACCAAGTAACCGAACGTATGCTTTTGTTTTCTTACTTCGTTTGTTTTATTCCGCTACGCACTTGTTTTAAAAGTTTGAAAAAGAAACGTTTTCTCCTCCTCATGTGCACCGATCCTACAGAGAGAACCCTAAAAAAGGGTATTAGCGGAGGATTGAAGCATGATTCTTAGTTGCCAGTTCTTGAGCTCTCAAAGACAAGTGTTATTACATTTTCCAGGCATGAAGAGACATTTTCCAAGCAAGAAGAAAGCAAGCAAAGTAAGATTCAAGTATTGTAAAATAATTTTCGATTTCCATTTGTATTTAGTTCTTCTCGTCTTGGCATATTCTCATATTGGTACTTGTACGAGACTTCTCCGCCTCTCAAAAGGAGGTATTCATAGTGGAGTTGTGAGTGTGAGAAGCGGACTATGGATTAGTCATCTTATGGAGATAGATACCAAATAAAACGAATGTGTTAGCATTACTTCGAGTTTATCGCTATAACAAATCATCAACGAAGTGATTAAAGTTAATTATTCACCCCTAGCTCTCAAGTATCCTAATAGAATCCATATTTGTTGCAAATATGCACCAAAAATAATATTTGCCGCCAAGTCTGAGATGCAATGGGGAATCATTGAAAATCAGATTTGGCAACGAATATTATTGTCGTTGCCAAATCTGTGACGAAAACCAGGTTAGTCGGCAAATTTAGGATGAAAATAGAATTTCATCGTAGATTTGTATTTGGTAACTTTTTGATAATTTTTTTTTCATTGTAAATTTATAACGAATTTTATCACAAAAATAAAATTCATCGTAAATTTTATGATGAATTTTCATGTTTTTGTAGTAGAATTTGGTGACACCTAATTTGTAACGACAAATTTTTTATCACAGAATTCATCGCAAAATTCATCTAAAAAACTTTTTTTTAATGGGCTGAATCTGAATATGATTCCCTTTGGTTTTATATTTGATCCATTTTAATTTTGACAGACAGTTTAACATAACTTTTAATTACATACATATAATTCGTACTCCAAGCAACCAATAGGGTTTGGGAGACCTAGCTACCAACTAGGTCTCCCAAACCCTAGTATGAAGTAGGTAATGGTTAGTTTTTACATCATATCAGTTGGCACTGTCAGATGTTGATGGACAAGCTTTACAACTGTCATTTCTTTCACCAATTCAAGATTTCATTAGCATACACGAAGCAGGCTCTCTACTTTTGATGGATTCGTAGTTGGCATGCAGTGATGTGTATGCATGAATGCTCACAAGAAACTCAAGATGGCGTTGCACCTTTGTAGCCACATGTGCGAATTTTGATTCATATTTAATTTCTTTAAAGAAATGAGACTTATTTGCCAAACTATCATACAATATTTTCCTTAATTTTTTCCCTATTTTATATATATATATATATATATAGAGAGAGAGAGAGAGAGAGAGAGAGATTATGCATACTAATACTAATTCCATTACTGTTAAAAAGGAAGAAAAACCTAAAAAATGATAGACATATAAAAAATTACAGGTAT
Source organism: Zingiber officinale (assembly GCF_018446385.1). Classification (NCBI taxonomy): domain Eukaryota; kingdom Viridiplantae; phylum Streptophyta; class Magnoliopsida; order Zingiberales; family Zingiberaceae; genus Zingiber; species Zingiber officinale. The sequence goes on along the minus strand of NC_055991.1, from coordinate 130,684,741 downwards.
GAACACTTATACAAAGGGAAGGGAGTAAGCTTGAAGAAAAAATTACAGGGTGTGAGCATCCCAAGAAACAGGAACGTTAATAAATCGCTTTCTTTCATAGCTAAAACTAACTGATGCATCAAATGTTAGCCACCTTGATATGGAATTTGCCACCTGATTTTAACCAAACAAATTGCAAATTGTGCCAGGGAATTCATGATTTTCGTGGGTTTTCAAACTTTGAAAGATAAATGAAATTAGTCAGAAAATATGCACTCTGAAAAATTACCAACCTTAATCCAAACCTAACCAAACCCCAAAATGTTAAAATACCCTACAAACTAATAATAATAATAAAAAAATACCCTAACTTGATGAATGAAGCAAAATGTGATTTTGCTCCGCTTGAGTATCCCTCATCATGGGTCCCATAATGAAATAAAGGGAGGTAAATCATATACGGAGTGACCTACTAGGTGGAAGAATATTTAATCCTAAGAGAAATATACCCTGTAGAATCAATCTTTCCCGAATGAAGTAACTATAGTACCTGAGTATCAACTCTCCGTGAGAATCGATCTTTGTCCAATGAAACAATTCTGTCATCCGAGTACCAACTTGACTACACAATGGGGCAATAATACTCTAAACTGATTGTAATAAAAAGTGATTATGCTGATCCCAAGTACCCTCATAGTTGTTTCCAGGTTCTGTGAAAGAAGGTAAATCATAGTGTCAAATTATAGTCGATAGTCAAGTGGCTCGGAAATGGAAATAGTTTGATAATACTCTAAATCGATGATAGCAAAAGGTGGAATCCGTCACGCTAGTGGTCCCACAAGGTCGGCCATATGACCATCTATGAGGAGGTAAATTGAAAAGTTGTAGTTGGCCATTGCGGGAAGGATTTTTTACCTCGATTTTACTGAGATTCAAATTCTTGCCCTAGCTATGATAACAACTCTGTCCCATATTAGCCAACTCAACTCAGTCCCGAAGGTAATAACACTCTAAACTGACTCTGCAAAAGGTGAAATTTGTTGCCCTGACGACCCCTCATGACCGGATATAATATTCTAAATCGATGTGGCAAAAAACGATTCGCTTAATCCAATATCTTTGTCAATCCATCCTTAGGTCAGTACGGAAGAGATAAATCATAGAGGTAAATCATAGATGATTACTAATTATTAGTACAAATGGCTAAAAAGAAAAACATACTCAAATGATATAATATTCTAAACCGAGAACTATCCTCTGGTTGATCCTTGATTGAATATCTAAGAATTAAGAACTCGAATAGCATAGCAAGCGTTGTATGAGAAGCAGCACTGGGCCAAGGGGTTGACTCCTGGAGCCCAACACTCAAAATTTCTAAGTACAAACAATAATAATAAGCAAAAAAAAAATGTTTATAATAAAAAAAGACACCATTTTTATTATAGTCGTTAAAGGGGTTATTATTTTTCATTTATTATAAAAAAAGCATCCCATTCAATATATTTTTGTGTGTAAAACTATCCTTAACTTTTAGGTTTTTATAAAAACTTTTACATGGATATTTCAACTTTAATCAGTATATATAAATTATAGATATCTTTGGTCAACAAAGATCAACATTATATTATAACAACTATGGATCATAATTGTTATAATATAAATAGTTTATTTTTTTAATAAATATTAGTCAGCAGAGGGGTAGTCAAGAGGAGATGGGGGTACGGCCGCCCCTGACATTTCTTTTAATTAATACTATACCTCATTGCCACTTTACCCTAATTCATCATTGTTTATTATCCAAAAATTGAAATTGATCACATATTTGAAAGATCATTAACTTAAATTATTCATTGGTACTACTTTTATAAGGAAATATAATGACTTAGAATGTTAAGTATTGAATTTTAAAAATAAAATATATAATAATAAACGGACGAATTAAATCGTAGAATACAAAGTGAGAGTGCTAAATTAAAATTGAATAGTTCAAACTAAATCCAACGGATAGACATAGAGATAATTAAGAATTGTGTTGGTTCAAATCGAGATTGATTTGGAATTGATTTGATTAAGTTATCATCAAATCAAATTTAAGATTTAAATTAATTTGCTCTTTCTTTTTTATTCTCCCTTTTCTAGCTATGCACATTGAAGTCCCCCACCTCGTTGTATGCCACCATCGTGTATTCTTCCATCTCTCTCTTTTATTTTTACCTTCCTCTTCTTCTTCATTTTCTTCTTTTTTCCTTCTCTTCTCCAATAACAGTAAATCTATAATTTTTTTTTTCCTTTCCTCTTCTTAAGTGCAAGAACTCTCTTTTCTTCTCCTTTCTTTTCTCCAACAAATAAGAAACGCAACATCAGCTGTTGCCCTCTTCCAGCAATAAGAGCATCTCTTGATCCTTGCATCTTCTTCCTCTTCTCGTGTTTTCTAAGATTTTGTTGACACCACAAGAATAACTCTGTTTTGTCATATCTTGCTCTCTTTGTGTCATTGTCAAACTCACCGAAACTAGTCGAGGTTGCTAACGAATAAGATAAAACTCTCATCTTTTGTTTCTTCCTCTCTATTTTTCTCTTCTCTATTTTTTTTTTCAAAAATAATGATCTTCCTTTTATTTTTTTTTCCCAACGAGTGGCCCTTTACCAACAACTCCGTTCCCCTTTGCCCAACCATAACAACAAGAATAAGGGTAAATTATTCTTTCTTCTTTTAAGTTTCATTAATTGAAGAAAAAATTGTAAAATATAAACTTTATTTTATTAGGTTGTTACTTAAGATACTTATTTAGATCATAATAGAGTTCTCATATATAGAATGTTAAATATTATAAAAAAGTAAGATCACAAATGATTATTCTGACTTTAGCTATAAATAAGCTCTAGGGATTGACGTATCGTGTAACTAGAACCAAGTCCTAAATATTTTATATTGTGTTACTTTTTTTATTTATTAAATTTACTCTGGTTGAAAATCTTAACTATGTCATTATTAGTTAATATTATATTATAGTAATTATGAAATTATAATTATTATTGTATAATTGTAACAGCTATAGAATATGTAATTATTGTGTAGCAACTATATATGATGACGTAGTTGCTATAATAAAATATCCAAAGGTTAGATGAGACGTTAATTTTATAATAAATGAAAAGAGATATCAAAAATATCCTTTTTAAGTTTTGCCCAAGTTTATAAGACACCCAAAGTTTATATTTCAAATAAACACGTCACAATATAAAATTTGGCATTTGCATTGAGATTAATTAATGTGACACGATACAAAGGTCCCATTTGCGATTGTAGAGTGGACCGCAGTAATACAAGAATTTAAAAGCACGGCAGACAGCATTGAATTGGAGAACTACATCGTAATAGCCACTTCCCTTGGAGACTGTCACACATGATCCACCATAATTTAATTTTCTTCGAACTAATTCGTGACTCCACTAAAATATACGTATCAAAAAAAAAAAAAATATATATATATATATATATATATATATAAAAAGACAGTCTGATACATGAAGTTTTTGTTATGTGAGGTCTCGATTACTTTATATAAGAGATTATTTTCAGAATTCGAATCCGTGATCTTTTGATCACATGATAATAATTTTACTGTTACGTCTTCCCTCCGTGCATCAAAAATATATATATGTGAAATAATTAGAGATGCACAATTAATTACTTGTTAATGAAATCCAAATGACAAATTAATTACGGATGGACTGTATTTTCCCACCGTGCAAGAGGAGAGTCATTTTCTTATCTGGTGCACAGTTACGATCACATTGATAATATTGGCCAGATCAAGCACACCGTTACCTAACTACTTGCCATTTCCTCACAATTGAGGCTTTTTTTTTTGTCTGATTAAACATTTAATTATAAATTGACCTAAATCCTCAAGGACAATAACTTTCTTGCATGTGAAAGTTATCAATAGACATGCCATCACTACTTAAGGATACACCTAAACTTGTCGAGTGAAACAATAAATTGTAGATATAGATATATATTAAAATTTAGGTTTTATAGCTCTAGCTACAAATGCATTTAAATAGTTTTTGAGTTTTCAAATTTATATTTTTCAATATAATGGTTATCTATGATGACGTTAAAGGATAGTCCGGTACATAAAATCTTTGTCATAGGTCTTGAAAAAGGATCAGACCATCAATGAGTCTATTGTATATAGTCTTTGACATCGGACAAGATAAAGATTATTATGTGGATTAATGAAAAGGGGAAAATTGAAAAGAATATAAGAAGAGAAATCATTATCCTTCATATTTTTTTTTAAAAAAATAAAATATTATTTAATAACTGAGGTTAATTTCTCAAATAGTTAAATAGATATTTATATAGACTTTAAATTTAAGTTTTAATGAAAGAAATTCTGACATATAGATCTCAATTTCTATTTTATAAAGAAAGAAAATAAATCTCAACTGAAAGGAAAAAAGACACATAATCTTAAAATTTTTAAACGGACTCAAAATCTAAAAATACAAAAGGATAGAAATTACCAAAAATACCTAAAATATCAAAAACTAAAAAATTACCAAAAAATAATAAAAATATTTAGATCCTGCTGTATTAGTCACCTCTAGTTGAAAGAACTCGTTCTCGAATTTAAATTAGTTTTATGTGGTAGCCCAGGAAGAGATCATATGGTATCTGATCCTGTCCGGAATCTGAGTCAGATGAAGGCCGAGTGAGCTATTGCTGGCGTTGACGGAGGGGCAACTAGGACACCTTTTTCGTATGCGCTCGGAACAACACCCATGGGCCAGATCAAGCTATTTCGGGCGGCAGTCTCCACTTTTCATGAGAAGATCAAATTCCCTGTGGGAGACCAGGTTGGGGAAGTTAAAGGTGAGCAGTTGGTCTCCTGTAACTGTTACACCGACATGGTGAAGGTGGAGGCTCTCAAGGCTTAACGAACCCAGGATAACATGATCCACGTCATTCAAGAGGAACTCATCCCTTGGGAGGAGGTACAACTCTATCCTGAGCACCTGGAGAGTGTCACTTGCATATCTAGCGACCTACCTATCAAAGTCAAGATGGACCTGGTCCAATGCTTGACTCGTAACAGGGATGTTTTCGCTTGGTCCCCTGAGGAGCTGCCTGGGGTCAAGCTCGAGGTGGCTGAACATAGATTACACCTTCTGCCTGATTCCCAACTGATCAAGCAGAAAAAGAGGAATTTCTCGGCTGAGCAAAATAAGATCATCCGAGCTGAGGTGGATCAACTTGGGAAAGCAGGTCACATTAGAGAGGTACAATTCTCGTCTTGGCTCTCTAATGTGGTCCTAGTAGCTAAACCCAACAATAAATGAAGAGTTTGCATTGACTTCCGGGACCTCAATCACGCTAGCCCTAAGGATTGCTACCCGTTGCCCAGGATTGATCAGATGATGGACTTGACCTCGGGCTGTGAAAGGATTTGTATTCTTGATGCTTATCAAGGATACCATCAGATCCCATTGGCGCAAGAAGATCAAGAAAATGTTAGTTTCATCACGGCAGATGGTACCTTCTGTTATATCGTTATGCCCTTTGGATTGAGGAATGTCGGAGCTACCTATCAGAGGATAATGGATAAGATCTTCCGAGAGCAAATAGGGTGAAATATTGAAGTCTATGTAGATGACATACTCATCAAATATACTCTGGCCATAAATTTGATCACTGACATAGAAGAAACCTGTGGCACACTACAGCAGTATGGGCTGAAGTTGAATCCCTTGAAATGCTTGTTTGGAGCTTGAGGAGGAAATTTCTTAGGATACCTCGTCACTGAGCGAGGAATCGAAGAAAATCCAGAGAAGGTCCGGGCAATTCGAGATATGAAGGTGCTTCAGAATCTGAAGGAAGCTCAGAAATTGGTGAGTCGAATAACAACACTATCCTGGTTCATATTGTGGTCTGCGGATAAAGTCTTGCCTTTCTTCAAAGCACTCAGGAGAGCCGCCAAATTCCAGTGGGACGAGGAATGCAACCGGGCCTTCGAAGAATTAAAGAAGCACTTGGAGACTTTACCCTCACTGTTCAAGCCTACTATGGGAGAGCCACTTTGGGTTTATCTATCATCGACCCTGGGACTGTAGGGACAGTGTTGGTGAAGGAGCAGGACGATATACAACGGCCAGTGTACTTCTTCAGTCACTTATTAAAAGGGGTCAAGTCCCGATACATGGCCCTGGAAAAATTAGTCTACAGATTGATACTCATGACTCGACACTTGAGGCCCTATTTCCTGGCACACCTCATCACGGTCCTGACCAACAACACTATGGGTAAAGCCCTCACTAATGTAGAAGTAGCTGTTAGGATCGTTCGTACTCGGCTAGAGAGGGGGGTGTGAATAGCCGCCCCAAATCGCTCGTTTCTTCCTACAATTCGTTAGCGCAGCGGAAAAATAAACTAGAAACGAAAAGAAGAATATCAAACCTTAACACAGCGATGTACGAGGTTCGGAGATGATGCTCCTACTCCTCGGCGTGTCTGTAAGGTGGACGAACCCAATCAATCCGTCGGTGGATGAGTCCCCGGAAAACCGGCTAATAAAAACTCCTTCTGGGTGGAGAAACCTCGCCACACTTGTTTGCAACAGCAAACAGGAGTACAAGTACAAAGAATAAGCAAGAAATACAATAAGAATACACAAGCACTCTACCAATCTTGCTTTCTCGTCGACTGGAGTCCGGATGAAACAGCAACTTCAAAAACCCTAACAGCAGCAGCTGTTCCAGTCGGGGAAGCTCACGCGAAGCTTTCGGAAGGAACTCAAACAGAGCTCTTAATCTAGTAAGTCTCACTGGTGGCGAAGATTGAAGGATGGATAGAAGAAACTTCCCAAGCGACTGGAGGAACCCATTGATAGAGTTACTCCGATCAAGTAGCATTCCAACCGATCAGGAAGAAGCTCGCTTGTTGAACCAGAGGGTCGAACGGTTCAATCTGATCGGAGAACGACTGTATCAGGAGCTATCTCACGGTCATTGCTCAAGGCTGATCGGTCCCCAGACCGATCAGCCCCTCTTGCGCCTCGCTCCTGTTCAGCTTCTGATCGGTCACCAGACCGATCAGTTATCACACAGTATGCTACTAATGTGTTACTGATCGGTCACCAGACCGATCAGAATATTCGCGGTATCACTGGATCGATCACCAGATCGATCCAGCTCATGGTTTTCGCCCAAACCAAGTCCAAACCAACATCCGGTCAATCTTGACCTGTTGGTACATTGCGCCTAGCATCCGGTCACTCCCTTGACCTGCTAGGACTCCCCGCTAAGTGTCCGGTCAATCCCTTTGACCCACTTAGACTTTTCTCTCCATACCAAGTATCCGGTCACTCCTATGACCTACTTGGACTTCCCATCACCAGATGTCCGATCACCCTTGATCCATCTGGATTTTCCCTTGCCCGGCTTCACTCACCAGGACTTTCACCTAGCTTCACTCACTAGGGTTTTCACACTGCCTAACATCCCAGTTAGGACTTTCTCACTGCCTGGCTTCACTCACCAGGACTTTCCACACTGCCTAACATCCCAGTTAGGACTTTCCCACTGCCTGGCTTCACTCACCAGGACTTTCCACACTGCCTAACATCCCAGTTAGGACTTTCCCACTTGCCAAGCTCCTTGCTCGGACTTTTCCCGTGCCAAGCACCCTGCTTGGACTTTTCCAGTGCCAAGTCTCCATACTTGGACTTTTCGCGTGCCAAGCTCCCTGCTTGGACTTTCCCAGTGCCAAGTCTCCATACTTGGACTTTTCAGGTCAACCAGGTCAATCCTTGACCTAGGGTTGGACCAATAATCTCCCAACCATCTATTCTTGTCTCACATCAAGAATAGAACTCTCTCACGAGTGTCAAACATCAACATGCAACTCAACTAGGTCAACCTTGACCTAAGGTTGCACCGACAATCTTCCCAAGTCAAACATCAAAATACAACTCGAGTCAAGTCACCTCGAGTCGGGTCAACCAGGTCAACCTTGACCTAAGGTTGCACCAACAATCTCCCCCTTTTTGATGTTTGACAAAACCCATAATCAAATTAGGTTAACCCGATAACCTAACTTAGGTTTTCCAACCATCTTCCAATGTCCAATGTTCTTTCCTTGAACATTCTCTGGACATTCTCCCCTTAGGTTAACTCGATAACCTAACTTGGGTTCTCCAATAATTCTCCCCCTTTTTGACACACATCAAAAAGAATTCCAATGTTCTTCCTCGAACATTCCTTGACATTCTTCTCCTAACTTAGGTTAACCCGATAACCTAACTTGGGTTCTCCAATAACTCTCCAATGAACACTCTCCCCTTTTTGACACACATCAAAAAGAAAAAGGAGGGTATCAAGGTCAAGAGTTTCTTCCTAATGAAAGTCCCATACCTTTCATTGAAACTCTTAATTTCCCCCTTGATACTAAACTCAACAATCAACTTAGTGATAATCCCATATCACTAATCCTCAAAAGTCTTAAGGAGTAAAAACTCCCCCTAAAAGTCAACTCCCCCTTGACAATTAGGTAAAACTCCCCCTAAAGGTCAACTCCCCCTTGACCATTGCACCAACAATGTCTTGGAGAGTTTCAAACCTTTAGAAACTCAAAAACACCACTTCCATAACTGAAATTTCAGACAACAGCTGAAAAATCAGAAATTCGGCACGCCCTGATCGGTCCCCAGACCGATCAGCCCTTCACCAGATCGCACTCGTGCTACTGGAACTCACTGGATCGGTCTGCAGACCGATCCACAATACTCTGGATCGGTCCGCAGACCGATCAGATCTTCCCTGGATCGGTCCCCGGACCGATCCAGCCACTGAAATCAGAACTTCTGATTTCCCCTTCCGGAAAATCAGAAACTCCTAATAAATTCAAGAAAATTCCAAAAATTACGAAACTTTGAGGATACATTCCTCATATCATACACTATCATGGAAAAATAGTTTTCTATGAAAATAACTTCCATTTTTCAATCTTGATACAAAGTTTAAAAACTTTGAAATAGTTCAAGTTTAACTCAACTTTGTATCACAATGTTCAATGATGAATGCAATCACTAGGAAAGCTTCATCAAGGTTTTTCAAATCAATTTTGAAATGATTTTAAACCCTTTAATTTAGGATCATAATCTTAGGACTATATGTACATGACTTGTACACAAGTTTTCCCTATGATCCTCCATTTCTTGAATTAGGCTCATCTAGGTACAAGAACTATGCACCTTGATCCTAATTCATGATCCTAATATCTCACACACATCTAAAGTGTATCAAACACATCCATGTCAATTTTGATGTGAGATATGGGTTTAGGTATCTTAGACTAAGGTCTCATGCATTTTCTAAACACAAATTTGATCTCAATATCAAAATGTGTTTTTCATCCTTAAATCAATTCAATTGATTATTAATGCAAGAAATGATGACATGGCATAAAATGATATCATACATAATAACATGTGCCAATGTCATGATGTCATGACATAAAGTATGAAACTTAAATAAAACATGACATATAAATAACCTAAGCATTATCATGACATTTTAAATGATCATAAAATAAATATGATGTCATGACATGACATATGACAAACAATATATGGCAAATAGCACATAAAGGTATAGAAAATACCTAATTCTAGCCTTAGTTGCCATTTTTGATAATTTTGACCATTTTGCCATAATTTCTATATTCCTAAGTGTAATAGACCTAAAATCATATCCTCAAGACTTTTAGATCACTATGTGCCAACTAGATTGATTCTAGAAAATTCCTCAAATGTGGTTGGCACATTCTAATCACCTTAGGAATAATATTCACTTTCATTTTCAAGGCTTGATTGCACCTTGAAAATTCCTAAAGTGCCACCTTTTGCCATGATTAGGTTAACTACCTATTCAAGTAAGGTTGGCACACCCTAACTCATCTAGCGTGATGAAATCACGCTCCTAGGAACCCAATACCTATTGGAGCTCATTGGGTTCACTAAGTATTCACTAGGGATGACTTCCCTAGCAACCCTTCTAATGACCCTCCTAGGCTTTGAAGCCTTGGTCATTTGGGACTCATCAAGATCAACTCTAGGGGTGACTCCCCTTGTGACCTTGGTGATGGTCTTCCTAGCCCTAGATTTTGTTCCATAATCGAATGGAACATTATGATAAGTGGGCTTGACCACTTGGGACTTAGGTTTGTGACCCAAACCTTTCTTGTCCTTGGACATTGGTTTTTGACCCTTAAACCCTAGAGTCAAATCCCCAAGAGCCTTTTCTAGAGAGTCAAGTCTTGACCTCAAGACTTGATTTTCTTTCTCTAATACCTTAAGCTTTAATTTATCATTTTTCTTTGAGGTATTCCTAGGCATATGTCTAGATGATTTGGGATTTCTACCTAGATTTTCCTTAGCCTTAGATGAGTTAATTCTAGGGTTGGCTTTCCTAGTGTTATCCTTATCTAGGCTCACATGTTTGGCACCTAAGCACGTGTATCGATTTCTATAATTAACATGCTTATCATTCTTGACAATAGCAATAAGGCTACTAGCATGCATCCTACTAGAATTGCAAGAATGTGCCTTAGAGATTACCTTAGGGTTTGCCCTAGCTCCCCCTATACATGTGCTCGATCTCTTGTCCTTGTGAGATTGCCTCCCTCTCGGACATTGGCTCGGATAATGTCCCCTTCGCTTGCATTGGAAGCACACCACGTGCTCCTTGCCCTTGCGTGTTGGGACTCCGGCTTCCTTGACCTTTGGTGCCGGTGGAGTCTTTCTAACCCTCTTTGGACATTTACTCTTGTAATGTCCATACTCCCTACACTCAAAGTACATTATGTGTAATTTATTTGAAATTGAAACGCTTGAGTTACCTAGGGTTGAGGTGGGATGTATGCTTTCTTCTTCATCCCTTCCGGAGATAGAAGCTTCTTCCTCTTGCTCCATTCTTGAAGAAGAACTCTCCTCCTCTTCTTCCTTAGATGTTGAGTAGCCCTCAACTTCTAATCCCTCTTCTCCATGATGTGAGCTACTTGGCTCACTTGACTCCTCTTCATGGCTTGAAGTGGAGTTCCCCTCATGGAACTTAGCCAAGTTGTTCCACAATTCCTTGGCATTGTTGTATCCATCTATCCTACACAATATATCGTTAGGTAATGAGAATTCAAATATTTTCATTACCTCGTCGTTGATTGTGGATTGGTGGATTTGCTCCTTCGTCCACTTCTTCTTCTCAAGAGGTTTTCCTTCTTTATCCATCGGAGGAGTGAAACCTAATTGTACACAAGTCCAATTTTCAATGTTAGTCATAAGGAAATACTTCATCCTTACCTTCCAATACGCGAAGTCGTCGCGATCGTAGAAGGGTGGAATGGTGATGTCTTCTCCGAGTTGATCCATCTCTAGCTTATGCTTCCTCGGGTGTTAATCCGGCGAAGAGCGACCTCGCTCTGATACCACTTGTTAGGATCGTTCGTACTCGGCTAGAGAGGGGGGTGTGAATAGCCGCCCCAAATCGCTCGTTTCTTCCTACAATTCGTTAGCGCAGCGGAAAAATAAACTAGAAACGAAAAGAAGAATATCAAACCTTAACACAGCGATGTACGAGGTTCGGAGATGATGCTCCTACTCCTCGGCGTGCCTGTAAGGTGGACGAACCCAATCAATCCGTCGATGGATGAGTCCCCGGAAAACCGGCTAATAAAAACTCCTTCTGGGTGGAGAAACCTCGCCACACTTGTTTGCAACAGCAAACAGGAGTACAAGTACAAAGAATAAGCAAGAAATACAATAAGAATACACAAGCACTCTACCAATCTTGCTTTCTCGTCGACTGGAGTCCGGATGAAACAGCAGCTTCAAAAACCCTAACAGCAGCAGCTGTTCCAGTCGGGGAAGCTCACGCGAAGCTTTCGGAAGGAACTCAAACAGAGCTCTTATCACAGCCCACAAATCTTCAGCAGAAGAGAAGAAAAGAAGAGAGTTAGCACCGAAGATGCCCTCGATCCTTTATACCTGTGAAGAAGAAACAGCGAAGAAACTAGCCGTTGCGTCGCAACGGCTAGAACCCTGATCGGTCTGTGGACCGATCAGGGAAGAAGCCTTCGCTTCTGTTCCGTCCCTGATCGGTCCATGGACCGATCAGGGAACCTCCTGATCGGTCCACAGACCGATCAGGGAACTTCCTGATCGGTCTGGGGACCGATCAGGCTTTGTGCTGATCGGTCCCCTGACCGATCAGCCCCTCTTGCGCCTCGCTCCTGTTCGGCTTCTGATCGACTCCTGATCGGTCACCAGACCGATCAGTTATCACACAGTATGCTACTGATGTGTTACTGATCGGTTACCAGACCGATCAGAATATTCGCGGTATCACTGGATCGATCACCAGATCGATCCAGCTCATGGTTTTCGCCCAAACCAAGTCCAAACCAACATCCGGTCAATCTTGACCTGTTGGTACATTGCGCCTAGCATCCGGTCACTCCCTTGACCTGCTAGGACTCCCCGCTAAGTGTCCGGTCAATCCCTTTGACCCACTTAGACTTTTCTCTCCGTACCAAGTATCCGGTCACTCCTATGACCTACTTGGACTTCCCATCACCAGATGTCCGATCACCCTTGATCCATCTGGATTTTCCCTTGCCCGGCTTCACTCACCAGGACTTTCACCTAGCTTCACTCACTAGGGTTTTCACACTGCCTAACATCCCAGTTAGGACCTTGCCCGGCTTCCCTCACCAGGACTTTCCAACTGCCTAACATCCCAGTTAGGACTTTCCCACTGCCTGGCTTCACTCACCAGGACTTTCCACACTGCCTAACATCCCAGTTAGGACTTTCCCACTGCCTGGCTTCACTCACCAGGACTTTCCACACTGCCTAACATCCCAGTTAGGACTTTCCCACTTGCCAAGCTCCCTGCTTGGACTTTTCCCGTGCCAAGCTCCCTGCTTGGACTTTTCCAGTGCCAAGTCTCCATACTTGGACTTTTCGCGTGCCAAGCTCCCTGCTTGGACTTTCCCAGTGCCAAGTCTCCATACTTGGACTTTTCAGGTCAACCAGGTCAATCCTTGACCTAGGGTTGGACCAATAATCTCCCAACCATCTATTCTTGTCTCACATCAAGAATAGAACTCTCTCACGAGTGTCAAACATCAACATGCAACTCAACTAGGTCAACCTTGACCTAAGGTTGCACCGACAATCTTCCCAAGTCAAACATCAAAATACAACTCGAGTCAAGTCACCTCGAGTCGGGTCAACCAGGTCAACCTTAACCTAAGGTTGCACCAACAGTAGCAGGTTGCCTCATCAAATGAACAACGGAACTGAGAGAGTATGACATACAATACCAACCTCGCACTACGATTAAGGCGCAACCTCTAGCTGATTTCTTGATGGAGGTTCACCAACCGGACTCCGAAGGAACTTGGAGGATCTATGTGGACGGGTCGTCTACCCAGCAAGGAAGTACAGTTGGGATCCTCCTGATATCCCCTCAAGAAGACATCTTGCCACTAGCGGTTAGGTTAAATTTCAGAGTTACGAATAATGAGGCGGAATATGAAGCACTGTTGGCAGGCTTGCAAGCAGCTCAACATGTTGGAGCCGCTCAAGTAGTTGTTTATTCAAACTCTTAGCTTGTAGCTCAGCAAGTAGCAGGTAACTTCGAAGTCAATAATGACAAGCTACAGGTATACAAGGAAGCATATGAGAAGATGAAAGGGGATTTTAAGGAGGTCACTGTCACTAAGATTCCTAGAGCAGATAATCAAAGAGCTGATGAGTTAGCTAAAATGGCCAGCCCTTTGACCACTTGGGTGCTAGATAGGTCGATAGCCCAGACTTTCTTAATATCTTAGACAGACTTGCAGAACAATATGGAGGAGCCAATTGACTGGAGGGCCCCTATAATCATTTATCTTCAGCAGGGTGTCTTATCCGCTAATCCGGAAGAGGTCAGGTTGATCCGGAAAAGAGCTCATATGTATACTTTGATCAGGGACCAGCTGTACAAGTGAGCATTCTCCATACCGCTACTCAAATGCTTAGGAATGGAAGAAGCGGAGTATGCTTTGCAGGAAGTACATTAAGGATGTTGCAGCAACCATGCGAGAGGAAGGACGCTGGCCCGAAAAGTACCGAGTATTTTTGACCCACTCTACAGAAAGATGTTTAGAGATTGGTGAATGTTTGCTTATCCTGCTAAAAACATCAAAATCTGACCCATCGGCCAACCGACACACTGAAAACCTCAATAGTCTCATGCCCCTTTGACCAATGGGGCATGGATATTGTAGGACCGTTCCCTATGGCACCAGGGCAGAAAAGATTCTTGCTCGTAGCAGTAAATATTTTTCTAAATGAGTGGAAGCAGAAGCTCTGGCTAAGATTACTGAAGGAACTATCATTCAATTTTTATGGAACAACATCCTTTATCGATTTGGGATACCGCACAAGCTGGTTTTAGATAACGGAAGACAATTCCAAGGATGCAAAATCCAGGCCTGGTGTCAAGGGTTCAGTATAACTCAGGCATTCACATCTGTCACTTACCATCAGAGTAATGGGCAAACTGAGATTACCAACAGGGAGATAGTTAGGGGATTGAAGGTCAAGTTGGACTATGTTGGAGACGATTGGGTGGAGGAGCTGCCCAGCATCCTCTAGGCCTACCGCATGACCCTTCGAGAGAGCACAGGGCTTACACCATTTCACATGGTCTACGACAGTGAGACTGTGGTGCCTATCGAGGTCGGGATGCCCTCAGTCAGAATAATGCTATATGATGAAGGGAATGTCGATCGGCGACTCTCAGAATTGGATTTGATTAGTGAAATTCGCGAACATACGACTCCCCGCCTAACAGCATATCGGTAAAGGATGCGTCAAAACTATGACAGAAGGGTAGTGCCCCAATTCTTTGGAGAAGGAGACTTAGAATGGAAGAGGACAAAGCTTGTGGGGAAGGTAACCAAATTAGCACCCGAGTGGGATGATCCTTATAAAATTGTTAAACGATTAGTCTCAGGTGCCTATTATTTACAGGACGCTTAGGGTAGAAAGTTAGACCGTCCCTGGAGCGCTAACTACCTCCAGCCTTATCGCACTTAAAATTAGTATTTTGTAAGACTTTAGATCGGGAAAATATGATAGGTCGGGTACAAACTGCCAGATCGGGATACTTGGGTTCAGGACACTCATGAATCTTTTTTAAGACCAGATCAGGACAAGACCCTGTGCTCAAGATAAAGTAGCTCTAGCCCCATTGAGTCAAGAGTCAAGACTAAAGAGAATATCAAATCTGTAAAATCTACTAGCAGTTGTTGGACTTTGGGAATCATCATTGATCCGTTGACGAGCACAAAATGGTGGACACTGTTATGGTCCATCTTCGCATCCCTCAAGCTTTTCTTGTATTCTCTCATAGCTGCAGCATTATCCTTGATGATGATGAACTCTGACACCTTGTTAACCTAAGTAATCCAATCGCTGACAGTCTTCTTGACATTTCCGTGGTTGACATATATATGTTAGTTCATACATGCTGCAAAGATTCACGACCAATGCTTCATTCCAAGTTGCAGTTGGAACCCTTTCCAAAACACCCTCTAGGACCTTGATTGAATCGGACATGCCTCTCAAGTACATCAAGCATAGAGCTTTATTATTCAATGCCACACTACATCTGCATTCTTGAACTTCTTTATATCGAGCTTCATGTCTTGGTTGTCCATGAAGGTGGACCTCATCACAGGGTGCCCTTGCTGGTGGAAGGACATGGGATCTTTGAACATCGGGTGATCCCTCAGATACTGCTTGATCAAACTACTCTTCTATGCCACAATACTATACCACATGCATCCAACATTGCCATCCACTCGAGGCTGCCCCACGGCACCACTTGGATGACCATCGCATTCGGTTGTAGGAACACTAAGTTGGTGAGCCCGAAGTCGTGCACGCCCAATATCACATCCATCAAGTTGACTAACCATACGAATTGGCCCACGTCGGATCCCACATCACCATCATTGATGATGATATCAAATTCCAACTAAGTTCACCATTTGAGTTATTTCGTGTAGATTTGTGAATGCTCGATATTGCTTCCTAGCTACAATGAGAATTCTAGGTTTCTTCCCGGCGAGGTCTTCATTATTTGAAGTGGCATCCCTTTCTAGGGAGAAGGCTTCTCTTAGGAATTTGACAAAGTCGATCATGGAGTAGTCATTGGTGGTGTGCACAGGGTCGATGCTAAGCTCCTTGTGCGAGCGAATGCCGATTATGACCTTGTTGAAGTAGTAGTGCATCTCCTTGTCCTTGTTGTAGTCGATCACCAGAAACTTGGAGATCTTTTGGAACACTGGGAGGTAGTGATAGACTGACGCACTATAATCCTCGGGCAATGGGTTCACCCGATGAACAAGGACGATGAGGATGACTGTCTCTTTAATGGCTTTGATGCATGGTCTTCACACCATCATCCTCAGCCGCAATAGCCTTTTCTATAGGCACCAGTGGGGTAGGTAAGACTCCTCCTCGACTGGAAGAGCAAGCTCCTTGTCCGTCGTCTTCAGAGGCTCCTTCGCAGTTTTCTCTGGCTCTATCTCCTCTTTGTTCGTCTCTTCTTTATCATGGTATTCTTCTTGATCAAATTCTTCCTTCAAATCATCTTCAAATCCATCTAGGTCATCTTGGGCATCGAATCTATCGTCTTTCATGGCAAATCATAATTGTTCCTAGAACGAAGTTTGAGTGTAACCAGATGGAAGAAAGTGATCTTTCATCTTCTTCTTCATCTTCTCCCAATATCTGATCTTGGCTTTGCCTTATCGATCTCGTGAGTGTCTCAAGTGCTCCTACCATGTTGATGCTAGACATCTAAATTTGAAGGCAACCAATTTTACATTCACCTCATTAGGAACTTCTTCGTAATTAAAAATTCTTCTCCACTTTATTAATCCAATTAATGAAGCTCTTTGCCAAAAAATATGGGCAAATTAAATCGAAAATCCAGGCCTCCATAAGGCTCCTCCCTACCATCATATTCCTAATATGTAGTCCGCTGGTTATAAGAGTTCTTGAAGGTAGATTCAGATCCACGATATAAGATTTTATGATCTTTAAAATCTCACGTCGCTAGACGTTGGATTAAATTTACGACTTGCCTATGTAAATACTCAATCTAGTCCTAGGTGCTATGATCATGGAGAGAGACTTTCTCAGTCGGAATTTGCCTTGCATAATCACGATCACGACCATGACAACCTTCTATTTGATCTGACCCCGTGGGTCATCCGAGTTGGTATGTGACAGGTGTTGCCACAATGAGGTCGCGGGGTCGATCCTCGGGGCAGCTGGGGAATAAATCCCTTATCCCCGTATTACACCCTGTCCGTCACATGCTCGCTTGGATGCTGCGATTTACCTCCCTCGTGATGGCCTTGGGTCGGGTATGACGGGGGCGCTGAGGGCAAGCGTTTCACCTTTTGCCACAATGATACACTACTTCCTTAATTTTAACATACTAGCTTTAATATCAACTAACATCGGAGAGGATAGCGATTGTCACGCGGACTGATGAGAATGGGAAAATTGAGGAGAAACAAGGAGAAAAATCATTTGTCCTACAAATTTTCTCAAAAAAAAAATATTTAATAACTAGGATAATTTTTCAAACAGCTAAATAGATGTTTATAATAGACTTCATACCCTAAGTTTCAAAGAAAGGAAAGAAATCCTAATATATAGACTTCGATTTTTATCTTGTAAAGATAAAAAAAAATATCCTAACAAAAAGAAAAAAATACTCGTAATACTAAAATTTCTAAACGAACTCAAAATTTAAAAATTAAAAAAAAATAAAAAATATCAAAAATACTTAAATTAAAATAATGTTCGAATCCTCTAGCATATCAATCTTATCCTCTACTATATTTACCGTTATATGTGACAACCTTATGATAATAAATTTATTAATTATAGTTTTATTGAAAATGAATCTTTATTTCTTATAGTACTACTAAGATTACGAAATGTGCCACATATGTGATTAGTATTTAGAAGCTACGCGACGGATTATGCCACCACATTTTTTTTTAAGATTTTGTTGCCTTTTATGTCTTGTGATGGATGAGTCAATGATTTTAATTATTTATAAAAAAAAACTTTTTTTTTGAGGATGATATATTTCTCTTTTTATAATGATTTCAAGCGTGGTAGATCTACATCTCCTTCAGAGTTTATAGCTCCCTACTTAATGAGCTAATGGAGACAAGTAGGCTATGTTGCAAGCAAACCCTAAACATTTAATTAGTTTATATTGCCTGTCATGGCATGGCATGGCATGGAGTACAGAAGCTTCACATCTACAATAACTTCTGTAACTGTATTAAACACCAGAATCACTATTTGTTTTACTATGCAATAACTATATTTTTTTCTTTACAAATTGAATTTTTCAGCAGTAGGATAATATTTTAAAATCCTAGCTATAGCGTGAAATCAAAGCTTGCCAACAAATTCTACAAGGGTCAAACAGTTGCATGGTTGGTGCTAGACAGTGAGATTGATGATGACCACACTGAGAGTTTACTCATGTAGTTGTGTTGTCAAATTAAAGATGCAAACAACAATAACAACATCATTATCATCATTAATCTTGCAATATCAAAAAAACATAATTTTGTTTTTTTTTTGTTTTTGACGACCTAATAAACATGTTTACCTATATATATATATATATAAAATGATTAGCACATGATAACAAAAGACCTACGGACTTTAAAGATAACAAAGAAATAGAGAAATCTTTCGTCCACGTGAATAATCAAGGAGAAAAAGTGTACATACAAATAAAACATGAAACATTAATAGTAAGAGCGAAATAATTATATACATATATGCATAATGTATGTAATTATATGACAAGAAATTTTATATATAATCTCACGCAAAAGAGAAGTCAACTGTGGGACCGATCTTTTGCCGCCAAGTAGAAAAAGTGTACAACAAATAAAAGATGAACCATTAATAGTAAGAGCTAGAGAAATAATTATATATATGTGTATGTATATGATAAAAAATTTATTGTATATAATCTCATAATTATGGTATAGAAGCTCACTAATTGCTGCTTGAATATTGCATGATTAGTTACATTTCATGAGAAATTTCCTCTAAAACATGTAAGTTAAATCAATATATATATATATATGAATTTCTTCAGATCATATATAATTCACACTTAATTAATTAAATTCCTTGAAGCCGCACGTTGATCCTTTGATCAAACAAAAGCCAAGGACTCAATTTCTTCAACGCTTTCTTCTTCTTCAAAGAGCCAAGACTCGAACAGAGAATTGAGAATTGGAAACTTGGCATCTCCATGGGAAAGATGATCAGTCTCCGAGTATCCCTCGAGGTTCCGGGAGTCAAGATTGAACGAGGAAGAGTCCATGGCCGAAGGCAAACTGTTCTTGCCGGTCGCTGCGGCGGCGGCGGCGGCGGCCGAGGAGGAGGCAGTAGCAGTGAAGGTGGAGTAGTAATTCGATGATCTAGTTGTTTTAGGTAAACTGCTAGTTTTGTTCTCCATCCATCCTTGGAGTAACCGCGAGATGTTCTCCGCGCTGGAGGCATAGGTGGTGGTGGTCGCCGCCGATGCCGATGCCGATGCCGATGCCGATCCTACAGTCTTATCCTGCAAGGCCAAGGCCTCATCAAGGGCGCGCTTGGCCATGTGAATGTCGGATCGAACTCGAGTCTCCCATCGGCCTTTGGAAAGAGCTGGCTGAGATGCCAAGGACGAACATGCAGCGGTGGCAGCGCCTGCAGTAGCTTCTCGATCGAGAGTTTGAATTTTCTTCAGCTTCTTCTTTAAGTGGGTGTTCCAGTAGTTCTTCACGTCGTTATCCGTCCTCTCTGGAAGATACGAAGCTATCGTCGCCCATCTGTTGCCAAAGAGTGCTTGGAGATGGACGATGAGCCTCTCCTCTTGCTCCGTGAAGTTGCCGCGCTTGATCCCCGGCCGGAGATAATTAGTCCATCTGAGCCTGCAACTCTTGCTGCACCTCATCAGCCCTATACAATCACAAATCACAATCCACACGACACAATTGCAACAATTAGAAGAACTAGACGAACATATTTAATATATAGATGGTTAATTAATATCTAATTTACGTAACCAGTTGTAGCAGGAACAGCCTTCCAGTTTCCAGGGCCATGTTGTTGGATGTAGGAGCCAAGCATAAGATCCTCTTCAGGAGTCCAAGGACCCTTCTTCACGTCTGCTTGGTCGCAGCAAGGTGGCCTTCCCATGATAACAGATAACACCGTACTCAAAACTGAGCCACTATGCTTCTCGATCGGTTCCTGAGATGTGTTGGATTATATAAATATATATATGAGAGGAATAGGAAGCTAGCTGACAAATCTACTGATTGACCCTGAGATTATTAAGCAGTGGGGCAGTCTTTTCTTTTCAGCTCGTGGCAGCAGAGGTCAAAGAAAGACAGCCAAGGAGCATTTACTCGAAAACGTAGAGAGAAATATCCGGGAAAGAAACTCTTCGACCAAAGGAAATAACCTAATTAATTAATTTCTTCTTCTTCCTTTTGTCCTCTCTGAAATTTCTTCAGAATTAATAATCAACAACTGTGGAGTGAGGACTGAGTTTGTTATTTGATTCTGTTTTGGCTGTTGGTGGAAAATTCATTTTGTTGGGCCGATGAGCATGCATCCCTCAAATTATTGGGCTGGTTTTGTGGTAATTTTAGCCACTTCTAAGGAAGTGAATAAAAAAACTTTTCCAACCCATGAATGCTAAAATAAGCTTCTCAGCTCTATAAAATTTTTTTATCAGCTACTAGAATAAATTAAAAAGTACTCACGGAGGTTCATTTAAGCGGTCACTATTCTTAGAGATGTTATCCCACTAGAGAAAAATCTCTGTAGTGTGCCACAGCTGAGCTTCAACATTGAAAGAAAATCCTGTAGTGTGCCACCAGAGTAAATTAGGAAGTACTTACGGAGACACATCCAAGTGTCTAGTATTCGTCTTGGAATTGTCATTCTACTAGGATTTTTTTTTATAGTATGCCATAGTTGGGACTGTTTGAAAGACCTAATCACTACATCCTTGTCCCCTGGACAGTAGTGAGGGTGTTGTTTAGACTTTAGAGAAGGGTTGATAAATGCTCTCAATGAATGTACAGATCACGCAAATGTGCAGGGTGTGCCAGAGGTAGAGCAGTCGACAGAGGAATCAAGCAGCTAGTTGCAGCAGGAGGACATGTGAGGTTTGAAGTGGAGTCCCTCACTCCAGTGCTGGGCATGCATGGCATCCATGCATGAGTCGCATAAAAGAAGATCAGACAGGCCACTTTAGCCTTTGGGCAGAACTTAAAAATCAAGTTCCTAGGTTTTTACACAACTAGCACTGACCAGTGGAAGGGGAGAAAGACATGATTATATTGCTCTGTCAAGTCCTAGCTCCCTCCTGCATTATTTTGCCTGTCCTTTGATTTTAAACAATTCCACTGTTGGAAGTGAAACTTCAACTATTAGTGGCGAATACTTGTTCAATGAACCAAAAGTACATAACAATCGATGATCAGTAACGACTGTGATGGTACTATTTTCTAGAGATGTTGATGAAGAGTACTAGACTAGGAAATGCGTTTTAGGGTCCCATAATCATTTTATCATAGACTTGTAGTCGGTAAGTGTTATGTCAATCTGTGAGTACCTTTATATTGAGGTACATTGTGTTACATTGAATAGGGTTTGCTGTGTAGGAATCAAAGGTTTATCTTGTCAAACAGTTGGATGATCGTTGAGTGCAATCATGCATGCGACCGAAGTAGACTTAAGGGTGCTTTTTGCCAAGTCCAAGGGACCCTAAACTTTTGTTGGGACTGCTCTACTACAACTGTCAAAACTCATGTTTAGATGATAAGAGAAATTAAAGCACTCAATATGAAACATATAATATTTGCTAAGGCATTTTTATCTGTAAAGGTGGCATTCTGATCACTCCCAACAACTCTCGCTGTCTATATTGCCATTGAAGTGATGCCTCACCTACATATCTCTTCAGATATTCAACTAAGCAAAACGTAGTTTAATTTATTAGGGTCATCATGATCCATGAATACTTGCTTTATCTTGGATCGTTAGTTTCTTTACTAGTTTTCTGATCATGTCAAGGGTACATTTGATCATCTATGCTGAATATTTCTTATTCATAGATGCTGGACAGCAACAACAGGGCTAGCTTGGAAACAAAACAAAAAGGAAAAGTAAATGGCATTTTGCTTAAGCTAAATGATATCAACTAGTTGAATAACTAAATCAGATGATGGCACATGTAAACTAATAATAAAGTTATATAAAAAAAGACATTTAGTAATCAAAATGCTAATTAAAACTGACAGTAGTACAAAAGGGAGTCTTCACCAAATTTGAAGTGAAAAGCCCTTCACCAAATCATGCTCCTGACTCATAATTTCTGGCTAGCATTTCTCAAATCTGAAAGTTTCAGACTACTTCTATTTAAATTATATACAATGGTGATGATAGCATCTCAAACCTTTAATGACTAGCTGTGGCATGAATTCGCTTTATAAAAAGGAAAAAAAAAAAGGGTGAAGAAACAGGGGGACATACTGAGTACTAAGGCCACTAATTGTTACTTGCACCAAATGCTGAATTTCTCCACTTCTGCACCTGAGTACCAGTTCAGACGCAGCAGGTCCCTTCCCACTGTGCATCGATCCTCTCTTGATCAAACTCGACCGGACAAGTCGACTAGTGGTTCGCAAACGAATGCCGGACGGACCCACAGATCTGAAGCCAAGAGCTTTACAGCCAAAAGAGTGTGACTGACATAACCTTTAATTGTTGTTCATGTAGCAGCAACATTGGATGGTTGGCAGGTAGCCATACATGAATGCTGCTGGGCAAGCCATCTAGCTAGCTAGCTGGTTCATGTACCCATCCCTTTGGAGTGGCCAACAATTATGTCGCTGTAACATGCATTTGTCTCCTCCACTTTGGTGCATCAAATGGCTAAGATGTACACACACATACATAGGTACACATATATGTATTTGCATCATTCACAGTATAAGGTATTGGGGCAAACCTTTTATGCTTTCAATTTTAGGATGTTGACAAATAAATCACTTCACTCAAAATCTAACATGAAATGCAAGTTAAGTAAAAAGAGATAAGTAAGAGCTAGCTTAGGTTATGCTTTCAACCTTATTCAAGCTGTTGAGACCTTTAAGCAATGTAAATACTTTTTTGTAGAACCTTACAAGCTCAAAACCCCCTAAAAGCTTATCTATCAAATTAAGGCTCCAATATTTTACTTTATACCGTAGTTGATTATAGTGTCTTAATGCATATGAAAAATAAAACCAAAACTTGAGTCCTTTACAAACCCATTAAAATTAAATAGCTTGATAGAATTTGACCGTTAAGGAGTATCCTTTCTCTAATATGTTTATTAGTGTAATATGTTTGCTTTATTCAATGCAGTAGGTTAGACTAGCCGTCAGAAAATTTAATTAGGTTAGGTGAGTTAGTTGGGTCAAGTAGAATAAAAAGGCAAATGTGATTGACGGATCAATCAAGTCAAGTTGGGTATCCTAAGTAATTAAGAGATTTACTTGTTTTTTTTTTTTAACTATAAGACATTATTCAACAATTTGTGTCGGAAGATTTTGTTGGTGCAATAAATATTAAATTCGAACCTATATTTTGATATTGTCAAAGGTTTAAATTAAGTTTTATTGTTATCTAATATGGATTGATCAAGTTTGCAGGATGTTCAACTCTGTGCTCTGTGCTCTGTGCTCTGTCCCAGTCAACTGGTCTAGTTTTCAATCAATTGGCCCAGTTTCAAGTTGACTGATAAAACCTTAAACTTAGGACTTCCCTTCCTGAGTACATTTTTCTAGCACTCGGACCCTCGCCCGTACAACCTTGACCATGTCTTCTAGTCTCCTCCATTAGCCTTGCATCCCTCAGATGTTTTCCCATCCTTTACGCTTTGTCTTCAAGAGTTTCCTTCAGCCGTGCCCTTATTGTCGGGTCTTCCATTGTCAAGAGGCTCCTCACCTCCGGGGATTCATCCTTTTCCAAGAGCTCCTTGCTCTGGGACTTCAACTTTACGAAGTTACACTTGGACTTACGTTGCCAAGACTACATACTTAGACTTACACCACCAGGACTCCACTTGGACTTTCACCTTTGCCAAGATCTAACTTGGACTTTTCTTGTTGTACCTGCACCCTGCATACTTACAAGCGCATATCAAATAGAAAATAATAAATCTAACTTAAAGCTTTGTACAAACATCAAAACCTAAGGTTACACTGATTGCTCCAACATAACATTTTTTATTTTATTATTTTCTCTCCATTGTTCCACTTGTCCCAAGATCAAGTCTTGGAATCTTTTTAGTCTATATTGTTTTGCAAGTATGTTGAACTCTCATCAAAAGGATATACCACCGTCCATCCACTTCCCTTCAACGAAGAAGATTTTAGCTATTGGAAATGGAGGATGGAATGCTTCCTTAAATCAGACATCGACATATTGTTTACCATCAAGAAAGGGTACATAACAAAGTGAAAACGAAGAACCAGTAGATCTAGAAAAATGAAATCCAGAACTGAAGAGGAAGACCCAAATCAACTATAGCACAATAAACACCCTTTAATGCGTTCTAACAAAAAAGGAGTTCAATCGAGTCGGTCCATTCGAGAACTCCAAGGAACTTTGGGACCGACTAGTCAAGCTGCATGAAGGAACCGACGATCGAAGGTAACCAAACGCAACTTACTCCTTAATCAATTATTTAATATTAAAATGTTGCCCATTGAGAACTTTGCGAAGCCTGCAAACTGTTAGTATCCGGGGTTATTTTGATGTGGTCAACCAAATTCGGTTAGGTTCTATTGTATTTGATCATTGTGTCTAAGTGTGCAGGATCTTAGGAACACAAGAAGTCGAGCGGAAGACGCAGTTAGCGGGAAGAATAGCATGGGAAGAGAGTCGACGGACTCAGTGCATCCGAAGGACGAGATGCTACCGAAGAGTACACCGAGGGACAAGAAGGGCGTGCACGACATTCGAGGGACGAGAAGCCAGGAAGGAAGCCTGCTCGAGGAGAATGTCGGAGTTGGGTTTGGGTGAGCTCAACTCTGATTAACTAGAGAATCACCTACGCAAAGAACTATGTGAAGAGATCAACTTTGAGCTGAGTTGCCCTGTGGAAGGCGTCTTCCATGGTTGGAAGGCGCCTTCGATGAACAGTACGAAGGCGCCTTCCAACCTTTGAATGCGCCTTCGCTAGCCATTAACTGAGGATAAAGTTTTATCTTCGGCAGATAAAACTCTATTCGATGGAAGACGCCTTGGACCTTATAGGAGACGCTTTCAAGCTGCAGATAATTTTTCCCAGGGGTTATAAAAACCCCCTTGGACTAAGAAATAATCAACAACTCCAGTATTCATTTTTTAGCAATTTTCTGAGCGTTCAACGAGTGTAAAGGGTTTCTCTGCCTTCACAGAAAGAGACTTTTTTTAGTGCTATTATTTACCTTGGATTAACAACCACCTACATTGTAACCAAGTAACTCTTTTGCCTCTTTTCTTTTAAAGTTGTTCATTTATTTTTATTATAATTATGGTACTACTGCTAATCTGAGTTGAAAGATTAGGAAAAGCTTATTTGATTTTCACATAGACAATTCACCCCACTCTTGTCGACCGCGCCGTGCCAACTGTTGGTTGCTACTCGGAAAACCCAATGGCTCCACTGTACAAAAATTTTGTACGTGATCTGAACCTTTCCTAGCTACCATGTGTCCTTTTAAGTTAAACTTGTATCTCCTGCGGAACTTAACACGTTTGATTCCAAGTTTAACTTATATGTTCTTTTAGGTTTAGATTTGGATCTCCTGCGGAACTTAACACGTTTGATCCAAATCACCTAGGTTATAAATTCAATTAAATAATTGTTTCCAAAATTGGCTTCCAGTACTGCATGGCGAGGCACTTGACCTTCTTAGATATGGGAGCAACCACCACCGACTAGACAAAGTCTTTTAAGGAAAGTTAATATTTAATTTCCTTATATAACTCTAGGTTAACCAAAAGGAACAATCAAATCACAAGGAAAAAAGAAAAAGAACACAACATAGAAATTAAATTCGAAAAACAAGAATTGAATGCCTCTTGTATTTGGTATTTATACAAAGAAAAATTAACTAGTATGATGCGGAAATTAAATACTAGTTGTACCTCTTCCTTGTATGCTAAAACCTCGAGATCTTCTGCCGTATCCCTCGCCTCCTCTTGGACGTCGTGTGGGCGACGATCCTCCAAGACGAACACCACCCGGAAAGTTTCTCCTCTTTCTCTAGAATTCGACCACCACCACCACAAAGGAGCAAAAGAGAGCAAAGGGAAGAGAGGGAGAGGGGCCGGCCACTTGATGATCTCCAACAACACAATATCAATTGTTATGTTATTCAAGGCCTCCCCTTCCCCCCTTTTATATTAGTTTCCCAACGAAAAATTATGGAAAGAGTTTTATAAAAAATTAGACTCATTCCTATTTCCTTTTTTTTCTTTTTCTTTCCTTTTAATTAATCAATCCTAAATTGATTTATTAATTAAACAACTATTTGTTGATGTTTAATTATTTAACTGGCCCCTTGTTTGGGCACCAAGCAATGTGGCCGACCACTTATTAAAAGGGAAAGAAAGAATTTTTTTTTTTATAAAATTTTAAAAGAAGAAAACTTCTAATAAAATTTTACAAACTCTCTTTTTTTTTTCTAATGTGGATATTAAAAGGAAAGTTTTAAAATTTAAAACATCTCTAATAATATTTCTTTTTAAAATAAAGTTTTATAAATTTTACAACTCTCTTTTAAAACCTTGTGGCCTAATTTAAATTAGGAAAATTTTATAAATTTTTAAAATCTCTCTTTTTACAAATTGTAAATATCTGAGGAATTTTAAAAATTCAAAAACAACCTTCCTAATTTAAATATTGCGGTCGACCCCCTTGCCCAAGGCAAGGACCGGCCATTTCTAGAGAATATGTGGCCGACCATTGCTTGGTCACCAAGGAATGAACCGACCCCTTCTTGGACACCAAGATAGGCTTTTCTTTGGATGGACTTGAGGATTTATTGAGGCTACAACAGGGACCTAGAGGAGAAATTGGTTTTGGCCTTCCGATGAGCTTGAGTATCCCGTGCTCACCCTGAACACACAACTCAAGTTCATCGATAATAACTCATTCCATTAGAGAGTTATTACCGCACTACCACACCAATCCCAAATTACATTATGGGCTCCTTCTTATCATGAGTGTGTTAGTCTCCCTGTGTTTAAGATTACGAATGCCCACTAATTAAGTGAGTTACTGACAACTCATTTAATTAATATCTAGCTCCAAGAGTAGTACCACTCAACTTTATTGTCATGTTGGACTAGGTCCACCTACAGGGTTTAACATGGCAATCCTTTTGAGCTCCTCTTGGGGACATTCTCAACCTAGATAACTAGGACACAGATTCCTTCTATAATCAACAACACATACTATAAGTAATATCATTTCCCAACTTATCGGGCATATTGATTTATCGAGCTAAACCTCACCCTTTGATAAGTCAAAGAAATAAATATTAAATATACATGCTTGTTATTATATTAGGATTAAGAGCACACACTTCCATAATAACTAAGGTTTAGTTCTTTTACTAAGTCAGTACAAAAAGAACTTACCTAAATGATCCTACTCAATACACTTAAAGTGTATCAGTGTAATTTATTAGTCAAGATAAACTAATACTTAATTACACTAAGTCTATTCTGATGGTTTGTTCCTTTCCATCTTAGTCGTGAGCAACTGTTTATAATTTATAGAGAACCGACAACATGATCTTCTAAATGTGACTCCACACTCCATGTTATCTACTATATAAATTAATTGAACAATTACATTTAACAAATAAATGTAAACATTTGACCAATGTGATTCTTTATTTCAAAATAAATGTGTACAAAAGCTAAACTTTTAAGTATACACTCCAACAATCTCCCACTTATACTAAAAGTCTAAGCTGCCATATCTTTTGCCATACATCTGATTCTCATCCCCTCCACATGTCTATCAAAAGCTTTCATCGGAAGGGCCTTAGTGAAAGGATCTGCCAGGTTATCTGCTGATGCTATCTTGGCGACGACAACTTCTCCTCGCTTGACGATGTCTCGTATCAGGTGGTACTTGCGCTCTATATGTTTACTTGTCTTATGGGCTCGTGGTTCCTTCGAGTTTGCAACTGGACCGCTATTATCACAATAAATTGTGATGATTTTGGGCAAACCAGGAATCACATCTAAGTCCATTAGAAAGTTCCTGAGTCATACTGCTTCTTTAGCCGCCTTAAAGGCTGCTACATACTCAGCTTCCATGGTTGAGTCCGAAATGCATTTCTGTTTAACACTCCTCCATGCAATGGCTCTACCTCTTAAAGTAAACACATAGTCTGTTGTAGACTTACTGTTGTCCCTATCTGATTGGAAATCTGAATCCGTGTAACCCACAGGGAGCAAATCGTCTGCTTGGTAAACTAGCATATAATCTCTAGTCCTTCTCAGGTACTTTAATATATGCTTTACCGCAGTCCAATGTCCTTGTCCAGGGTTACTCTAATATCTGCTAACCATGCCCACAACAAAACAGATATCAGGTCTCGTACATAGCATTGCATACATTAGGCTTCCTACAGCCGAAGCATAAGGAACTGCTTTCATGTCCTCTATCTCCTTTGATGTCTTCAGAGACATATCTTTAGATAGAGCTACTCCATGCCTAAAAGGTAAGAAACCTTTCTTGGAATCCTGCATGCTAAAATGAGCAAAGATTGTATATATATATATGAAGCTTGGGACAGACACAACATTCTTTTCTTGCGATCTCTTATAACTTTGATCCCAAGGATGTGTGCATATTCTCCTAAGTCCTTCATATCAAATTATTTTGACAACCATACCCTTACGTCCGATAATATCTTGACATTGTTGCCAATTAACAAAATATCATCTACGTATAGTACAAGAAATACCACCATATTTTCGTTATACTTCTTGTATACACAAGACTCATTCGGACACTGAATAAATCCATATGACTGGATTACTTCATTAAACCGGATGCTCCAAGATCTTGCAGCTTACTTCAGTCCATAAATGGACCGATTGAGCTTACACACTAGATGCTCTTTGCCCTTTTCAATGAACCATTCTGGTTGTTTATATGAATGTTTTCTTCAAGACTTCCGTTAAGGAAAGATGTCTTGACATCCATTTTCCAAATCTCATAATCCATATGAGCGGCAATGGATAAGAGTATCCGGATAGACTTAAGCATGACTACCGGTGAAAAGCTCTCCTCATAATCGATTCCCTCTTTCTGAGTGTACCCTTTCGCAACAAGCCTATTTTTGAAGGTTTCTACCTTCCCGTCTGTCCCTCTTTTCCTTTTGTAGATCCACTTGCATCCAACGACTTTTACACCATCGGGTGGTTCTACAAGCTCCCAGACCTTATTAGAGTACATAGACTCTATTTCAGAATTCATTGCCTTTTGCCAAGATGCTGCATCTTTATCTTGGAGTGCTTCGTCATATGTTTGGGGATCAGGTTCATGTTTACCCGGGATCAAGTCCGAAGACTCTCCCAAAAACATGAATCTATCAGGCTGCCTTACAACCCTCCCACTACGACGAGGCACTGTTTGTGGTTGTGTATCATGTGTGACACGTGTTGCAGTCTCTTGTGGTACTTCATCTTGTACTGTTGGTACTGAAGTAGACGTATCCTCTCTAAGTTCTTCTAGAACAATTTTACTACTGAGCTTGTGATCCATTATATAGTTTTCTTCTAAAAACTGGGCATTGATGCTAACAATGACCTTCTGGTCTTTAGGACTATAAAATAAACCACCTTTCGTTCCTCTGGGATACCCCATAAACACGCGAACTTCTGTACGAGATTCTAACTTATCAGCATCTGGTTTCAGCACATGTGCTGGACTACCCCAAATCCGAAAATGTCTTAGACTGAGTTTTCACCCATTCCACAATTCTGTGGGAGTAGAAGAAACTGATTTATAAGGTACTAAGTTCAGAATGTACACTACCATTTCCAGAGCGTATCCCCAAAATGAATTTGGTAATTCTGAATAACTCATCATCGATCTAACCATCTCCATAAGAGTCCTATTCCTTCGTTCTGCCACACCATTCTGTTGGGGTGTACCAGGTGCGGATAATTGGGATTGAATCCCGGCCTCTGATAAGTAATTCCTAAACTCTCCTAAGAGGTATTCGCCACCAAGATCAGACCGTAGTGTCTTGATACTTTTACCTAGACGTTTCTCCACATCAGCCTTGTACTCTTTAAACTTATCAAAGCACTCAGACTTGCGGCGCATTAGGTATCTTGAATAAACATCTATAAAAGAGACAAAATATTCAAAACCACCTCTTGCCTGGACAGACATAGGACCACACAAATCAGAATGAACCAATTCTAACACTTCTTTGGCTCTATACCCCTTGGCCTTAAAAGGCCTCTTGGTCATTTTACCTTCCAAGCAAGATTCACAAGTTGGAAAATTTTCCAACTCTAATGAACCCAAGAGTCCATCGGCTATAAGCTTCTGAATCCTACTTAAGTTAATATGACCAAGCCTTAGATGCCAAAGATATGCTTGGTTCATTTCCGAAGGTTCTTTTCTCTTATTTGAGTTAGAAGATGTGTTATTAATTTCCATATTATGCTTTGTGGGAGAAATTAGATTTAAAGTATACAAATTACCAACTAATGCACCAGAACAGATAATCACTTTATTTCTCTTAATAACTACATCGTTACTAAAGGAAACTGAATATCCATCCAAAAACAGTTTAGAAACTGAAATTAAATTATTTCTAAAACTAGGTACATAAAGACAATTTCTTAAAACCAAATTTCTATTCCTATTAAAAGATAAGTAGACATCTCCCACTGCAACAACCGCCACCTTAGTAGCATTGCCCATGTAGACGGTAATCTCTCCTTCATATAGTCGTCGGGTTTCCTGGAACCCCTGCAAGGAATTGCAGACATGATCAGTGGCTCTCGTATCTACACACCAGGTGCTGGTAGATAACATCGCTAAACATGTTTCAACAACTAGAATATGAGATATACCTTTATTGTTTTGTTTCCTACGAGGACAGTCCGCCTTCCAATGTCCAGTCTGCTTGCAATAAATTACTTGCCCTTCGGCTTCTTTATTCCAGCCTTTTGTCCTGCACCTTGAGGTTTATTCACCTTCTTTGCTGAGTCATTTTGTTTCTTCTTCTTCTTGCTTTTCGGCTTAGAAGTAGAACAATTTTCAGCATAGTGAATTTAAGAATGTTGACGAAACAACCCTTCGGCTGCCTGAAGTTCTGTCAGAAGTTCCACCAATGAATACATCCTTTTATTCATATTATAGTTCAGCCAAAACTTCTAGGCGGCGTTTGGAGGATGATATCGACCTGGGTTCCCATCAATTTCCCTCCAAGAACTTGTATTTCGCTTAAGTAAGCCATCATCTTGAGAATATGATCCTCACGGGAGTCCTCAGCCATGGTGGATGTCATCGCTTTCTCATTGCCTCTTGCCTAGCGATTCGACGCCGAAGAGTTCCTCGAGATTGTTCATTATATCATAGGTTGTTGGTAAGTCTCGATGCCGATGTTGCAATACATTTGACATCGGCCAAGATGTAACAACGCACCATCTCATCGCTTTTACCCATTTACTATGATCAATCTCCTCTCGGGTAGAATCATTGCTAGGTGTTTCGGGCATTCCTCCGACAAGTACAAACTTATAGCCCTCAGCAGTAAGAACAATGTCCAGGTTCCTTTCCCAATCTATGTAGTTAGGACCAGTAAGTCTGTTCTCTTTTAGTATGATGGGCAGTGGGTTGAAAGTCATCCTAAGAATCACAAATAACTTTTGGTCAGAACTCTAAATTTAGAATAATATTGATTCCTCAAACAATACTATTTTAAATTAACCAACACCTCAAAACACCGTGAATTTTGTATGCCACGATAGTGTGGACGTATACAAATTCAACATTTGTAAAAAGGAGGGTTTTACCCATTAATTTTATTATCTTGTCAACCTAACTTTTTGACAAATAAAATTAATAGTTGGTTTACTTTGGTCACACGAATAATAGCAGTGACTCCGATGGGGAGGATACTATTAGACGTGCCTAAGTGTGTACCATTACTTGACACTAAGTCCATTAATAAGATTGTGCCCCTTCCGATGGGGGTAGATCACACGCTCTTAATTAACTTCCTATAGTCATCCTAAGAATGGAAGTTTAATCTAGTGATCCGCAAACAAGCTCATCCGATATGGAGGAAGGCACTCAAAGCCAACGCGCAAGCTTGTTGCATCACTTATAAACCAGTAATGGAGACCGAGGAATTTATTTAAAAATAAATCCCTCTCCCACTTAGTTATTTAAAGTGAGGAATTTTGACTATGCTAGCCTACTAAACATGCATACTAACAAGCACACACAGTCACAACATAAAAAGTAATAAATAGAAAAACTAATTTTCAACTATTATGACTTTTATCTATTGCTGTCCTCCGTGTGTCGCCAACCCTAGATGCTGCCATCTTTGGCCACTGCCACCGGGTCTAGTTGTCGCATCCATCTTGCCCCTTGTTCCGCTGCGTCTCTGGTCCTCAAAAAGGTTCCACGCCTTGCAAGATTTGATCCGCGACATAAATAGAATTTTACATTTTTCGATCCTATATTCCTCGAAGGAATGTACATGTAAACTAGATTGAACATAAAATAAAAATTTACATCCATCGATCCTATATTCCATAAACGGAATGTACATGTAACTAGATCAAAAAATAAAATCCTAGTAAAACTAAATACAGCTCCTGCTGTATTTTATAATAGAATCATGCACACATAATAAATGCCCTTGACATGTCCAAGAGTCCAATCACACACATAATAACTATAAGCCATAATAGTTGGATCCTGCATCTACAAAGTTAGCACATCCTACTATTAACCTGCCTAAATTATGTATGATATGTGCATAATTAAACTAATACCAAATACACAAAGGTAAAACCTCGCTCTGATACCACTTGTTGGTTGCTACTCGGAAAACCCAATGACTCCACTGTACAAAAATTTTGTACGTGATCTGAAACTTTCCTAGCTACCATGTGTCCTTTTAAGTTAAACTTGTATCTCCTGCGAAAATTAGCACGTTTGATTCCAAGTTTAACTTATATGTTCTTTTAGGTTTAGATTTGGATCCCCTGCGGAACTTAACACGTTTGATCCAAATCACCTAGGTTATAAATTCAATTAAATAATTGTTTCCAAAATTGGCTTCCAGTACTGCATGGCGAGGCACTTGGCCTTCTTGGATATGGGAGCAACCACCACCGACTAGACAAAGCCTTTTAAGGAAAGTTAATATTTAATTTCCTTATATAACTCTAGGTTAACCAAAAGGAACAATCAAATCACAAGGAAAAAAGAAAAAGAACACAACATAGAAATTAAATTCGAAAAACAAGAATTGAATGTCTCTTGTATTTGGTATTTATACAAAGAAAAATTAACTAGTATGATGCGAAAATTAAATACTAGTTGTACCTCTTCCTTGTATGCTAAAAACCTCGAGATCTTCTGTCGTATCCCTCGCCTCCTCTTGGACGTTATGTGAGCGACGATCCTCCAAGACGAACACCACCCGGAAAGTTTCTCCTCTTTCTCTAGAATTCGGCCACCACCACCACAAAGGAGCAAAAGAGAGCAAAGGGAAGAGAGAGAGAGGGGTCGACCACTTGATGATCTCCAACAACACAATATCAATTGTTATGTTATTCAAGGCCTCCCCTTCCCCCCCTTTTATATTAGTTTCCCAACGGAAAATTATGGAAAGAGTTTTATAAAAAATTAGACTCATTCCTATTTCCTTTTTTTTCTTTTTCTTTCCTTTTAATTAATCAATCCTAGATTGATTTATTAATTAAACAACTATTTGTTGATGTTTAATTATTTAACCGACCCCTTGCTTGGGCACCAATGAAGGTGGCCGGCCACTTATTAAAAGGGAAAGAAAGAAAAAAATTTTTTATAAAATTTTAAAAGAAGAAAACTTCTAATAAAATTTTACAAACTCTCTCTTTTTTTCTAATGTGGATATTAAAAGGAAAGTTTTAAAATTTAAAACCAAGTTTTAAAATTTAAAACCAAGTTTTAAAATTTAAAACATCTCTAATAATATTTCTTTTTAAAAGAAAGTTTTATAAATTTTACAACTCTCTTTTAAAACCTTGTGGCCTAATTTAAATTAGGAAAATTTTATAAATTTTTAAAATCTCTCTTTTTACAAATTGTAAATATCTGAGGAATTTTAAAAATTCAAAAATAACCTTCCTAATTTAAATATTGTGGCCTGCCCCCTTGCCCAAGGCAAGGACCGACCATTTCTAGAGAATATGTGGTCGGCCATTGCTTGGTCACCAAGCAATGAACCGACCCCTTCTTGAACACCAAGATAGGCTTTTCTTTGGATAGACTTGAGGCTTTATTGAGGCTACAACAAGGACCTAGAGGAGAAATTGGTTTTGGCCTTCCGATGAGCTTGAGTATCCCGTGCTCGCCCCGAACACACAACTCAAGTTCATCGATAATAACTCATTCCACTAGAGAGTTATTACCGCACTACCACACCAATCCCAAATTACATTATGGGCTCCTTCATATCATGAGGGTGTTAGTCTCCCTGTGTTTAAGATTACGAATGTCCACTAATTAAGTGAATTACTGACAACTCATTTAATTAATATCTAGCTCCAAGAGTAGTACCACTCAACTTTATTGTCATGTTGGACTAGGTCCACCTGCAGGGTTTAACATGACAATCCTTTTGAGCTCCTCTTGGGGACATTCTCAACCTAGATAACTAGGACACAGATTCCTTCTATAATCAACAACACATACTATAAGTAATATCATTTCCCAACTTATCGGGCATATTGATTTATCGAGCTAAACCTCACCATTTGATAAGTCAAAGAAATAAATATTAAATATACATGCTTGTTATTATATTAGGATTAAGAGCACACACTTCCATAATAACTAAGGTCTAGTTCTTTTACTAAGTCAGTACAAAAAGAACTTACCTAAATGATCCTACTCAATACACTTAAAGTGTATCAGCGTAATTTATTAGTCAAGATAAACTAATACTTAATTACACTACGTCTATTCTGATGGTTTGTTCCTTTCCATCTTAGTCGTGAGCAACTGTTTATAATTTATAGAGAACCGACAACATGATCTTCTAAGTGTGACTCCACACTCCATGTTATCTACTATATAAATTAATTGAACAATTACATTTAACAAATAAATGTAAACATTTGACCAATGTGATTCTTTATTTCAAAATAAATGTGTACAAAAGCTAAACTTTTAAGTATACACTCCAACAACAACAAGTGGTATCAGAACCAGAACGCCTCAAAAGGACTAACTACTAACTAAAACACCAAGACGATGATCGAACCGAGCTTCTATCCACCGAAGTTCGAGGGAGAATTTGTGACATGAAAGAAACACATAGAGGTATTCTTTAAAACAGACTTTGAATTTCTTTTAATTATTAAATATAATTTTGTAGCTCCCAAATACCCACAAAGAAATTAAAAAGAAGAATACAAATGGACCAAGAAGGAGCAAGCAGACTTCGTAACAAATGGATGAGCTGAGTTCCACCTGCTCAGCGTACTTCCACCCCAGGAAGTCAAAAAGATTAGAGATTACGAATCAACAAAGGAACTTTGGGGAAGTTCCTGGAGCTACACGAAGGAACCTCTGAAGCAAAGCTTGCGAGACAGGACCTACTCTGAAACCAACTGACAAATCTCCAGATGGAAGAAGGTGAAACAGCAACACATCTATACTCGAGGATCAAAGAATTCATCACCGGACTCACGAATCTAGGAGAAAAGGTAATGAATCGAGATTCATTAAGGTACGTTTCAAATGCATTTTCTAGGACACCCGAATGGACATTTATAGTCGACTCATTTTATATATCTAAATACCTCGAAATTAGTTCATTAGAAAATATATTTTCCACTTTTGAACTTCACGAATCAAGATGTGTAGGCTTACAAAATAAAAAAGAAAAAATAGCCCACAACATAGCTCTAAAGGCCAACCAGAAAGGTAAACCAGATCTAGACTTTGAAGAATCAATCGACATAGATGAAGCAACATTATTGGTAAAAAAATTTAACATGTTTATTAAATCTAATAAATTTAATAAGTCGTAAGCGAAAAAGTACTTTCGAAGCAAAAGAAAGGTCTGATGCTACAACTGCCAAAGAGAAAGGCATATCAAGGATGACTACTTCGAACTGAAGAATAAGGAGAAGGATAAGGGCAAAAGACCAACAAGATTAAAGCACAAGAATCTAAAGGCCACATGGGATGAATCGTGGTTCTCGAAACCTGATATCGAAGCTTACGCTGGACTAGCTCTAATGGCAGACCACCAGAGGGACGCCGAAAGTTCGTCAGAAATGAGCATCGACGAAGAGGGAGGATCTTCAGAAGAAAGCTGAGATGAAGGGGGAGCATCAGAACAAGAGATAAGTGAAGTTCGTGCGCTATCTCCCAAGTAATCTTTTGAATTTATTAAAATGTTATCTAAGAATATAGTACAATTAGAAAGAGAGAATGCTAGGATAAAATTAAACTTAGCAGATTTATGTCCCTTAGATATGTTTGATAATTTAGAAATAGAAAAAGAAAAATTGAAAATAGAAATCAAAAAGTTGAAAAATGACCATGCACGTTCAAAAGATTTTTAAAAACAAAAATTTTAAAATTATGGTAGAATCAACTGGTACATTAGAAAACACCAAGGATAAATTAAGAAATTTTCTAAAAATTATGTACCTTCTAAATTTTTAGTACATCAAGTAGGCAGGAACTTATATTGAGTTCTAATTTTTTTTAAAATTAATTTTTTTTATTAGGATAGAAATTATCTCAATTAGAATTTTTTTTTTCATGTTACGAGATGAAATTTTTTTCCTATGCTATCTGTTAATTTATCTACAAACAAAGATTTTTTTTTTAAATTTTTTCTATTGAGCTATTTGTTTTAAATTATTGAAAAAAATTATAATTTGAAATTTAAATTATTTCACATATTTAAATTTTAAAAATCTTATTTTTCTATGATAAAATATAATATTATCTGTCAGAAGAAATATTTTTTTTAAAAAAAATCCCTTTAAGCTATTTTATGTGAATTTATTAACAAAAATGGTACTATGAAAATTAAAATTATTTTTATGACATCTTTTTGATATATTTATTTTTCTGTGATGAAACATTATATTCTCTATTATTACATATATATTTTTTAAAAAATTAATAATGTCTGAATTATTATAAATTATTTTCTGAAAAGATAATTATTAATATTAAAAATTCAAGAAAATATAAATTTTAAAAATTTTATTTGTTTTTCCCTTTTAACAATATGTTTTACACATTCTAGAAAAATAGTAGAATTTTTTAGTGTTGAAAAAATATTTATAAAGATTTATTTTTAAAATTTAGTTTCTATGCTAAAAATAATGTATTTCTTTTCAAATATAAAAGCATTTCTCTGTGTGAATTTGTATTCTAATCTATCACTATCTGGTTGAGGTTGATAAAATTTTTCAAGATTTTTCAACATCGATAAATAATTCTTAACATTATTTTTGTCCAGATAGGAGATTAATTAGTAAAAATAGAATATTTTTAAAATTATTTTTGAAATATACTAGCTTTCTGGTAATCGTTGTAATGTACCTCTTGAAAAAAAAATTCTAATAGTTTACTTTATTTTTTCTAATTTTTTTTATGTGATCAAAAGGGGAAAATAAATAAAAGTTTGGGGGATTAAAGGGGAGTTAGGATAATTCCCATAATTTTTATCCTTGTATTTATTTTGCAATTAACTTATTTAATTCATTTCATTATATATTATTCCATTGCATTTTTAACTCTAACTTGTAGTCGTTCGTGATTTATCTCCTCCGTGTTGGCCCTAGGCGGGTTGGCGGGGGCGCTGGGGGAGAGCGTTTTCGCCTTCTGCCACCATTTTTAACCCTAACTTGAACTTGTGTTGATGCATATCAAAAAGAAGAAGATTGTTAGTACCCGGAGTAGTTTTGATGTGGTTAACCAAGTTCAGTTAGGTCCTGTTGTGTTTGATCCTTGTGTCTAAGTGTACAGGAGCTTAGGAACACAAGAAGTTGAGTAGAAGATGCAACTAGCAAGAAGGATGGCACGGGAAGAGAGTCGATGGGCTCGATGCATTCGAAGGACGAGATGCTGCGGAAGAGTATACCGGCGGACAAGAAAGACGTGCACAACGTTCGAGAGATGAGAAGCTGGGAAGGAAGCCTACTCGAGGAGAAGGTCAGAGTTGGGTTCGGGTGAACTCAACTCCGGTTAGCCGAAGAATCACCTATGCGAAAAACTACGCTAAGAGATCAGCTTTGAGCTAAGTTGCCCTGTGGAAGGCGCCTTCCATGGCTGGAAGGCGTCTTCGATAAACAGTACAAAGGCGCCTTCTAACCTTTGAAGGTGCGTTCGCTAGCCTTTAGCCGAGGATCAAGTTTTATCCTCTGTGAATAAAACTTTATCCGATGGAAGACGCCTTGAGCCTCATTGGAGGGGCCTTTAAGCTGCGGATAACTTTTTCTAAAGGCTATAAAAAGACCCCTGAATCTAGGAAATAATCAACAACTCTAGTATTCATTTCATAGTAACTTTTTGAGCGTACAACGAGTATAAGAGGCTTCTTCGCTTTCACCGAAGGAGACTTTTTTTAGTGCTTTTATTTTCCTTGGATTAACAACCACTTAGGTTGTAACCAAGTAACTATTTTTCCTCTTTTCTTTTAAAGTTGTTCATTTATTTTTATTATAATTATGCTACTTCTACTAATCCGAGTTGAAAGATTAGGAAAGACTTATTTGATTTTCACATAGGCCCCGCTGTGCCAACACAAACTTCACCAAGTTAGTGAGCAACTCTAG
Source organism: Zingiber officinale (assembly GCF_018446385.1). Taxonomy (NCBI): domain Eukaryota; kingdom Viridiplantae; phylum Streptophyta; class Magnoliopsida; order Zingiberales; family Zingiberaceae; genus Zingiber; species Zingiber officinale. The sequence continues at coordinate 130,645,475 of NC_055991.1, read as the reverse complement.
GAGGAGGCACCATATACACTTCTTTTTGAAGATCGCCATTCAAGGAAGTATTTTTTACATCCATTTGAGATATTTTCCATTAAAGAACAGAGGCAACGACAATTTGTTAGAGTGTATACTGAAAGCCTAAGCTTTTGTAAACATTTATTTTGAATAAAGAATCACATTTGGCCAAATTATCTACATTTGATTGTAGTTGTTCAATTAATTTATATTGTAGATAACATAGTATGTGGTGTCACATACAGAAGATGATGTTATCAGTACCTTATAAATTATAAACAGTAGCTCACGACCGAAATGGAAAGGAACAAACCATTGGAAGGTCGTAGTGTAATTAGGAATTAGTTTATCTTAATTATATAATTACACTAGTACACTTAGAGTGTATTGAGTAGGATCATTTGAGGTCGTTTCTTTTATACTGACTTTATAAAGAAACAAAGATCTCAGTTATTATGGAAGTGTGTGCTCTTAATCCTAATATAATAACAAGCACATATATTTGATATTTATTTCTTTAATTTATCAATGGGTGAGATTTAGTTCGATAAATCAATAAGCCCGATAAGTTGGGAAATGATATCACTTATAGTGTGTGTTGTTGATTATAGAAGGAAACTGTGTCCTAGTAATCTAGGTTGATAATGTCCCCAAGATGAGCTCATAAGGATTGTCATGTTAAACCCTGCAGGTGGACTTAGTCCGACATGACGATAAGGTTGAGTTGTACTATTCTTGGATTAAGATATTAATTAAATGAGTTGTCAGTAACTCACTTAATTAGTGGACATTCGACATCTTAAACACAGGGAGACTAACACACTCATAATAAGAAGGAGCCCAAAAATGTAATTTGGGATTGGTGCGGTAGTTCAATAATAGTTCTCTAGTGGAATGAATTATTATTGATAAAATTAAGTTGTGTGTTCGGGGCGAACACGGGATGCTTAATTTTATCGGGAGACCAAAACCAATTCCTCCTCTCGGTCCCTATCATAGCCTCTTATTTATAGAGTATTATACCCACCTATACCCACCTTCATACCCATGATAAAGGGGCCGGCCAAGCTAGCTTATGGTTCAAGCTAGGGTCGGCCAAGCCTTAATTCATGGGTGGCCGGCCCTAGCTTGAACCCAAGCTTAGGTGGCCGGCCCCCATTAAATTAAAAAGAATTTTAATTTTTAATTTTTAATTTTTATTATATGGAAGATATAATTTATTAAAGAGAATTAAAATTAAAATATCTCTCTTAAAAGGATCTACAAAAGATTAAAGAAAGAGATTAGATCTCTTTCCTTATTTGTAGATTGGAAAGATATTTTATTTTTTCTCTTTGAAAATTATTCACATGTTGAAAAATTAAAATTATAGAAATTTCTTTTTATCAACCATGAAGGGATTTTAAAGGGAAATTTTATTTTTTTAAAATTTTCAAAGACAAATAAGGAAGTTTTAATTGTTGATTAAAATTTATCTTATTTGCTCTACATGAGGTGGCCGGCCACATATAATTAATTAGGAAATTTTATTTAATTTTTCTTAATTAATTGTTGTCAAGGAAAGTTAAGGAAATTTTATTATAAATAAATTTCCTTATTTGCCAAAGCCAAGGAATATAAAAGAAGGGGTAGGGGTGCCTTCATGGGTTACAACTTCTATTGTTCTCTCCCTCTTTTCCTTGGTGTTGTGGCCGGCCATCCTCTCTTTCTTTCTTCCTCTTTGTGGTGGCCGAATTCTTCATCTCCCTTGGAGCTCTTATGGTGGCCGAATACTACTTGGAGAAGGAGAGAAAGCTTGCATCCCTTGGAGCTTGGTTGGTGGTTTTCTTCATCCTTGGTGAAGCTCTTGTTTTGGCCGAACCTAGCAAGGAGGAGAAGAAGGTGTGTTGGTGATTTCTCATCTCGGAAGATCGTGGCCCACACAACGTCCGAGGTTAGAAGAGGAATACGGTAGAAGATCAAGAGGTCTTTCTAAAAGGTATAACTAGTAATTTTTACTTTCCGCATCATACTAGTTATTTTTGGAAATAAATACCAAATACAAGAGGCTTACGATTCTAGTATTTCGAATATTTTTTTTCGATGTTGTGTTCTTTTGTTTTTTTCTTTTCCTTGTGATTTGATTGTTCTTTTCGGTTAACCTAAAGTTATTTTAGGAAATTAAATATTAGCTTTCCTTAAAAGATTTTGTCTAGTCGGTGGTGGTTGCTCCCATATCCAAGAAGGTCATGTGCCTCGCCACGTCAGTACTGGAAACCAATTTTGGAAATTAATATTTAATGGAATTAATAACTTAGGTGGTTTGGATCAAACGTGTAAAGTTCCGCAGGAGATCCAAGTCAAAACCTAAAAGAATAAATAGATTAAGTTTTGGATCAAACGTGTTAAGTTCCGCAGGCGATCCAAAATTTAATTTAAAAGAACACATGGTAGCTAGGAAAAGGTTCAGACCTTTGTACAAAATTTTGTACAGTGGAACCTCTAGGTTTTCCGAGTAGCAACCAACACAATTAACATACGAACAGTGACCATTTTAGCAACATGGGTAAAAGTTTTCTCATAATCCATGTCATACTCCTGAGAGTAACCTTTAGAAACAAGACGAGCTTTGTACCCTTTGATAAAACCATCATATTTAGTTTTGATCTTATGGACCAAACGAGAACTAATGGCACATTTCCCTGGTGGCAAAGGTACCAAATCCTAAGTATGAGTATGATGCAAAGCAGTTAATTTCTCGTCCATAGTATTCTGCCAAAGAGAGATATCAATAGCTTATCTATAGGACAAAGACTCAAAAAAATAATGAACAAAGGCACAAAAGAAGTAAGGAACTAAAATAACAAGAATAAGCAAAATTAGTTTAGCAGACTTACGAGGATGTGTAGACCGACGAGTAGGATTGCCCGCAATCTTACGAGGAGATGGAATAGTCATAGGAGGGGGAGGAGGAGGAGGAGGTGGTGGAGATGTCTTGAGAGTACCAAATTTAGTGAAACCGTTATATGGAAGAGTAGTTGTGGGGTAGGCTTCGTCGGTGTCGGTACCAAAGGGATCAATGCAAATATGATCTACATTAGTCATATCATATGATGGAAGAGGTATAGAGAAAAAATGAATATGCTTAAGAAATACAACACGATGAGAAACATACAATTTTTAACTAACTGGATCAAAACAATGATATCTCTTTTGACCAACACCATAACCAAGGAAGACACACAAAGCAGACCTAGAGGGCAACTTATCACGCTTGACGTGTGATCGGAGAACAAAACAGGTACAACCAAAAATACCTAAAGAGGAATAACCAGGAGCACGACCATACAGTTTTTGAAAAAAGACAAACCTGAATTGTGAGAAGTTGAAATCCTATTAATTACATGAGTAGCAGTAAGAACTGATTCTCCCCAAAAAACACTAAGAACATCTATAGAAAATAAGAACGAATGGGTTGTCTCAACAAGATATCTATGCTTTCTCTCCATAACCCCATTCTATTCAGGCGTTTCTCGACATGAGGTTTGATGTATAGTACCTTCTGATGAAAATAAATGAGAAAAAAATATTGGAAGTGTACTTGCTCTTCAAATCACAATGAAAATACTTGATAACAGCCGAATGTTGAGTTTTGATAAGAGCTTTAAAGTCATTAAAGATTTTAAGATAATTAGATTTGTGTTTTATAAGATAAACTCAAGTATAACGAGTACAATCATCAATAAAAGAAATATAATATCTTGATCCTGTTAGATTTTGAGGGATGTCCTAAGGCAATCGCCTTATGAGTTTTACTAAATATAGATTCACTATTTGAGTGCATATTATATGTTTGATTATCTTAAACTCATTTCCTTAATGTTCGCAATACAATTCATAACATGAGATAAATTATGATTGGATCACAATTAGTGATTATCTCTATATGTGCAATTATGAACGTATTAAAATTTTCCTAGTCGTCAAATTGATGCATTCTGACATCATTAATTCTGTAAGACTAGCACGAGTTATACTCCTTGGTTCACCAAGCGGCTATTTTTTTTCACTGGCTAGAGATATTGGGATGTCAAAAGTTAAACGTGGATGCTAGTTATGATAACTAGTTCATTGGAGTGACTTACTGTAAGACTTCATATGATTATCTATATATATGGATATGTCTGTGAAGCTCTTACTGCAACTCGAGTGCAAGTTTCCTTCGACTTGAGGTATAGACTTCATTAAGGTGTAGACCCGGGATGATTGGGTATAAGTTGAAATGTCCAAAGATATTTGGATAGACCATAGAGAATTCACTGTTCCTTGCGAGAAGACGTATACCCTATGACCACTTGTTAGGATTATTACTCAAAGTCTTTAGCCAAAACATCACATGTTAAAAGTGCGAGACTCTTAGACACATGTACGAGTAATTTAAATGTATAAAATGAGAAAGTATTACTTGGGCTAGGTGTGACGTAGTCAGTCTAATGGAGATAAACATATAAACCATATCCTGAACCAAGTGGGTATAAGACGAGTGAAAAGAATATGGTATGACTCACTGTAGATGCTGAAGGATTTAGAATTAGTTCTAACTAACTATGATTTTTCAACTAATTGGGGATTATAATATACTACTAGGTGCGACTAATGATCGTTCTATAATTAAGTAGTTAATTATGGACACCTAAGATAAATTGAGAACCGTATAGAAATATTTATCATAATGGAAGCATGGATTGTAGGATCGAAAAGAATTTAGATATCTCCACAATTGCATAATATTGTCCACTTTGGGCCTAAGCCCTCATGGTTTTGCTCTTAGGCTCTCCCCAAAAGACCTCATGCCAAATGGAGATGTCTTTCTCTTATAAACTCATGATCTTTCTCATGTGTTTTCAATGTGGGACTATGTTTGCAACCTTGCAACCCCAACAATTCCCCCTCAAACAAAGGACCACATGCTTCCCACGTCCTATACTCGACCCACCAGGTCTTCCTGCCCATCGGTCCACCCGACCTACTAGGACTTCCTTGCCTAGTCGCAACTAGGACTTCCTGCTTGGTGTCTGGTCCTTTTGATCCGAACATAGGAGCCCCACTTTCTTTGTTCGAGGTCAATATTGTACCCACATAACTCAATCAGATGATAGCTCTTGTGCACAGTCGGCGGTTAAACATTCTAGCAGTCCGGACTCTAATACCAATTGTAGGATCGAAAAGAATTTAGATATCTCCACAATTGCATGATATTATCCACTTTGGGCCTAAGCCCTCATGATTTTGCTCTTAGGTTCTCCCTAAAAGGCCTCATGCCAAATGGAGATGTCTTTCTCTTATAAATCCATAATCTTTCCCATGTGTTTTCAATATAGGACTATATTTACAACTTTGCAACCCCAACATGAATGAGCTACATCTCTTACAGTAGATGATACAGGTTGTAATGAGTATGTAGGAAGAATGGTGGGGTGGTTAGAGTTAGTAGAAGGACAGATGGGGGTGATATAGAGAAGTATGAGTCATGCGTATGCCTGAACGAATATGAGTTCGGTCGGGCTTTCGGCCATTTAGTCCTAATTGGTTAGTAGTATGTGATCAGCCAAGCGAAAACTGATCGAATGAGAGGTTCCATGTGTATGCCCGGATGAATATGGGTCCGACCGGGTTTTAGGGCATTTAGCCCTATTCAGTCAGTAGTATGTGATTGCCCGAGTGAAGACTGATCAAACAAGAGGATTCCATGTGTATGCTTGGATGAATATGAGTCCGGCCAGGTTTTAGGGCATTTAGCCCTATTTGGTCAGTAGTATGTGATCGTTCGAGTGAAGACTGATCGAATGAGAGGTTCCATGTGTATGCCCTGACGAATATGAGTCTGGTCGGGTTTTAGGGCATTCAACCCTATTTGGTCAGTAGTATGTGATCATCTGAGCGAAGACTGGTCGAACGAGAGGTTCTATGTATATGCTTGGACGAATATGAGTTCGACCATGTTTTAGGGCATTTAGTCCTAATTGGTCAGTAGTATGTGATCATCCGAGCGAAGACTGATCGAATGAGAGGTTCCATGTGGGCACTTGAATAGATATGAGTTTAGTCGGACTTAAAGGGCATCCAGTATAATTCAGTATTACACGGCGGGACAGACGAGGATCGACCAGATATAGGACATCAGGCCTAACACATAAACTCGGCTAACAAAGGTTGACTGGGTCGGAAGAAAACTAACCTGATCCGGAGTCTAAAATATCGTTGGCAAGGTAATTGGATATTATTATTCATTATATATATGCTCAGGCAAGCAAAGATTGGCTGGGATACTTTAAGAAAGGTATTTTGTAGACACTATCGGTAGGGATTACGATCGATCGAGATGTTCCACAATGGGTGTTCTCTATATATGACCGGTCTGGGTATCTCCCGAAAGGTATTCTCTATACATGGTCGGCCAGAACACCTCTTAAGAGGTGTTCTGTATACATGGTCGATCGGAAAACTTCATAAAGGGTGTTCTCAATACATGATCAGTCGGGATATGCTCTAAAGGGTATTCTCAGTTTATGATTGGCCGAGATTCTTCATAAAAGATGTTCTCAATATATTATCGGCTAGGATACACTGTACAGAAAGTATCGTCAATATAAGTAGTAGATAAATAGCCGACATTATTAAGCCAACTTGGCAAGTTTGTTGGAAAATATTCCTTTAAAGTCTCTTCATGAAGAAGTTACAGGGACATATTATGAATAGTGCTACATGAGAAACTCAACTCATAAAAGACAAAAGAGGTACATCTAGGGTAGAAAAAAGATTCCTCAGAGAATTATTGCACGAAGCCTAGGTTATACTTTTCTTATCTCCTAACAAACTCTAATAAACTGGGGGCCACCTCAGGACTACGGAGGTTAAGTGAGATGGTATAAAAAGAGGAATCCTCTCCGTTGGCAAGGTACGCAAGCATCATTTGTTACATTGAAACCCTATCTCCATTACCTTTATTCTTCCAGGAGCGAGAGGGAAAACTGACTTGAGCGTTGGAGGGTCTAGTCAGGGATTTCTACCCTAGTCTTAGGTCAGTAATGTTTTGTTGGTTCCTTTGAGTGTGCGCAGGATTATCCAAGAGTTTTTCCAGATCTTCAACGAGACATCCTTCAATTCCTTATCTATTGATATCGGCGATCATCAAGGGGTTCTGGGAGATCTAGATCAGCGCATCATCCTCCCGTGTGCTACCTACCAACACCAGCGTACCATCTCCTAGCTTTCAAACAGGAATAGTAGAGTTGGACCATATTTAGTTTAATCATGAATTAGTTATAAACCAACTTGGTTTAGTTGTGAACCAAACCAAGAGGTTAATAGGCTAATTTTTGGTTAAGGGATAATGGGTTGGATTTGGGCTTTCTAATCAAACTCATTAAAGAAGATTATATATAGATGTAATTAGGAGAGAATTAGATACAAGTTTCATTATTTAGTTGATTGACTTTTGGAAACTCAATCCTCCTCTCTCTCTCCCCTCTCTTTACCGCCAACCACAATAAGGAGAAATCCTTCTCCTTGTTGTCGTGTCCACCAAGCAAGGAAGAGACATCTTCCTTATTTTCTTCTTCTTCCTCTTGATCTATCTTCTTTGCTTATGGCTAGTAACTTCCAAAGGAGAGGCTTGTTCTCAAGGAGTTGTCTTGAAGAGCTCGGCATGGATACGAATAGAGGCGAGATTCGACAACATCGCTACGGTTGATGTCTTTCTCGTTACAGGTCATCCGTAAGGTATACCTAGAGTAAATTTACTTTTCTTAAAATTTTAATTATGCGATTATGTTTGGCATGTTGTATCCTTGTATGCGTGTGGTGTGTGTGGTGTAATAATTAGAAATTATTATTTTATTTTTCTCTGCGCATGTTTACGAAATGTATTCTAGCACGTGCCCGCATTGAGCATATCCCAACAAATCCCCTTTTGTAGTAACAGGAGAAGACCCCTACACATCAGAATGAATAAGATCAAAAGGATTAGAAGAAAAAGATAGACTTTTATTAAAAAGTAACACAGAAAATTGTACCAGTTTACAACCACTACAATAAAAATATCATGACTTTTACAGTTTCTAATACTCTAGATAAAACTAAAAATTGTAAATGAGACTCTGAAATATGACCTAGACGAATATGCCACAAATAAAGGTCAGAAAAAGAATGAGTCAATCAAAAATATGATAGATCGACACTAGAAGCTGCAACATCTGGTATTTGAAGCTTATCTAAGATATAGATTCCTCCTTACCTATAACATATTCAAATCACCTTCTGAGATCGTGGGTCCTACACATAATAATTGGATTAAGAGAAAAAGATTGAATATCCAGACTCAAACCATTAACTAATAGAAATAAGATTAAGTGTAAGATTAGGAATATAATAAATATCATGAAGAGATAAGCAAGTTATAACAATAGAACCAACACCTATTAATGACATCGGAGTACCATTAACAATCAAAATTGATAAAGATGAATTGGAAGACAAGGAGATAAAAGATGACAAGTCAGGTGACATATGATAAGAGGCTCTAGAATCTAAGATCCACAAGGAGGAAGATATACCTGATGTATCAGAGGATGACAACCTTATATGAGAAGAAGCAGACATGACAGAGGGCGATGAAGTAGGGAACAGTTGAAACTACTCAAGCATATGTGAATCTAAAGAGTTGGCAACCACAACATTACTAGACTGAGGTAGTCCATATAACAACTGTTGTGATTGATTACCGGATTTTTATAAAGCATTCTGATTAGCAATGATGGTTGTTGAGGTCATTGTTACTGATACTGCTGCAGTGATGGTCATCTTTATTGCTGCGATAGTTTACCTTTGTTTAATAATAATGGACACTGGGATTTTCAATGCCCCTTTTCTTTGCAATAAGCACACTCATCACTAGAAACCTTCAAAGTCGGCCTACTTTGATTATAAGGCGTAGGTCACTGTGGTGCTGCAAAAATAGATGGCATAGATGGTGCAATAGTCCTCTTATCAACCTGAGACTTAAGGCTATAAGTACCCCATGATAGTTTTGATATGATCAACCAAGTCAAATTAAGTCCTGTTGTCTTTTGATGCCTTGTGTCTAAGTGTGCAGGAACTTAGGAGCACAAAAAGATGAGTGAAAGACGCAACTAATGAGAAGGACGGCACGGGAGAGAGTCGACAGACTCAGTGCATCTAAGGGATAAGACGTTGCGGAGAATACGCTGGCAGACAAGAAAGAAGCGCCAGTGTTTGTGAGGGACGAGAAATTGGAGTGGAAGGTTGCTCGAGAAGACCGAAAAATGAGTTCCGGTGAACCCTATTTCAGATGACCGAAATCACCCAAGTGAGCGGAGTCGGAGTAGAAGACCCGGACAAAATGTCAACATGGAGTTGACTCTGGTCGCTGCAAGGGACCAACAAGCAGTATCAGAGCAAGGTCGCCTCAGAAGGACTAACCGCCAACTAAAGCAAAGATAATGACTGGAACAAGTATCCACCCACCAAAGTTCGAAGGAGACTTCGCACACTAAAAGAAGAAAATGGAGGTTTATTTTCAAACTAATTTTGATATATTTCTTTTCTTAAAAAATAATTTTTTAGTACCTACCAACAACAACAGTGAGTTGAAGAAAGAAGGACATTGGACGAAGAAGGAGCAAGCCAAATTTATGGCAAATTGAAAAGCAGAATTCCATCCGCTAAGTGCACTGCCATCACAAGAGGTAAACTGAATCAGAGTGTATGAGTCTGGAAAAGACCTCTGGGAAAAATTCCTAGAGCGCACGAAGGATCATCCGAAGCCAAAGCCCGCAAGGAGAGATCTACTTCAGAATTAGTTGACAAATCTGTGACTAAAGGAATGTGAAACAGTTCCTCAATTGCACGTCAAGCTAAAGGAGTTAGTCACCGAACTCATGAATCTCGAAGAAAAGGTAACCAATCTAGATTCGCTAAGGTATGTGCTTAACACTTTCCCTAGAACACCTGAATGGTCAACTCTAGTAGATGCATATTACATCTTTAGGGACCTGGAGGTAAATAATTTAGAGGAATTATTGTCTATATTTAAAATACATGAAATTAGATGTGCAGATCTAAAGAAGGACTCCAAACAGAATATAGCCTTAAAGGTAAAAATGGATGAACTAGAGTCTGAAACTTCTTTCGACGATGATGAAACGACATTTATGGCAAGGAAGTTTAAAAAATCCTTTAAAGTTAAAAAATTCAATCAAGTGCAGGCCAAAAGAAGAAAAAGGAGAGTGAGATGTTATCATTAATTATAATGAAAAAGAGCACATCAAAGATAAAACTGAAGAACAAAGATAAGGACAAGGATAAGAACAATGACAAAAGACTGACCCTGAAGAAGCATAAGAACATAAAAGCGACATGGGATGAAACATCAGAGTTAGAAATTAAAGCCTACATCGAACTTGTGCTGATGACAAGCCACAAAGAAGATGAAGAAGCAAGCTCATCCGAGATGAGCATCAAGTGCATCGATGAAGGGGGAGCAATGTCAAAAGAAAGCAGCACTACAGGGGGGCACCAAATAATGAGATTGACAAGGTAAGTTAGGTACGATCTCTACCTCATAATAAGTTATTTAAATTTATAAAAATACTGTCAAAAAATTCTTATAAATTAGAAATGGAAAATGGAAAATGAGGAATTAAAAATAACTTTAGCAACATCTTGTCGATTAGAAGATTTCGATAAGAAAAAAATTGAAAGTAAAAAAAAATAGAAAATTTGAAGAATTATGCATGTTTACATGTTTAATAAATTATAAATTATCAAGAACTTAATTGATATTTTAAATATAATAAGGGCCAAATTAAAAAATTGTCATAAAAATATATTTTGAAAAAATTTCTATTTAATCCAGTAGATATGAATCTATATTAGGTTCCAAAATCATGCTTAAATTAAAAGTCATTATACTGCTTTATTTTAATTTTAAATTTATAATTTTTGCTTAAAATTATCTAACATTTTTTCTATATAATTTCTCTTCAGAATTAATTTGATATTAATTTTTCCAAAAAAGAGGATTTCATTACTTATCAGTATAAAAAATTTCAAAATTTTTTAACAAAAATTATATTTATTTAATTTAAAAATATTTTGCAATGTTATTTTTGTAAAATTTATTTTTTTTATGAAAATTTATCATGTTTTCTATCCAAAAAAAATATTTTTAAATTTGTTTAACTGTTATTGAATTTTCTATGAATTATTTATCTAAATACTAATTTTTAATATTACAAATTATTGAAGATTCAATTTTTAAAATTTTATTTTTTTTTTGTAAAAATACTTGCTCTATTACATTCTCAGAAAAACTTTTATGATTTTTTTAGCTTAGAAACTATTTTTAAATATTTTTTTAGAAAATACAACCTTATGTAGAAAAATAATTTATTATTACTTAAATAAATTTATTTTTTTCGTGAAAATTTTATCTCAACTTTAGATATATCAGCTTAACTGTTATAAAATTTTTAAAGAATTAACAATAAATTTAAAATTATTTTTTCTAAAACTACTTTATAAATTGTAAAAAGTTCAATTTTTCAAACTTTAAAGTTCATTTTAACGTTGGTCATTTTTTTACCCTTAGAGATTAATTCAAATTTATTTCTAAATTATTTTTAATTTTTTTTCCTATTTTTAATGTGTTCAAAGCGGGAGAGTTAGAGATTAAGTCTAGGGGAGGTTAAATTTTTTATTAAATGTTATTATTACATATTAAGTACTTGCTATTTCACTGTTATTTAGTTTTTGGTTTACCATAACTTAACTTAGGTTACTCACATAAAAAAGGAGAAGATTGTAAGTATTCTATGATAGTTTTGATGTAATCAACCAAGTCAAGTTAGGTTATGTTGTCTTTTGATACCTTGTATCTAAGTGTGCAGGAACGTAGGAGTACAGGAAGACAAGCGAAAAACGCATCTAACGAGAAGAACGACATGGGAGAGCATTGACGGGCTCCGTGCATCCGAGGGATAAGGCGTTGAGGAAGAGTATGCTGGTGGACTAGAAGAAAGCGTGCTTCGTTTCCGAGGGACGAGAAGGCAGAGCAGAAGGTTGCTTGAGAAGGCCGAAAATTGTGTTCAGGTTAGCCCTATTCCGGATGACCGAAATCACTCAAGCAAGTTGAGCCGGAGCGGAAGACCTGGACAAAAAGTTAATATGGAGTTGACTCTGGTCCTTGGGCGCTCGGAGCTACTCCGGGCGCCTAGACTAGCTTGGTCCAATCGGGATGTCTGGACTCTGCTACGCTATGGATCAATATCGGCATGGGTCTGAGCGCCCGGATCGAGATAAAGTTTTATCCCAACTTTGTCATGTAGTTGTTTGCGAGATGATAAGAGTTGCCACGCTGGGGGCACCCGAACCGTGCCACGTTAGTAAACGATTATTTTTTACTAGTGGAGTATAAATAGAATCTTGGTCTTCTCCTTTTTGAATAACACATTCTGTACTTCAATTCTCTTTCTATTTTTCATTTATGAGCTTAATTTCCATGTACGAGGCTTCTCCGCCTCCGACGTTTCTTTCGAGATGGAGATCTTCATAGTGAGCTCATTTGCCTTGGAGTAGCAATCCTTTGATTGCCAACCAAGTAAATTGATTGTCTCGTACTTCTCTTTTATTCTGTAATATTTCTTTAAGTATGTAATTGTTTTAAAGCCCAATCGAGTTGAGAAAAGTAATTTGTTTTTTTTTTTGCAGGGCAATTCACCTCTCCTCTTACCGACCGTAAGGGGCCAACAAAGGTGAATCTCTTCGGCTAGCTAGTAATTCATGTACTACTAAATCAACGGAAGGGAGAAAACTACGATGCAAAATTATTCTGCGCAATCCTTCAACATCATCACAAAGAGTCATCAAAAATTGGACTAGACATTGTTCTTCTCTACAAGTGACATAAGCTAGTAATGCTTATAATTCTGAGGATTCTATGAGTGCCAACTGGTCGTATAGTTCTGACATGATAGAATAAAAATCTTGGATGACCATATCTTATTGCCGAAGTAGGTGAATACCTGCTTCCAATTAATATTATTTGGCAAAGTTAGACTGCATGTATAATCTTGTCAGATGATCTCAAACCTCTTTGGCTGTCTCGTACTGGCAAATTGAGTACGAATGGAGTGTGAAACAGAATTTTTGATCTACGTAATAATCTTCTCATTAACCACCTCCCAAACATCCAACGACTTTGCATAATCATTAGCGTCGTTATCCGTAGATTGAACTCGCACACCTAAAACATATCTCCATATAGATTTCCCCAGCAAGAGTTTCTCATAACATATCCCCAATACGAATAATTTTTTTCCATCCAATCGGACATTAATCGATTGAAGCAAATCATTCGTACAATCACTCATGATGGCAAAACAAATTGTGCTTACGAATAACCAAACAAAAAAACAAAACCAAGTTGATGTGATAACAAAAGAAACTCAATCAAAACTGTATGGCTACGAAACCAAGTTGATCCGTGAAAAATGTAAACGAATTAACAGTTCTTTAATCAAACTATCAAAAAATATAAAAGATGAAAGTTTTGATATCATATAGAAATTGACAATCAAAAAAAAAAATAGCCGTTTTGGTAAATCTAAAAAAGTATTTTAGAAATAAAATGTACAAAATCTTAAAAGCTATAAAATAAATCATAAACTGAAAAAAAAAACAAAATACTAAATTATCCTAGAAACTACAAATAAATAATTCTAATAATATATATATAATCTAACAACAACATCATCATCATGCGAGACATAATAAAATCTCACATGGACTCCTCTAATATTGTCACTAGACACTAGAACTTTCAATTCTGCATTCTCTACCTTCAACTCTTATACCTAAGTAGATGAACAATTAGGACAACCCTGACCTAGAGTAAATATAACATGATGCTATACAAGTTTCACTTGGGAGTAGAGGCAGCTCTTCTCCATCCCACCAAGTCACCTTCCAACGGCCTGAAAATACATGTCATGTATGACATCAGCTGATGGAATTGTGTCTCCCCCCTCCACAGCGGGCTGAGATGGGTTGACGATGGGCTGACCTTCAGATGGCTTAACAACGGCAGTGGTCAGTAATGGTGCTCTCGTAAGTGGTTAATGGGTTGACGATGACGTTTCTATAGGTGGTCGGTGGATCGACAATGGTGTTCTGATAGGCTATCGACAGTGGTGGCCAGCTACAATGCGCTGGTCGATGGCCGGCGGTGGCATCACAGATGACCAAAATCATTCAAGAATATTCTAAGATTATTTTAAGGATATTTTGAATGATTTTAGAGAAGTCCTTAAGGATCTCTGTTGGCTTCATATAAAAAATGCATGCATGTATATAATATCTATAAAGAAATATATACGATCTCATGGGTTGATTTTCAAGAATCAACAATCTAGAGTTTATCCATTATGCGTCTATAGTATGTGTACCTACATGTATCCCCCTTCATATCCATGAAATCGATACTAGAGAAACCGTTAAGATAACGGATCTACCTTCTTTTTGAGTTAGTTAGGTTGTACTTAATTTTAGCACGATCATTTATTAAAATGATAGAGTTTGATCAGTAACGTAAATAGGCTGAGTTAAAATTTATGTTTACTAGAGTAAAAAGAACTGATCCATCTGAAAGTGCCTGTCCTTCCATTCAAGAATTTGTAAGATTTAGCAGAGGTTGATGCTGTACTCAGATCCCCCCTCTCTCTTTCTCTCTCTTTCCCATGTCCTACAATCCCTATCTCTGTATATAGCTTCCTTCTGATAGATATTCCTCCAAGCTTTCAGATGGAGACGGCCTACCTCTTCACGATCTTCATGCTCATTTATGTTTTGTTTCAGTTTCTTGAATTCGTACTACAATATTGATTGATTTGTTGCTGTCGTCGATCGAGAGCAATGGAAGGAGACGCCGGCGGTGGATCGTCGCGACGCCTCAATTTCCCTCTCCAGCTGCTGGAGAAGAGGGAGGAAGACTCCTGCTCCACATCCGCGTACCCTTCTCTAGCCATCTCCTCCTCGGCCGCCGCGGCGGCGGCCGAGCAGGAGCTGACGGCGGAGCGGAAGCCGCCGCCCAGGCGGAGCTCCAACAAGGACCGGCACACCAAGGTGGAGGGCCGGGGGCGCCGGATCCGCATGCCCGCCCTCTGCGCTGCCCGCGTCTTCCAGCTCACCCGTGAGCTCGGACACAGGACCGACGGCGAGACCATCGAGTGGCTGCTCCAGCAGGCCGAGCCCGCCGTGATCGCCGCCACCGGAACCGGCACCATCCCCGCCAACTTCACCTCTCTCAACATCTCCCTCCGCAGTTCCGGCGCATCCATCTCCGCCCCGTCCCACCTCCGCGCCGCCAACTACTTCAGCTCACTGACCGCGGCCGCCGCCCTCCCGGACCCCTCCCTCCGTATCCATAACGACTGGCCGGAACATGGCGGCGGCAGTTCCTCCTTCCCCTCCGAAAGACCCTCCTCTTCCTCCTCCGTGCTACTCAACTTCAATTCATGTAGCATTGGCCTCGCCGACGCCTCGCCGGAGGCCGATATTGGAAGCTTGAGGAAACGCCGGTGGGAGCCCGATCAGATCCAATACCAACAGCAACAGCAACAGCAAATTGCAGGTTACAGCCAACAAATCCCAAACCCATCTGGAACACTTTGGATGGTCTCAAACCGCAACACTATCCAACAAGATGATATCAACCAGCAGTGGCCGCCGCAACAGCAGCAGTCCATGTGGGCGTTCCCTCAAACGGGTGGCGGCAGCTCCATGTTCAGAGGATCCGCCGCCCTCCACTTCCTCAATTTCCCTCCCGCCGCCACTTCCATGGCCCTTTTCCCAAACCAACAACTAGGCATCGGATCCACCTCATCTGGAGGCGGCCTCAACGTCTACCGCTCGCCCTCTACAGCCTCCGAGGCGATGGCCCCGTCGTCCACGTCCGGCCACTACCAGGAAAGCGACCGCCATGACACCGGGAGCGATTCCTGATTAATGCATAGGTGTCATCCTATCCGATCCTCATATGCATCCATTATATTAATTGTTTTCATCATTTCCCCTTCCCTTTCCATGATTAATTATCTCTCTGATTCTTGAATTTATATATATGATCTCATTAATATTTAATTCGGCTCCTTTCTTTCCTGTAAAAAGAAGAAAATTTTTTAGGGCTTAATTTTTATAAGCTGGCTACACTTCTCGTCCTCTGTTTGTTAATTCGGTACATGGAGAAATCAGATACCGTGCATGAGATCATGAGCTCAACAGCATGTCAACTGCAACATCCAACTCAGAGACTGACTCCCTCAATCATTGCAATGCGACTGTTACACTTGTGCATAGCTATTTTAATCAGTTCCATGTATGGTCACACACAAACGACCACAATTAATACGCAGCTCTCGGACTCAAACTCACCTTATCTGTATATTGTCCTTTACAATTGTCCCAGTGCATGTGTGTCAGTGCATCGCAAAATATACCAGATCACATAATTCCAATACATGAAATGGTGCAAGGATTTTTGTTTTGTTGGTCATTGTTCCCCTGCATTAGTATTAGTTGTCAGATGGATTGTATAGCAGCCTGTGACTCTGAGATTGAGACACATCCAGACCATGATCCAGCAAGTCGCAACACTAATGGCAACGAGCAGTCGCGCTCGATCTATCCACAATATTGCCATCTTTTTCAAACTAATTAAGCATGTTAGCATTGGAGGGATATTTATTCATTCCATGGGGTACAGTTGGAGATCATATATCAGAACAATCGATGATACCCCTCCCAAATCTAGAAGAAAGGTAAATTATAAAGGGTTTCATCCGGTGCAACGATCTTGTGCATGGGGATAGATGATCCCCAATACATTTTGTACACATTGAAAATCAACCTTGTAACCTATTACAGCAACATCATGTGTAAGTACTACGTGCCAACCCCTGGGAGCCTGTTGGGAATCATATATTATAGTAAAAGATGATTACGTTCATCTTAGGTGTCTCTCAGAATCTGTTCCTAAATTATATAAAGGGAGGTAATCAACTTATAATTGACTGTCAAATTAATTAGGGATGGAAGGATTTTTTTTTTCCGGAGGGCATACATTCGTCGAGAATTAATCCTTTATCTCATTGTAATAAATCTATCATCTTTGGCCAACAGAACATGTTGTGGGGACTAGTTGAGAATCATATATGAGATGGCAGTTGAAGGTCGAGATGAATTAACTTTCGGTTGAAAACTTGAAGATGATGTTCCTGATGACTATCGCATGCCTTAGTCACTACCCCTTAATATAGGAGCCATCGTAGGCTTTCATCATGTGACGCTTTATATTTTTTTATTATCACTACTTGCTCACCTTGATATATATTATTATCTCATATAGGATGATAGATTTATTATAATAGACAGAGCTTAATTCTCAATGAGTGTATGTTTTAGAAAAAATTCCTCTTACTCTTTAATTTTTTGAAGGTTGTCATAAATTAACCTTATAATTTAACTCCTTTCATATAATCTAACAACAAACTATAAAAAAAACATGTAAAGTGAAATCATACTCAACAATAACCAATCCAATAGACCATAACATTAATTGTCTCTCGATTTTGCGCAATTAAAACAAAATTGGGAATGTATTTCCAACTTTAAAAGAGTATACTGTTTGTTTATTTTATTTAAAACTTTAATGGAATTTAAGAAATAGTTCGTGCCATTTAAAATTAAAATCTGTTTTTTTAACAAAAACAAACTCTATTGAAAGAGAATTGCTGTGTAGAGAAATTATTCTCTGTCGTATGTAATTTTAAAAGATGGATTTCGTATAAATGGGGCAAAGTTTTAAGATTTTATTATTAACATCTAGTTTACTTTCTTTAATTTAATCGTCTTATTTTGGACACTTGCGCAGTGTTTTTATTCCTTATTAATAATATTAAAAAAAATGGCAGGGGTGGCTCGCCACGAATTTAGTAGGAGAATCTTCCACGGCCCCGTGTCGCATCCCCATTCCTCTATCCTCGTACAACCCAGTCACTACAACGACGTCGTCTCCGGTGGACCCTATTGCGATTCCGAAAGCAGACAGACTTGGGTAAATGACCTCGGTGCGAGTACATCGACTCTTATTTAATGTGCATCGATCTCAGCTTTAACGGGGTTTAGCTGCCGACGTGTTCTTAATTACCGAAGGAGGGGAAGAGATTTGCAGAGGCGCACGTTAGCAAATCGCAGGGGAAGCCCCAGCATTTGAATTCGTCGTCGCGTCTCTCTCTCCGCTTCCCTTCTTTCTTGCATCTTTCTGTCCTTCTTCTCCGTCGGCAGGAGGAGCTCTCGGTCGCAGCTTGCTTCCCTTTCGTGTGGGCGTAGATCCTCGAACACCTTGCGGTTCCACCCTGCGGAACTCCCCCGTATCTTTCGCCTATCAATTGCTCTTGTTCGTCCCAGCTGGGTGGCCCCAGATTCAGGCACTGTCGTCGTAGATTAGAGCATCACTCAGATGATCCTCCTATCGTCTTGGAATCGAGGTCTTGTTCATCGCGCTCTGTTTCGGGGAGTTTTGGAGTTCATTTTGGGGAATACCCGCTTTTTAGGGTTTCTGTCAAGATCTCTGAGTTGTTTCCGCTGTGGTCTCTGTCACTAACATCGCTCGGGTTGTGGGAACTAGAAATTCCTCTCAGGATCGCGCGGCACTTTGTTTTTCTTCGCACTTTGGGGCGGAAGAGTCCGGCGTTGCGATACATTGGAATTGGGAGACCTTAGTTGCAGCTTACACAATAGTTCATCCTGCAACTGATTTGGTCGGAAGTGGAGTGTATAGCTCACGGCGGGGTATAGTGAATTATAATGTGGAGTTTTTCTCCATAAACGAACGATCTTGTGATTCCGTTTATGGGGCTGTGGAAGATTCTATGCAGAAGCCATTTATCTTCTTGCCACTATGCAGCCAAGGCTCCTTCATTGTGCATATGCTGTTTAACGCTGGTAGCGTTAGGTGAATGGCAGATCCTCTAAGAAATGGTCGGGTTGAGAGGGATGTTGAGCAGGTAGCATTCTAGCAATTTCATTTATTTATTTTTCTGTTTCTCTTTCTCTCTGAACTGTGATTATTTATTTTTCCTATTGGCTTCTAAAAAAAGACTGAGGTATTCCAATCAAACTGTGCCAGATTACCCGAAGTAAATATAAACGAGGAGAATCAAACCAGCAGTCTTTTCAATTCTTGATTTCTGCATAATGTTAGTTTTAAATAATGTGGGTCGTCCTTGAGAACCTAAGAGCATTCATGTCAGATTCCTATCCAAAATTTAAAATTTAGGATAGAAGAACTACTTTATTAAATTTGGATAATCACTTTTCACTACACAATACATCAACTTCCCTATAATTTACCATATTTTTATTTTTTAAAATTTCTTTCTCTCTCCTCTATATTTGTTTATTATTATCTATGAAATGACAAATGTGGAAGTGGAAAGTGAGAATTAGAGGAGATAATATTTTTTAATGTTTAGGAAATGGATTTCATTATCCAAATTTAAAGAAGTACTGTTTATAAAATCTAAATTTAGGGAATGGGTAGGTAGTTGATGTAAAGGTTTTTTTATGTAAAATGTAAAATTTAAGGTAAAATCTTTGTTTAAGGAGTCTAATGTGGATGCTTTTAGAGATGTATTCAGCATTAGTTTATGATTTAGGAACTTGAGATCTTTTAGGCCTAGGATCGATCATGATTGTATAAGCTCCTGAGGTTTGAATGGATTTGCGAGCCATTGTCCTTCAGTAGCTAACTGTATAATAACCCAATGAGAAACTCATCTTGGCGAGCCTTGTTAATTAGCAGACTGGATTTACCTCTTAAGAGTTTAACTAACTAAGCAAGATAAAGCTCCATGAAGCCATTTCTGTGTAAGCAACAGAAGGGAGATTTTTGGATTTCTTACAAGATCTGCTTAGTCACATTAGGATATGCTTTTTCATATTTCTGTTGCTCTTTTAGTTAGTCATTAAGGTTGTTCTTTAAATATTGTTGATGGTCTCGTGACTTGTCCAGTATAAGTTGCAGGGTATTTTACTAGTGTAGTTAATACAATGCTCATAATGCTTATTTTCGGTGACACATCGTTTCTTCTCTACCATTGTGTCTTAGTCGGAATCTCCCATTACTTTCTCTCCTTGTATGGGAAAAAATTATCAATAACACACCTGCCAATTGACCCTCAATATTGTGCCTACCAATTAGCATAACACTCAGTCAGCATATAACAGAACTTCTGTTTCATTTGAAGAAAATTGTAATGCATTTGTACAACTCTGACAATTTCCATTTCATCTCCAGTATAGATGGCTATTGCATTCTGACACTATATCTTTCTTGGTTTAAAGGTTCTCTTGGACATTGATCAATCTGATAGTTCTCTCTGGGATCTTCAATATTAGTAACTCCAAAGTTAGTATTGTTGTTCTAGTTGTGTCACACTCACAAGTAATAATTAAATGAAAATTTATATTAGTTTTCTTACCTTCAATGTCAAGGAGAAGAAAGATTTCCATGACAACATATGTAATGCATTCATATGTTGATACAACATATATAGAGAGACCGCCAGTCTTAAGAAAGTTCATATTTCCTAAATTTAACTCCTCTCTTAACAGATCTCTTTAGAAATAAACAGAACTAGCAAAGAATTATCAACACATGGATTTCTTTTGCAATTTTTGTTGATATTGAAGAAGTGAGTTTAGTATATTTCCTTGATAAAACCCTAGTTTAAGATATTTCCTAGTATTTGTGAGTCTTCCTTCCTTATTTTGTTAGGTACAACCTCTCTGTTATTATAAGCATTTTCATGCTAAGTTGACTTTAAGTGATAGAACTGTAAGCAAAAGAATAAAGGTTTGAAGAAAAACATTGAAGGATGAGGCAAACAAAAGTCTGCAGGTTGTTGACCTGGGTGGGAAGGAGAAGAAAGATGATGTGAATCTGTAATAAAAGGCAGTCAATGCAAGAAGCTCCCACCAATGCGGGATCTCGAAGAAGGGTCTATTATACGCAACCTTACCCTGCTTTGCAAAGGCTATTTCCGAGACTTGATGTGAATCTGTAATTAAAAAAATACTGTGTATGTACTGGTTCTTTTGTTGAAATTGTTGATTCACAATCAGTTACTAGTTCCATCGTATTCTTTCCTCTTACACCTCTATGCTCTCCTTCCTTCTTTTCTCTTGGATGTAGATAACGTAATTATGCTTTATCTCCCCTGGCTAATATCGTATCTGACTAATATTTGAAGAAAAATGTTTTGTTAATTGAATAGTCATGACTTTTAATAGGTTTATGCTAGTGACCTAGCTTCTAAACAATCAAAACATGCGAATATGTTCTATTTGCATAGACTTGCTAGATATACTACGTACCAGCAAAATGTCTGGGTATATGGTAGGTCAAAGAGCAAAAAGAAAAAACCTAAACACACATAGAGTTACCATCAATACTAAAAAAGTTGCATATTTCCTAAATTTAGCTCCTCACCTAAGAGATCTCTTACAACAACAACCAAACCTTATCCCACTAGGTGGGATAGGCTTCTAACAGATCTATTGATAAACAAAAATAACTAACAAATAGATCATCAATATATTACTTTCAGTAATATTCAGCAGTGAAATTCAGAGTATTTTATTTTGCTATAGTATTAGTTGAAGACATTTCGACCATTTGGATATTTTGTTCCTGGTGATGTCTGTCTGAATCTTATAGTGATTTAATACTATTTTTAATTGTAAGGATAGAAATAGAGAAACAAAGGATAGGGAATATCAAATATGAACAACAGCGACAATATGAAATCATGGAAAATCACAAGTAGGTACTTTACCATACAATTCTAATTGTTACAGCTAGGGACCTTAAGCAGAAAATATTGAAGCTTACAAAAATACATGTCAGTTCAATTAGTAATTTAGGCAACTCATGCAGAAACATACGGATGACATCATATAATAAAGCACAAATTAATATGATCTTTTCACAAATTAAATTTCTTGGTGCTAACTTCTAAACATTGATCTTGTGCTCAACTTATGTTTTTCGCAACCCCTGTTTCTTTTTTTATTTTTTCATTTCCTTTATGTGCAAGGCACAAGCACAGTTGCATATGATAGAACCCCTTTCAGAGTCCCCGTACTATATTATTGATGCTAAATCTTTAGAATGACCAGGCAATCACAGCGTTGAAGAAAGGAGCATATCTATTGAAGTATGGTCGAAGAGGGAAGCCAAAATTCTGTCCTTTTCAGCTTTCTAATGTAAGTTGTTTCATTATGTTTCATGGATGGTGTATCATTTTTTGCTTTCAATTTTCCTTACTACTTGGTCCTTTTATGTGGTCAGTTACTGTACAATTTTAACGAGTAATCATGAAGCTATTTCTGTCTATACATCAGATTGTCTATACTCTGGTGTAATAGATTTTTATGATTATTTTGTCTTGTTCATTTTTCAGGATGAAGCTACACTTATTTGGTATTCTGGAAGAGACGAGAAGCAACTTAAACTTAGTCAAGTTTCAAAAATCATACCAGGGCAACGTACCGTAAGTCTATATCTTCATATGGGTTTATTCAATTTGTATGACTATCACCTGTTTCCTATATCACACATCAAGAGCTTGCATTGGACATTATTTTCATTGCTACTTTTTATATGTTAGATAATACATCCACTCGAAGGGGAGCCTTGGCGCAACGGTAAAGTTGTTGTCATGTGAGCCTCTTGCAAAAAGCAGGGTAAGACTGCGTAGGATCCTTCCACAGGATCCTGCATGGCGGGAGCTTCGTGCACCGGGCTGCCCTTTTTATAATACATCCACTCCATTATTATTTTTCTTCTTCCCATGCCAATTGCAGACAACACAAATGGACATGAAAGTTTGCTGATTGTGCATTACTTTCTAGTGGCAAATTCTAGTATGCTAGTATCTATTTTTTTTATTATTATTATTGCAGTTGCCAGTCATTATTCATCAGTGAGGGTTTAGCAACAAAGGCACAACATGAAAAGTTATAGTAAAGTTGATAGTGTCTGCATGTTATTCATGAAGAGTTAGTTGTACTCTTGATAGATGATAAAATACCAGAACATAAGTTAAGAATAGATAAATATGTTCTGACAAGTTGAATAATTAGAGTTAAATGTACGAGTAAAGTATTAATAGACTAAAGCAACTTATCATAGGCCACTCAAACAAATTGGATATTACTTGTATGAACCTGATAGCAGCAATAAAATCCCTTTTAGTGCCCAAATAGTTGGGACATATGGCATTTTGTTACGTTGCTGAGTAATGAATGACTTAATAAGTTTTTGTGTGTGTGTGTGGTATCATAAGAGCAATTGTGAGCTCCCCTTTAATATTTTCAGGCAATATTTCAGCGGTATCCACGACCAGATAAAGAATATCAGTCATTTTCACTTATATACAATGACAGATCACTTGATTTGGTATGTATTCTTTCTTATTTCTCAATTTTACCTCCTGGTTGGACTATTTTGTTCTTATATCTTCTATAATGGTCTGTAGTTTCTCCTCTGGCAGTGGCCATTTAAAGCTGCGTTTGTTTTGGAAGAAAAAACCCCACAATTTTCCGTTTCCCTTTTTGTTGACAAGAGGATTATTTCTGATCACATGTTTGATAGCAATTTTACAATTAAAAATATGGTTAAAACAAAACTGTATTTTTTAATTATCTGACAGAAGATCTATAAAAATTATTCATATTATATTTTTCGGTTCTGCTTATTCTTGTAAGCCGACTTCACCTAGTGGGGGATAAAGTTTGGTTGTTGTTGTACTTATTCTTGTAAAACTACTATTATATGTATTTTCAATAATATTTTCCTTTTCTTTGAAAAGGAAAAATAAAATTGAAAAATATTGTCCAAAATAAACACAGCCTAACAATATATTGCGCAGTATGCGATTAAGATTATGCACTTTTCGAAGTGTGTTTCCTAATAAACCTTCGACATTTATTTCCCCTTCACAGATCTGCAAAGACAAGGATGAAGCAGAAGTCTGGTTTGTTGGCTTGAGGACTTTGATCTCGAATGGAAATTACCGAAAATTGAGATTGGAATCAAAAGGTGATAGAAGTTCGTCTGATAGTCCTCATGCTTATTTTCAGAAATTTTCTCAATTTACATCACCCATCAGCTGCAGCAGTATTTTCCATAAGGTTTGACAAGTTTATGCATGGTAAACTTTTGAAGTTTCATATTTTTGTTGCTTACAGAATATCTCTTGTTATTTTTTCAGGATTCCATTGATGACCAACAAGTCGATATTCCATATGTGAGCCAACCAATCAATGGTTTAGGAAAGGTGTTGTCCGACGTGATATTATGTACTGCACCAACTAAGGATTCGTTTCATTCAGACTCTCTTTGTAAACCTACTTATTCATATTCATCAGGAGCTACAGATGTTTCATATGGCCAGGGTTCTGCGACTGATAATGTTAGAGTGAGTTTATCCAGCGCCGTTAGCTCTTCAAGCCATGGATCAGGTCACGACAGCTTTGATGCATTAGGCGATGTTTTTATTTGGGGTGAAGGTATAGGCGATGGGTTACTTGGGGGTGGTCTGCAAAGGACTGGAAATTTATCTACCACAAATATGGATGCAATGTTGCCTAAAGCCTTGGAATCAGCTGTACTTCTTGATGTTCACAATATAGCTTGTGGTAGGGGCCATGCAGTTTTAGTAACCAGACAAGGAGAAGTCTTCAGTTGGGGAGAGGAATCTGGAGGAAGGCTTGGGCATGGAAAACATTCTGATGTTTCCCAGCCAAAACTTATTGATGGTTTAGGTGGATTGAATGTTGAACTCGTAGCATGTGGAGAATATCATACGTGTGCTGTGACTTTGTCTGGGGATTTATATTCATGGGGTGATGGTATTCACAGTTCAGGGCTCCTGGGGCATGGGAGTGATGCAAGTCACTGGATTCCTAAAAGAGTAGGTGGTCCATTGGAAGATCTGCATGTGTCATCAGTATCCTGTGGACCATGGCATACAGCTATTTTGACATCTACTGGCCAGCTATTTACATTCGGTGATGGAATGTTTGGTGCTCTAGGTCATGGAGATTGTAGAAGCACAAATATACCAAGAGAAGTTGAAGCTTTAAAAGGAATGCGAACTGTTCATGCAGCATGTGGTGTTTGGCACACTGCTGCCATTGTAGAAAGTTTGGATGCATCTGATTCAGGTTGTTCTTCGGTAGGGAGATTATTCACTTGGGGAGATGGTGATAAAGGTCGACTTGGACATGGTGATAGAGAACCTCGATTCATTCCAACATGCATCACTTCCCTTTCTGATGGTGTCTGTAAAGTGGCTTGTGGACATGACATAACTATTTCTTTAACAACATCTGGACATGTTTATGTGATGGGAAGTAATGCCTATGGACAACTTGGTAATCCAGAATCAGATGGTAAACTTCCTCGCCGTGTTGGGGGTAAAATTTTGAGTAGTTTCGTTGACGAGATATCATGTGGCTCTTATCATGTTGCTGTATTAACTTCAAAAACTGAGGTTTACACCTGGGGAAAGGGAGCAAATGGTCGTTTAGGCCATGGAGACAATGATGATCGCAGCACGCCAACTCTTGTTGAAGCTTTGAAGGACAAACCAGTGAAGAGTGTTGTGTGTGGTGTAAATTTTACTGCTGCCATATGTCTTCATAAGTGGGTATGCAGTGCAGATCAGTCTATTTGTGCTGGCTGTCATCTCCCTTTTGGTTTCAGAAGAAAGCGTCATAATTGTTATAACTGTGGGTTAGTTTTTTGCAAAGCATGTAGCAGTAGAAAATCTGCCAAAGCTTCTTTGGCACCAAATTTTAACAAGCCGTATCGTGTATGTGATGAATGCTATACAAAGCTTAAGAAAGTGATAGCGGACGGTATGAAACCAAGAGGACCAAGATATCAAATTGGAAACCAGATGAGTGGTGACTCGGCTGACAGAGATACATATGGTTCTAAAGTGCAAGGGAATTTTTCTAGGCTCTCCTCACTTGAATCTTTTAAAGGTGAAAGCAGAGGTTCCAAAGAATCAATTAATGGTCGTCGTTCAATCCTGCATCAATTGGGAAATTTATACCCATCTACCTCTTCAAAGTTTCTTCAACCATCTTCAAGGAAGATATTTTCTGCTTCTGTTCCTGGTTCAAGAGTTTCTTCTCGTTCATCATCTCCTACATCATGCAAGCTAAGCTCACCTCACTTGGTACCTACAAGGACTGCAACTAATCTTACATGTTTGCCAATTACTGAGGATCTAGAACAAGAAGTAGCCAAGTTACAGGCTCAGGTACTTTCATATTGTTAGCTCAAATTATGCATGCTTCAGGTTTGATCACCAAAAGAACCTGCACATTATTTTATGAAACATTGAAATATGAATGTCAGTGTCACTTGCCTTGTGGACAATTATTGATTTCTCCTAGTATTTGCATTTTTTCTTTTTGAATATGCAAGGATCAACTGCACACATTTTACACCCTTGCTTATTTCTATGTTTATGAAGCTTTTCCATTTGAAATCTGCATCATTGTGCATTGTATGAATCATTGATATGTTATGTATCACAAATTGGAACTTTTCTTCTGTAGGTAGATGAGCTAATGTCTAAGTCACAAATTCTAGAAGTAGAACTGCAGAAAGCAACAAGAGAGTTGATAGATGCAAAGGCAATAGCATGTGAAGAAACTGCAAAGTGCAAAGCTGCAAAGGAGGTCATCAGGTCTCTTACCTCACAGGTACAGCTTGCTCTTCATGATAATCTTCTTATTTGAACCTCAGGGTTCGCAATGGTGAATGAACAACCTTAAGTGTTCTTAATATAATAAATTTTCCTCCAAAATTTCAGACTAAAATTCCTGGTATCCTTCATGGCTTCTTGGTTATCTCATCCATATTGGATATTGTCTCCATCATATTTCTATGTAAGAAAACAAATCATTGAAGCATCTAATTCACTGAACACTAATGATGAACCACACACTCATACTTCTCAAAAAAAACTATTTTCTTACATTTAGAAATGACTACCTGCAGAATTAGCATTATGATATATCAAATCAGTAAAACTCTCTTGTCATTTTCTCTCCTATTCATCCACCTAGGTAATAAAGATGGATTTCATTATAGGCACATGGTTCTTGCAACTGGGAGAAAATTAACTAGGTGATTAATCAGTGGAACTTAAAACATGTGCTTCTATTAACTAGTAGCTGATTGATCAGTTGTGTTTAGCTGGGATGTTTTCTGACCTATTCGATTTGCTCCGCTCATATATGTATCTAACTCTGATGATGAATTTTTATACATAGGAAGCAATATATTAAGATGTAGCATCTTTACAGTCGACCTCTCCATTAATCACTATTATTATCTAGTTTCAATGAGTTGAGCATTTTAAGTTGCCATACAACTCATCTACTAGCTTGCAGGTTCTTTACAAATGCTAATTTGCTTCATTGTGTCCTGAACTATAATTGCTAATTGCAGCAAAGGTCTGTTCCTGCTGCATTATTCAATGGACCTTTGACTATAATTTCTTTTTTATGCTTGGCAGCTGACAGCCATTGCTGAGAAGGTACCGGAGGGGTTCCTGGTATCCAGTGATGAATATGCCTGTCCAACATATTCATCAAAACTTTATTTCCGTGACAATAAGTCAACCAACTTGCTAGCTACCCATTTGCCCCAGTCAAATGGCTGCACTAGTAATCCAGTGTTGTTCAATGGAAACAACAAAGTGTCAGAGGCTGCAGAATGGGTTGAACAGGCTGAACCAGGTGTTTACTTCACCATATCTTCTTTGAATGGAAGTCATAAATGTCTCAAGCGTGTGCGTTTTAGGTATGCAAAATATCTCAACCATGTCACATTTCATGACTTCGGTCCTCATGCATACATGTCCTGATACCATATTTCCTGATACTTCTTTGAGTTGTAATTTTATTAAGGCACGTCTACCTATCTCCGTACACTTTATATTCATAGGTAAACACTTTCATTTCATTACCTGCATCTCTTGGATCAAGCAGACTTGCATTAGTTGAACCAAACAAATTTTAGCTGGCTGGTCTGGTTTGGTTTCCAAGTTGACTTGGTTTCAGCTGCATGTGTTTCTTTGTGTACCTTCAAATTGCATTTCTGAAACATCTTCCTTTGTATTGTAAAAAAATCTGTCTGTTTCATATGCAGTCGGAAAAGATTCAGCGAACAACAGGCAAAGGAATGGTGGGCAGAAAATCGATTTAGGCTTCAGCAGACATACACTATTCTCAGTGGTGAAAATTCTGCCTCTGCCTCTGCCTCTGCCTCTGCCTCTGCATCATCTAGAGAAAGAACAGGTTGATTGACATAGAGCCACCGATAGCCATGAATTCTCCCTCACCCTTTCCTCCCGGTAAATGTAAATATCCCTATCAACCGCTGGTGGGTGTTGCGCATAACTAGTTGATGGTTGCATCACAATACGACAGTCAATTAGGACAATTATGGAAATAGCCACATGCAAATTGTCTCCACAGCCTTGAAGAATTCTTGTGCGGTTGGTTTGTCTATTTTGCCTCTCCTCTTTGGTTTACTCCATTAACAATAAGATCCTGACTTTTTCCTGTCTCAGTCTGACATGCTTTGTATCTTCCATCCACTCGTAATTTACCTGAAGACCACATCATTTTTTAAAATCTTTTTTCTTGCTTATTTTTGCCGATGATATTTATATTATTCTTTTCGTCGTTGTCAAATATTTATGGAGGCTGCATGTCCAAAGCCTAATCCGGTGGTCAGCATACATAACACTGGAAACTTATTTGCCTATTTGTCTATAATTATTTCTTTCGATGGTAAATTCCATGCTCACTAATAGGATAAATTTGTATGTTACTTTTTGTCGGATAGGACAATTTTAAGTTTGCCCCAGATTGCTGTTTGTGTTGGAAATTTTCAACCACATCATTATACCGTACAAATTCTCATTATACTATCGTGTCAACTCGTCTTGGCGTTTCTTGTTAGCATTTATTTTTCTTGAAAAGTATGCAACAATCCCAAATTGCGTGAGATTAAATTTATTGTTGGGATCTAGATCAAAAGAAGTTGTATCAGATGATCGTCCTGTTGTTTTTTTTTTTCCTGGGGATTGGTCTCGAGGCGCCACAAGTGGTTCTGAACTACCACCATGCCCATGACAGAAGGCAAGGAGTGGAGTTGTTGGTAGGTTGTTGGGGTCGACATCCTCTCCTTTTACGGGTGACATGGAGACGTAAAGTTTCAACAGATTGTCCTTAACTTATGGCTCACATTTGCATTGCCAAGTGAAGGGAAAGGATTAAGGGATGGAATTGATGTAAATTTTGGCTTGGGGTGTAAAATTTCACCAGAATGATCCTTATATCGCACCACTTAGTTTGTAGTTTACACAGACATTCTTACGTGTTGTGTAGTGGGGGACCAAAGTTTGCAATGAAATATGC
Source organism: Zingiber officinale (assembly GCF_018446385.1). Taxonomy (NCBI): domain Eukaryota; kingdom Viridiplantae; phylum Streptophyta; class Magnoliopsida; order Zingiberales; family Zingiberaceae; genus Zingiber; species Zingiber officinale. The sequence continues at coordinate 130,615,841 of NC_055991.1, read as the reverse complement.
CCACCACTTGAATCTTTAATAGTTATGTTAAAACAAAAGGAAAGGGTTAATTTGTACGATGTCGATCCTTTTCTGAGACATGCAGCGATTGCTTAGCTTGTGCCTTGGACTAACGTCGTTTGTTTGTGCGTCGTCCACTTGTCAATGTTGTCGTAGACCTAGATTATAATGGAGAATGACCAACACTTGAACCCTTGTGATTAGGTCAAATAAAAGTAACCAATTGAGTCTATACGAGGCATGAAATAAATACAATTCCTATAATCTTTATGAACGTCTCCATCGGATTTGCATCCAACGAAAAAAGGATAAATCGATAGAAGAATGGCATGTGCCATTTTACAGACCATTATTACATCTGTTTCTCTAAAGTCAGCATTTTCCTATGTTTTTTTTTTTTTTGTATTTTTAATTTAAATTAAATTCATGATGGATTTACATTTAACGATGCCGTAATCCTAAATTTGATGACATCGGAACTCAAGATTGTTTGATCATTTGCCAGACATAATAGGTTGGATTGACGTAGAAAATTATGGATTTTCTACACCGAGAAACAAGAAATACTTTTCTAATTTTGTTTCTTTAAAAAAGAAACTGAGTAAAGCAAAACTTAATTCTCAATTTGATACCAAGAATTCTTTCATAGTAGTTTAGTTTAGGACAGTTGCACAACGCAGCAATTCAGGAAAAAACCATCGAGACTTCTTTCAACCACACAATTCATGAAATTAATGACCACATGGAGCATCTTGCACCAAAGAGTGTTTTCCATGTCTGCCCAACGCTGGAAAGCTACAACTTTTCCACTTCAAAAACAGTTTCTGAAACATCTTTTATAATTAGGAACAAATTTCAAACAGGAAGCAAATAAAATGATCATACGAAATACAATACATTTATCAGTGTTCTGAAGCAAGTTATATATATCTATATGATTTTTTTTTTTTTAGCAAAATCTATGTTTATCATGTTTCTAGGAGAAACTGAAATTGAACTTTGAAGAAGAAAACTTTGTTTTTCATCAGATAGTGGAACTAGAATGCGCATATCTAAGACAGGTGACGGTGATCAGAGAAGCAAAAGGTTAGCTGAAATAATACAAGAATCAAGAATGGTTATGCTTTTTTGGTGATAAAACAAAAAAAATCTTCTTTGTGGGTGGAACCAGTATACAGTGGTGTCATCATGCTTCAATTAGTCTAAGCATTTGAGAACTTATTATGGAATGAATCAAAAATGAAAGGCATAATATTTCAAAGTTAAAAATACCAAATATTGCTACATATCAACTATTAAGTATTTTGATGTCCAATTATCATATCAGAACACTAGCAAAATTAGGAGACAAAAAACTGTTTTAACCAACTCAAGCTGAACAGCCGTACAAAAACACTGCAAGAGAATTCAATGACCAACTTTATTTCATCAAAGTAACTCAATAACAATGCAACGATAAAACAACACAATAAACAGATAATAAACATATGAAAAATCCTAAGAACAGATTGGTTCACTAGATTATTTTGAATGGTTTGACTGCATTATCTCCAAGAATACTCTCGAGTAAAAAAAAGGGTAATTAAAGAGTTGGTCTAAATTGGATCTGGAAGATTTTGTAATTGGAGAATAATGAAGATAAGTTTTAATAGTTTCTTAGAAAGAGTCTACCAAATGGTGAGTGTAGACGTTAAAAGAAAAACAGAGATTATGCTTATGCTGGTAGAATCAACAGTTTATGCCAATTTGGTGAATAAACATAGAACAATTTTTCCAGAAATCTCAGCAGCCCATCACAGTGCAATTATACACGAAGTTCCCACAGTGCTTGGTGCCAATCATGTTCCAATTTGGGGGGCCATCACTCGGTGTCCATGAATTAAGTTCAATCATCCCTCCTCCAAGAACCCGTTGTCCACCAATAACTATAATTCTATCACCACAAGCCCGAAAAGCTATGCCCCAACCGTTCACTGAATCTGGCCTTTCCGGCAATCTTCCCAAAGTGATCCAAGAGTTATTCTTCTTATCATATTTCTTGACCTCCTTTTCTGCATAATCAGCTGCATATAGTTCATTATTAACTACCGCAAGAAGTGGAGGTGCACCACTAGGCCCATGGAGCCCTGCAGACATATTTGGGATGACACTCCATGTATGTTTGATCAAATCATATTCTTCACCGCACGTCAAGAATTCGGTAGGGCTAGACATTCCACCAATGACGTAGAACTTATTGTCCATGAAGGCACCTGAACACATCTTTCTGGGTTTGTTCATACTAGGAAGAGTTTCCCAAGATTGAGTCTCAGAATTGTAAAGTTCTGCAGAACTCAATATAGTACCTTGAGCGTCTGTGCCACCAGCTATAATAGCTTTCTCCCCGAAACTAGCAGATCCAAACAAGCACCTCGGGCAATTCATTTCGATACTTTGGGACCAAGAGTTTGTTAAAAGGCTGTATCTTAGTACTATATGAGAAATGTAAGAGGTGAAGTACTTTCCAAAAACAAGAAGTTCAGTTCCCACAGCCAAAGACTCTTTATCAGTGTGCATAAAGAAATCATTCTGAGGCATTTTTGGAAGGGTAATCCAGCGCCTGCAATATGGATCAAATGCTTCCCACTCAAGCACGTTACAAGAGAAATACACCCAGTGCTCAATAATCCCATCCTTCCGTCGTAACTTGTAGAGTTCACCCGAGCGAATCAGGGAATTAAAAGCCCGATTGAGGGATGCAAGGGCGCCATAGTGTGACCGAGAGCAGTGGAGCAGACATTTTATAGACGTGTCGCGGCCAATTTGGCTTATAAGAGAGCTAGAATAACAATGTTGGTTGTCATCATCATTTGAACAATCAGATTTATCCAAAGAGCATGTTGTTTCTTCTTGCAAGGAAGGCTCTGATTGATCTTCATATTTAAGTTTCTTTACTGCAGCATCTTGGCTTAGCCCTGATGGTTCGACAAGTTGGGGGCGTTTGTTGGTCGTAATCTCCAAGAGGTTGAATGTCATATAAGCCCATTTTGATTCTTCCTCGCAGGAGCTCGGCAATGCTCTTGAGATCAAACATGACTCATTTTCCAGCATGTCTATGAAAAATTCAGACCTTCCGGCAGAACAACAATCTATGAGCTTCTCAAATTTAGGAATTCACAATTTGCTAGACAGAGAGAAAAAGGAAAAAAAAACGATATTAGAACCATGAGCAAGACAAACAAAACCCATCTTCACACATCAACACAAAGAAATTTTGGCAACAAAATATCCATCCAGAGAGCTATTTCTATAGCTAAATTAACCAATCAAAAACTAACCCCCCAAAAAACAGAAAATTCTCAAAGAAGTACTAATATTTTCCATGTTATCAAGGAACACCAACAACAATCAATATACTTGATCATCAATCTCTCCATAGAGGAAGATTGAAACCCTTGAATATCAATGAATGAGAAAGTTGCAACAGGGAAGGGCAAGCAAACCAATCACGAAATACAAAACAAAAGGACCTTCAAGCAATAAAACCCTACCCTAAAAAAAACACAGACATAGATCTCCCAATTCGCACCAGAAGTTTCCAATTCTACTCCTTGCTCTCTTCTATACAATTTACACCTACTCAGAGAGGCAAAAAAATCGAATCCAACGGAATCCTCGAAAAAACATCAGCTGAAAAACACTTTTTTAGGGTACCTATCATCCCCAACCACCGCAACGGAAAGCAACAACCAATAAATATCCAAGAAAAATTTTCCAACTTACATGAGGAGGATTAATCGAGGATCAAGCGGAAGGGGACATCAAAATATGCGCTTGAACTAGGAATGATCAGTCCTCTTCACTTTTCCCTCGCACCGCAGCTCATATTCCTCTTCCTCCTCCTCCTCCTCCTCCTAAGAGTGAGTTATCTTCCACTTCTTCGATTAGATTCGTCACCGCGATCTTGTCGGCGAGTGTGCCCAAATCACGGTCGCATCCATCCACTTCGAGCTACGCGAGCAGATGATTTCTTTGCTTTTTTTGGCCGCCTCGCGCCTCCCTTTTATTCTTCTTTCTCTCGCCTTTTTCTTTACTTTTTATTTTTATTTTCAGTTTCTTTCAGTTTCCATTCGTCCTCCCCTTCTCCTCCTGCTCTTTTCTCTTTCTTTTTTTTCCCCAACTTAATTAATTATTTTCAGAGCGAATCTATTAAGTAAATTTAGTTTTCTTAGAATAAAAAATAAATTGCTTTATTATTTTAAATTTGTTTCAATATTTAAATATTTAAGAAAGTTTTATAATAATAATTATTATTTTCAAAATCCTATCCTAACAAGATAAGAGAAGATTAATAAATATAATTTTATGATTATTTATTGAAATTCTAATATCAATTTATCAAAAAGTAAAAAGAAAAAGAAAAGCGAATTTTCACTTAAACCTTTATAATCTTGCCCAACAACGTAGATGTAATATAAAAAAAAATAACATTTATATAAATAATTTGGACTTTATTCCATTACTTTCATCTTAAAAGATATTAATAATAAATAAATAAATAAATAATAACAAAACTATTTTTTTATCGCAATTTGTTTGGTTAATCAAAATTATTATGCTTTTTTTTTTTTTGAAGTTTTTATTTTTCTTTATTAATTACAATTAAAATTTATAACTCCGTTGTCCATTCCCCCTGAATCGAGTCAAGTCTCGATCGCATCATTAGAAATTAATCAATGGCTGGAATTGGGCCCCGCGCCAGCTGCGGTGGTCCCCAGCCGCCACCACCAACCATATGCCAGAGATCTACGGTCCCACATTTTTCTAATAATTACCGCCATCACCTTCCTATAAAATTAATTATTCCAATTTATCATAGAGCAATTTTGTTTATTTATTTAATTGTGGAATTCCAATTGTCAACTAGAATATCATTTTGTAAAAGTCGGAAATAATTCGATTCGGCTATTTCATTTTATTTTTATTTTTATTTTAATTTTACGTATATAGAACACTTTCTTTGAGATTATCGATCCCAAAGTCAATAGTAAGTTATTAGTTATTTTTATTATCAATTCCCTCTCCTAATACTTTTCCAAATCTAATTTATTTATTTAATATTTTTAATAACCGGCCAGGACAATGACATGGCAAAATAAATAAATAAATAAATAAATAAACCAAATTCCAAATCCAATTCATTAAACATTTTAAAACAGCGGTGCATTATATTATTCGACAATGACATCCACTATAAACGGCAACAGAGATGTTAATTGAAGAAGAATAACTAATTAATTAAATTTATATCATTAATAATTAGAGTGATTGAGAAACTCATGATCACAAATGTTACCTATCAATAAAAAGTATGATGTGAAATGTGAAGTGAAGTGAATTTGTCCTACATTTATTAGAGGCGACTCGTACGTTCAAAGCTAGTGAAACACATGAAGCTTCTCCATATCAGGAAAAAAAAAATGCATGAATTCGGTGGTCACTTCGACGTGAAATTAATCTTAAGTACGCTAATGAAAGATTTGATTGACAAGAACAATACTTATTTCTATCTATATATTAATTTTTAAAAGTGTATGTATGTGCACTTATCTCTTTAATTTTTTTTTATAATTTTCTTTTTTTCTTAGATATAAATTAAATTCATCGTAAATGTCTAGCTCTCCACCAGCTAGCCCTTTCTTGTGCTCTTTACTTTTGCTGCTGAAAAAGCACATGAAGATGACACAGTGATGCACTTCCAATTTGCATATATATATCATAGTTAATAAATAATTACCAAATTAAAGTTAATTAGTGTACAAGACTGTTTATGGGTCACCCAGTTTGATTAGGTTGTGGGTTAGTTATAATTAGAGTTGGGTGGATTTCCTGCTATTCAAATCATTAGCTAGGTTGTGCCTTCAAATAAGTTGTTCTTTTTTTATTTTTATTTTCTTTTAATATGATCATATTTTTTTTTTCTTTTTCTTGCCACAATTGCTCAAGTGTACAATGGGCTTCATTGTTTCCAACACATTTGGGCCTAAACTGTGTCGGCCCATGAGACAAAAAATGCTTCATGATTTTAACAATTTTAGATTATATATGACAATCTCATCGTCACTCAATAGATGGCCGTCTTAGAATGGTCTAGTGACTAGCACATGAAATATTATCATCATGAGATTTGGGGTTCGAATTTCGATAAAACCGAGGTAAATACCTCCCTTATGGTGATAGTCACTATTCCAAAGACTGGTAGTCATCCGTGATTTATTTCCTCCGTGTTGATTGTAGGACGCCCTGGGACAGATTGACGGGGTTGCCACCAAAAGATAATAATCGCAACTAAAATAAAAATGGATTTGGTCATTTGTCTCTCCATCCAAAAATGGATTTCTAGCCGACAGGGGACTGAGTCAGTTAGCCACAAGGACATGCCTACTTAGGTGGAAGGGATCTAGCTAGATTGAAAGAGATGATAGGAGGGTAGGGTGGGAGAATTCTTGATTAGATACTGGTACGAAGGAAGAAGATTTTGGTGCAGTGACCGTGAATTGGAGCTTGCTAGCCTCCATGATTTACAATGAAATTCCTGCAGTATTTTTCCCTGCAAATCTACTTGTTGCTATGAGGCCGCAGCCAAGGTGAGACCTCGGCAAAAGCGAGACCTTGCTGTGGCACAGGGTGAGAGGAGTGAGAAGTTTACTGTGAGGATTGACTGAAAGAGATCGCCGAAGGAAGAGGAACGCCAAAAGAGGAAATCGGAGAAGTGATCGGGATATGGGAATCACATGAGTTTGGGAAAGTGAAATGGAGAACGGGTTTAGGATTTAGAGTTCTATTTCAATGGACTTTTTATTCTATCGCTAAAATGGCGACGAAGATTTAATTCGGTCTCTATTTTAGCGACGGACAATTGATTTTCAGTTATTTTTGTGACAAAATATTAATTCCACCGTTAATTACCAATGAAAATTTAATTCTGTATTAATTCTATCGCTAATTAGAGAAGGAAGTTTAACTCCGTCACTACTTAATGACGGAATTAATATTCTATAAGTATTTAGAAACTGAATTAGAGATGAAATATTTATCTTGTCGCAAATTAGCAATCGAATTTATATTCCATTGTTAATTAACGACAGGGTATTAATTCAATTGCTAATAACAGAATAAATTCTCAGTCACTAATTTGGTCACTATTTACCCTTCTCGTAATATCAGCAATCCAGAGGCTTGGACCTTTTATGTAGCATGTGAGACAAATGCCTCTGACCCACAAATTTGAGGGGGCACGAAAATCTTTTTTAAAAAATTAACTAATATAGGTTATATAGCTATGTTCATACACATCCCATAATGAATATTATTTAATGCCCATGAGTGAGATTGAAGTCCGCTATCTATTTATTTGTACATAAATTAAACCCTGTTAATCTTACTTTTAAATATCATTCGGTAAAATTGGGAATACTCTAAAGGAGCGTCTAGGCGAGCACTTCTCTTTTCAACTTCAAGCATATTTCATATTTAGAGTTTATTTTTTCAATCTCCCAAAATTTTAAAATCAAGTATTTCTTCTTTATTCTTATTGTTTACATAAATATTTAGATATCTTCAATGACAATGGTAGGTTGTGTGCTATTAATTTGTTATGATTGTACTTTAGTCATTAATTGGGAATACTTCAAAGGAGCGTCTAGGCAAGCACTTCTCTTTCAACTTCAAGCATATTTCATATTTAGAGTTTATTTTTTCAATCCCCCAAAATTTTAAAATCAAGTATTTCTTCTTTATTTTTATTGTTTACAGAAAATATTTAGATATCGTCAATGACAATGGTAGGTTGTGTGCTATTAATTTGTTATGGTTGTACTTTAGTCATTAATGGGGAATACTCCAAAGGAGCGTCTAGGCAAACACTTCTCTTTCAACTTCAAGCATATTTCATATTTAGAGTTTATTTTTTCAATCTCCCAAAATTTCAAAATCAAGTATTTCTTCTTTATTTTTATTGTTTACAGAAAATATTTAGATATCGTCAATGACAATGGTAGGTTGTGTGTTGTTAATTTGTTATGGTTGTTAATTTTTAAGCTTTAATTCAAAACCAAACAGGAGTCTTAATAAGTATTTCACTAGCAACCAAAGAGCAGAGTAAATAGAAGTTGTAGAACAAGTGAATCAGGATGACACTGATAATAAGTTGAATGATCAGGAACATAGTGAATTGAATGAACTTAATAATGAAGACCTAAAATAATCTGAAAATAATAAAGGTGAAGCCAATATGCATGAAAATGACAATGATGAAGATATAAATCAAGAGATCTTGTTTCCTTAAATAGAAATGATCTTGGAAATTGAGACAAAATTTAAAATATTAGGAACTTTCTAGTTGAAAGAGGTCCTAGAAAAGATGATATTTTGTTTCTTCTTGATAATATCAAAAGACACTTCAATCCATTACATTATAAGAGACAATTATCAAATGGTGAGAAAAGTGACAGAAGATGGTTAGTATATTCTATTTCTATGGACAAGATCTTCTATTTTTATTGCAAGTTATTTAAGACTCATAGAACTACAATAAAATTTGGTCATTTGGCTGACGAAGGATAAAAGATTGGAAGAATATCAGTTGATGTCTCAATCTTCATGAAACTAGTAAACATTATATTGATTGCATGATTAGTTGGATTGAATTAGAAAGAAGACTTCGAAAGAAAAAGACATTTAATAAGGAGAGAGAACATTGGAAACATGTATTGAAGAGAATAATTGCAGTTATGCAAAGAATTGCAAAAAATAACTTGGCAATTCGGGGAGATAATGAGAAGCTTTATATTGAAAATAATGAAATCTTTTTGTAGCTAATTGAAATGATTGCTAAATTTGATTTAATAATGGAGGAGCACTTTCAGCATGTTCAAGAAAGACAGACTCATTACACTTATCTTGGGCCCCAAAATTAAAATGAATTGATATAGATGTTGGTGGCTAAAGTAAGAGTTCAATTGTTGTAAAAATTAAACCTGTATAGTATTTCACTGTCATACTTGATTGCACTCCATATACAAGTCACGAGGAGTAGATGTGCCTTGTGATTAGATGTGTGGATGATTCAGAAAATGCAATAGCGGTTAAGGAATTTTGGATTGGATTTTTGAAAGTTAATGAAACTTCAAGGATTAGGCTTTTTATAGAGTTAAAAAATATTTTGAGCGATCTCGAACTTGACATTAAGGATATGACAATGAATCTAATATGAAAGAAAAATACAAGGGTATATAAAATAGATTACTTGAAATTAATCCTACCGCTTTCTACACTCCATGTGGATGTCACGGTCTTAATCTCACATTATGTGATATGGTGAAATATTGTCTTAAAGTAATGCCCTTCTTCGGTGTTATAAATGTAAATATTCATTATTTTCTTCTATCAAGTGATGATAAATCTTCAAAGATCATGTGTAAGGTCTGATGGTCAAGCCATTATCATAAACAGGATGAGAAAGCCATATTGAAAGCGTGAAGCCCATTAAAGATAAAACTTTGAAAATACGAGATGCTTTAATTGATTTGGCAAACATTTCTTATGACTCAAAAATGAAGAGTAAAGCTGAAGGTTTGACATCATTTGAACTTGAGAATTTAAAGTTCGTGTCTAGAATGGTAATTTGATATAAGTTGTTACATGAGATTAACATTGTTAGTAATTTTCTCCAAGCAAAAAATATGGATATTGATGTTGCTATTAGATAGTTAAAGGAACTTATTTCTTCTCTCGAAGAGTTTAGAGAATCTGGATTTGATCAAGCATTGATTGAAGTTGAACATATTGCAAGTGAAATGAGAATTGAACTTGTTTTTCAAGAAAAATGCAACATTCGAAAAAAGAGACCATTTGATAAGATCAATAGTGAAGAGGTAACCTAGTCTCCTAAAGAATAATTTTGAGTTAATTACTTCCTATTTATAATTGATCAAGCTCTTTCTTCACTTTAAATTCAGTTTGAATAATTTCAAAAATATGAAGAAACATTTGAGTTTTTATTTAATTTGGAGAGATTGAAGTCTATTGATGATGATGGTCTCTAATACTCATGTGTCAATCTTCGAGATTCTTTAACACATGATGTGTACTCTAATGTTGATGGATCAGATTTATATCTAGAACTAAAGTTGTTAAGATATTCATTACTAAGAGAATCAAAAAGAGCAATTGACGTGTTGAATTATTTGAGCAAAATGGATGGTTGTTATCCAAATGTTATATCGCTTATCAAATTTTGTTGACTATATTAGTTACAGTTGCATTTGTCGAAAGGAGTTTTTCTAAATTAAAATTGATCAAAACTTATCTCCGATCAACTATGTCGTAAGAAGGACTAAATGATTTGACTATGTTATCCATCGAGAGAAAAGTGGTTGGACAAGTTGATTATGCAAACTTAATCAATACTTTAACTTCTAAAACTATGAGGTGAGCAATATTGAAGTGACTATATATTGGTTTGATATATGAATTTTATATTTTGTTTGGATTGTCTTGACTTTATTAGTATTTACTTATAACATATTATTTTAGATGATATTTGTTGTCTATCTTTTATTTCTAGAAATCATGTTACAATTATACTGTTATATTTACGTTGATTGAAAAATATATGAATATCAAGTTTTGAGGTCATCATTTTTGGTTCTCACCTTATGGCCCAAAATCACAGGTCTGATACTTAGGAGCGGAGTTAGGACCTTAATTCAGTATAGGCAATAATATAATTAATAAAGCAAAAAGATAATCCAATGTGCGAAGCTTCCGTCAATATAGGATTTCAAGTAAGGGTCTATTGTATACAGTTTTACTCTACTATGTACTAAGATATTCTTCAATATAATTAATAAAGTAAAAAAAAATATAAAAACTTATAATCATATAGCGCCACAAAATAATTACTTTACCATTCTTCTTTTTGAATTAAGCTCAATTTTAAAATTTATTTGCATAAACTTCTTTTAACTTGAAACAAAAGAAATTCTACATTGTGATTATTACTTATTAATTGAAACAGGTCTTCGGTTCATGTGGAGAACAGTTGAGGATGAATATACTTCTTGTAAACTCTAGAAATCACAAGAAGTATAAAAAAAAATACACACTGTATTTCTTCTTGTCAACGACTTAAAAACATGAGGTAGTTTCAAGGTATTTCTTCTAATCAACACTTCAATGATATCAAAGCTGGTAAATTATGCAAACTTTCCTTATGATTTACAGATATAGATGATACAGAAACTCAACAGATATAACGATAAACCAGTTACAAGCAGAAAAGAGGATAGAAACAGATGAAACACAGACACACACAAAAACGATGTTGCTATCAAACCAGTTAATTAAATTGGCATCAAACAATCTGTCTCGAATTAGTAGCAGTTTAACAAGAACAAATCACAACTTGGAATCAAACTACCATCTTTCTTGGCATTTAGATTACAATTTAAAGAATTTTTTTCCCTGATCACATTATTTTACACATAATTTCATGATTCCTGGACTGCATTTCTCCCCTTCGACAAGTTCACAGAAAGAGGGAAAGGCATGAGGGGCACCAAAGTTAATTCACAGACATGGATTCAAGGAACAGGGAGGAAGATGGTGACGCTGTTGCATTGCTTCCTGAGAAGTCTCTTTCGGACAACGATATGGATTTGAGAGATTCATGGAACAGGTGGTGCCTCTGCCAAGTCTAGCGAACTTTAAATCGGAAGTCCGTCCATGCATCATGCACTCGTCACCCAACAGCAAAAGTATCCATGATTCAAATCTCAACTATGACACACTACAAAATGCAAATGAACCGGGAGAAAGGTCGCCCACCTCCCGGAGACCAAGTCTCAGACACCTTGATTATCATCAAAAAAATCATACACTCATCATGGTCACGTAGGAGCTGCGAGGGTTGCACAAGCTTTTGGGCTTCACTTGCTGGAATCATTAGTTAGGATGTAATTCTCACACAAATATAACAGTTGAAAGGTTAAGAAAATAATGCAATCTTACAAAAAAAACAATTTAATCTGATCTACTTTGGTTCAATCTCTTCTCTACATGAGAAAGTTTGACTCACAAGTTCTGAAAATTCCAAAACGTCCACAAAGTCGAGTACCACTACAAAACATCCCAAACACTGCAGGAGAAATACTTTACACGGGAGGAATCACGGAATTTCTAGAAAAACATGTAATGTGTGAGCCAGTGGCTGCGACTCCGAACAATGAGAATGGACGAACCGATACAAAAAGTGAAACATCCTACTGGTTTAGAGAGGATTGAACGGTGTAGATTTTCATTGACTGGTATATTTGTATGCACACCCAACTAAATCTCCATCTCAGAACATGTCAAGTAGTCTTTTTTAGTATCCTCGCCTCGAATCCACCTTCTTGACGGTTCACCAAGCTGAACGGCATGTAGGTGCCCAGCAACCTGTCCCATATCGAGAAGAACGGCTGGGAGTAGTTGTACTTTGTGCCCTGGAGCTGATGATGGATGTCATGGTAGGCAGTGTTGTTCTGAAAGAGGACATGGAAAATGTTTCCAGGTAGCCAAAGGCCACAATGATCGTCCACCGTCTTGACAACAGCAAAGCAGAAGAAGAACACTGAGGTTCGTGCGGTCATCCCTGAGATCAGGAATGAGATGGCACCACCAAAGGTATCAAGAAGAAGCCCCTCCAGTGGGTGATTGTAAAGAGCACCAATAGCGTAAGGAACAACAAGTCTATGATGCTGTGAATGGATATGCCGGTACAAGAACTTGTTCTGGTGCATGTATCGATGAATGAAGTATTGCCATGTGTCCATTAAGAACATTGCTACCACAATTTGGATCAGTTGGACAAGTAGCGGTGGTTGAGTTATGCTACCTGTTGAAGTTGGCTTGGCAGTCGCCTGAAATAAGCGTACAGATTAAAAAATACAAATGTGAATCAGACATAGTTTTCTGGTTTTATAAATGTTAAGATGAAGGAACCAAGTCATCCCATTTAGATCAACAGCACCCACAACATGCATGTGTACAACCACAGTAACAGAATATCAATATATGAGACTAAACTAATGGATTTGTTTATCGGAAAAAAGTAGGCAAGTGGAATCCTAGATCTTGGCAATGGAGGTGTCATGAAAATGCATGGTAAGCATAGGACTAGAATTAAGTGTCAGTATTATTAGAATGGTAAACAAATGGGTGTCAAGCTCCTGGTGCAGAAGTGACAGTAGATGAAGTTACAATTTACAAGTATATTAGCAAGCAAAAGTATAGTGTAAGCCTTGGCTAAAGAATTTTCCAATGGATTACAAGCAGGAAAGTAATATCTAAATTATATTAGAAAAATAGTGTTCATATTCATGTAGTTAAGCTCTTATTAGCAACAAAATGAAAGTATATACTGTGAAGAGTTATTATGCTGCATAATCTAGAGAAAAACTTATCTAATAACTTGTGTTTATTTTGACGGAAATAAGGCAGGCAAGAAAAGGACTCAAACGAAATAAAATATTTGATTTCTCTTATTTACTTGGAAGAAATAGAGAAGAGGATTGCAATATCATCAAATTGCACATCTCATGAACACAAATCAGGGAGAATAACCTTCAATATCGTTAACTAAACAAGATAAATGAAATAGAGTAAAATAATATAAAATTTTTTCTTTTCTTTTCTTTTCTTTTCACTCAAAATAAGATAATAGATAAAATTTAAACTATTTTGTTTCCTCTCGATGTCCTCCCCAAACGAACAGAGAGAAGGAAAGCACCCCTGATGACTTGAAGCCCATAGACCCTTAGTCTCCAATTGTAAACAACAAATTTGAAATAACAGTTTTGACACTATCAATTTCAGTATGGGTGATACTTAATGCTCAAAGATTTTTATAAGTACACCACCCAAATTTAAGATGTTTATATACACAGTGAGTGGCACTATGCACAATATGCCCAAGTTTGGCAGATCAACAAGCACATTGAGTGAACAAATACACAGATTTCTTTTTCAACGTAAACAAATTGCTAGTATAATCTTTGTAGCTGTAAGGACAAGGTCCGAGCTAATACAAGTTTAATTGTTCAAAAACCATAATCCATGATCTATCTAAAACCTTGAATTAAGATCACTTTAATCTGCAAGGTTAGGAGGAAGAAATAGCAAAAGGATAAGATTTAAGAGAGGGAATGGAGAGAAAGAGATCAGAAGATGAGAGGGCAGGGGAGGACTGGCAAGTAGGAATGATGATGGTATGATGGATTGACATGACTAGACAGCAAGATGAGGATTCTTTATAGATATTGAGATGCCTATAAATCATGTAAGATGCTATTCATACAAGTAATATCTCAACTGGAGGTTTAATTAGGAGCCAATCAATTTGTTCATACTCAGCAAGTTCACATGGTTATGCCAAAACCCATTGAACCATCTGTTGAAATTTTGGAGTATTTAATAAATTCAAACAATTGAACCAGGGCTCCAAATCCTGGTTTTTGATTTTGTAATTATCAAGTTCAATATTAATACAAAGTGTCCTAGCCATTTCTAGCTAAGGACTTGATAGCGTGTAACAACACATTCCAAGCTAGTAATTGCCCAAATCCATATTATCAGAAGGCATACACAAGATTGTATCAAATTGGTGTCAGATCATTTATAACAACTTAGAATTCACTTGACAACAAGGACAAAACAAAGTTATCGCTTGGCTTGCTAGGTCTTAAAATTTCAAAGATCATCAGTAGTGCATCCATAGTGGGAAAGAATAGTCACCCGCTCTTCTTCCAAGTCTCAATACTCACAACGCCGTAATAGGCTTCTGCTGAATACTAATATAAGACGAACATTTGGTATATCACATTGTAATGCTAGCAGGCTAAAACAAAATTAGCATCAAATTACATACTAGATCAACGGAATAATTGTAAGGGCTAAATTCGTCTTTAAATTCATCTCTAAGGAAAAGTTAGCATCAACCTACATTATAAAGAACCAAGGATAATACGAGGTACGAGGTCATATGAGGTAAGTACACAGCTGTGGATATCAAGAAGGAAAAGTTTTCAGAATAGTTAGCATAGCACGCATTGCACGAAGATAGGAAGTGATACCTTAAAGTACATTAATGAAGTATAAGATTCCATATAACCAGTTATTCTATTGAATAATGTATAATCTAACATTTAAGTAAACAAGAGCTAGAAAAAATATAGAGTTTTTTATTCTTCAATAGTTTGTGTCCTTTTTTAATTTTGAGTTAGGAACAAGAACAAGAATTGCAAAAGAGATTTCAGAAAAACAATTCATTCATATCATATCTCCTACTTCCAAGTATACAATAATATTGTATTTCCCTGGTGAGCTCGCTGATCCAGCATGAGTGATACACCCCTACTAGGATTCAATGGGATCGCCAACCTGACTTCATACTAGCAGACACAACCAAGTGTTAAGCCGACCCAAATCAGTGAATAACCAATAGTAAAAATGATCAATCGACGGAATGCCATGCTGGCCGTACCAGATGCTTACTGACCTGGCCTGGTGCTCCATTCTTCCAGAAGCTGCAACCATCAACAATTACAAGAAATAGTCTGTTTATTAATCCTAGACTCCTTCCCAACCACCATGTTGGTGTAAATTGCACTAACGGTCTAACTCAGGTTTTGATGAATGACAAGTGAGTTAAGTTAGGTGTTATTGTGATCTAATGCATTTACCGAGCGTGCATGGATTGACGGGTCGACCTGACATTAGGATGAAACTCAACTAGGTCTGAGAATCAGATAGTTTGTGTGAAGCCCAGATAAGTCAAAGGGCTAACCTGATATCTGGCAGGAAGTCCGGCTGGGTCCGCGGGGCCTAACAGCTGGCCAAAGTCTAGTTGGGTCTACGGACCTAACAACTAGCAAGAAGACCTAGTGGATCGAGAGGCTAGTCAATAGACTGTAAGTTGGTAAGTAAAGGTAAGTCACTGGAGGAGAGAGTTCCTGTGAGGACGAGTCCAAGATTGGACTTTAGGCGTTGGTTCAATTTAAGTCCATTTTGAATCCCTAAACTAAAATCTTGACTAGTTCTTGGTCCCGAAAGGACAAAAGCTAATTATTACTGCTTATTATTATTTATGCTAACTTTGTTTTGCAAGTATTAGTGTTAGACTAACATATCTTGTAGGGCAAATGGAGCACACCCGAGACACCTTCAGGAGCTTTAAAGGCGCCTTGAGTACTGTTCATGGAAGGCGTCTTCGGGAGCTCGGAAGACACCTTCAGTCGGATAACGCAGAAGGCTTAGTCGACGATAAGGAGCAATTTCTTCGAGATAAAACTTTGTCTATGAAAGACGCTTTCAACGCTATGGAAGGCGCCT
Source organism: Zingiber officinale (assembly GCF_018446385.1). NCBI lineage: Eukaryota > Viridiplantae > Streptophyta > Magnoliopsida > Zingiberales > Zingiberaceae > Zingiber > Zingiber officinale. Next base: position 130,599,431 of record NC_055991.1, on the reverse strand, counting down.
TCCACACTCCATAAAAGAGCATCTCGACCAGCCCTTCAACACAACTCAATTTACAAGCTTCTACGCGTTCAATTGGCATTCCGATTGCTCCGGTTTCTTGCTGCTGCTTCAAAGAAGTCATTCTGCCATCGAGCTGCTTTTCCGAGTCATCCTATCATCTCCGACAGACCAACAACAACACACGAGCGCGCTCTAAATTGTTGGTAACTTTTAATTGTGTTGCTATTTTCATACTATTGCTTTAAAAGGAAGTGTAAGCTGTTACACTGTCCCTATCTTTGTATTTGATTACCTCTTTAGACGGTTCCGGAAGAGGCGCTTAGTGAATTACCAATTGATAAGTCCGCGAGACTAGTCTTGAAGTAGGAGTCACCGAAGGCTCCGAACGCAAGTAAAATCGACCGAGTTTTTTTTGTGTTCTTTTCAATTTAATCTTGCCGCTGCAATTTTACATTAAATTTATAAAATAACTCTGTTTTTTGTAAACTCACGTGATTCACCCCCCTCTCACGTACTTACGATCCAACAAGTGGTATCAGAACCTAGTTAGATCTGAATTGATGCAACCACCGATCAAGCAGGGGGATCATCGCTTTTTCGATTTTTTCGATTTCTGTCACTTAATTATAACTGCAATAATTGCATCTTTTTCCCACACTACTTACCCCAAGATCCAGTCTTGATATTCGTTTTAAGTTTTTTTTTCAGTAAATTCATGGCTCAAACTGAGGGATCCAGTACAATTCGTCCCCCGCTATTCAATGGAGACAACTTTCCCTACTGGAATGGAAGTATACCTGAAGACTAACTTCGACCAGTGGTTCAGCATCACCAAAGAATACAAGGCATCAGTCGACCACAACACCGGAATTCCAATGGACCCGGAAAATTGGAATCCGGAGATGAAGAAGAAGACCCAAATCGACTTCAAGGCCCTCAATACAATTCAATACGGTCTGACGAAGGTTTAGCTGGAGCTGAACAGTGTCGGACCACACCAGAACGCAAAGGAGCAGTGAGACAAGTTTATAGAACTACATGAAGGGACCAATGACGCAAAGGTAACTAAAAGAGATTTATTTTTAAATAGGTTATTTAACATCAAAATGCAGGAACGAGAGATTGCAAGTCAGTTGCACACGAGGATCAAGGACATCCTAACGGGCTCCAAATAATCGACCACTAGATGGAGAACCGAGATTTAATAAGGTATGCTCTAAACGCATTTTCTCGAAATGCATTGTGGGCATCCATCGTAGATGCCTATAAAATTTCAAGAAATTTATTTAAATTAAAATTAGACGAATTATTCTATAAATTAGAGCTGCATGAACAGACTAACGCCAAACCCGTCGAGAAAGGTATTGCTCTTGTTGCAGGATCGTCCAAAAAATATCTAGAACTAAACCAAAACTAGAAGATGTGTCTGACCCAGACTCAGATGATGAAGAACACTTAGTGAACCTGTTAAGAAAAATGTTCACTAGGAGTAAGAGTGTCTAACCACGCAAGTAAGACTCAATCAGTTCTATGTACCTAAAAATAAAATACGCTACCTAAAACTAAATCAAAATAAACCAAATAACTCAACCTTGATCTCAAAAATTAGACCTTCTAAGCTAAATTCTAACCTAAAAAATAAAATTAAATTAAAAACTAAACTTAAATCAAGTAAATATGAAATTAATCTAAACTTAAACTATAATCAAGTTTATTATAACTATAAAGTAAATCGACACAAACCTAAAATCTAAATCCAAAGTTTAATAATTCAGGGGAAACTCCAAATTAGTTGGTACCTCCAAAATAATAATTTACCCGGCTGGGTAATTAGGACTAGGTTTTAATTTGAAAAATAGTACTGGAGAAGTTTTAGATGATAGTAAGTTTGGAAAGCTCTGTCTATGTATGTTTAGGAAGATATGCCTTCGACCTGGTGCATTTGGCTTAGTATAACTAATTGAAGCTATCCCTTACTGATCCTAACTGATTAGACCAAAGTTTTGTACTAAGTTTAGTGGACAGGACTATTTGAAAATTTTCAAAGGCGTGGTTACTCTAATGATGTCCAAATGACTCGCCACAGTTTAAACGTTTATCCAAAGAATGTCTATTTGTTGAATCCAAAACTAAACTTGAATCTAGCACAAGTTAAACCAAATCCTGAAATTCAACTTAACTCATCTCACAAAATTATAGGATTTGTTGATTGAAAATATAGATCGAGTGATATGAATAAAATTAAATTAAATTAACTTAAATTAAAAACTTAAACTCAACCTAAAATTTAAAATTAAAACTTAACTTTAAAATTAAAATTTAAAACCTAACTTAAAACTTAAACTTAAATTAAAATTTAAACTTAACTTAAAATTTAAAATTAAAATTAATCTAAAAATTAAAAACAAATTAAATTTAAATTAAAACTTAAAATGAAAGTAAACAAAACATTTTTAAAAAAAGGTCAAAGGCGCCTCCGACACAATCGGAGGCGCCCTCAAAAGAGTGGCAAAATTTCCACCCAACAGACTGAAGGCACCTTCAGTCAGTTGAACGCACCCTCCAGAACGCATGGAAGGCGCTCTCCGTTGACCTGAAGGCGCCTTAAACCTAGATTTTTACAGCAAACAGAGGTGTTCTCTATTCGCAAAACTCGTTTGGAGAAGGCGCCTTCCAGCGGCCATTTACACATCTTCCTCCATTTTTCTCCCTCAAAGCCCCAACTATGCCTCCAAGTACCCTCTAACTCAACCTATCTAGTTATTTTCTTTATTTGTATGCTTTTTCTTTAATGTTTGCATGTATAAACTACTTTAGGAAACGACGGAATATTATTCCGTCCCAACCCAGTTCGAGCAGTATCCCCTCTACCAATGTTAGATTTCCGACTTAGGCTAGATTTCTTAGAGCGGTCATATATTGCATTAAAATCTAGGTTTCTAAGTCGGTTGTTCTTTATCCAATATTGTGCCCTCGTTATATAAGTTATTAACTATTATCAATTAGATAGATTAGTTTACTATAGTCATTCAGTCAACTTAGACTTATGTGCCCAATTTTATAACCTAGTTAAGATCGATGACTTGACATACTCCACAAAAGTAAGTGGTAAGGACTTTAGATTTTCACCCACTCTTTTGTATGATAGTTTAGGATTTAGGAGGTCGGTATGCCTGTTTCTGTGTTACCCTAGTAGGGATTTGCCATTTGGCGAACCCTACTATATTACATTGGATATTATCCATATGTATTTTTGGGGGGAGGAGAGAGTGCCTACTGACTTCAAGTCTCTCTCTTAGGGTTCAAGACTGTCCTGTTTCGAGTTCTGGCCACATGTCTTTTGCCGATCACATCTCGCGATATTGCAATGATGCGTCCCTCACATTCTTTCTTCCTTTATGCACTATGACAGCGACTAGACATCGATATTGCATTATATGTTTCAGAATATCATTCATGCATCCAGTCTCATCACTAGGTGACAGGCTCATATGCCTTATTGTCACATTTTGACTTTCATATTTTCGACCATAGGGGTAGATATGACCCAAGGTATGTCTACTTCCCTTAGCGCATATGATGAGATTGGTCAGCATTAGCTTGCATTAGTGCATATAGATATTACCGCTCAAGGGGCTGGCTTGGAGAGTGGGACCGCAGCTAGACATTCCAAACGAGGCCGAGGAGGATTTCCCACCTATCATTCCGACTGAGGGGGAGGAGATGCCAGCATTTACAGTTGACGAGCTCTTTGGATCTCTTTCGACCCAACCCTCGACCTTGACCTAGCCTTTGACTTCACTATTCGTAGAGGACCAACTTGTTAGACTTGAGGAGTCTTCCGCACAAATCCGGCAATCAATCTCGGAGAGGTTCATCTATCTCTGGAGGGAGATGATCACTGGATTTACCTCTCTCCAAGAGGAGATGACCATCGGATTTCGGCAGCTAGACATACAGATGCAATCGATACTTCAAGCTTTACAAGTGTCTGATCAACCCTGCAGATGATGACCAAACTTGATTGTATTCAGTATAATTATATACATTGTGTATCTGCTTGACTTGATTCATCTATTCAGTTACTTTATGACCACCTGATTTGAATAATCTAGGAAATTCCTTTTAAAAAAATAGAATATGTTTTTCCTTTAAACAATTTTTAAATAACTTGCAAATTCTAGGACTTGCATTAACTTTTTTTAAAATTCTAAGCTAAATAAATTTAAGAATAACTTTTCTAAAAATTCTCATTTCCTTATTATTTCAAAATTTATTCTGGCCTTAGTCTAGGACAATCCCCTAGAAAGCATGATTCTATAAATCTAGGTAACGAGCATCTCACAAATATGCTAGGTCTACCTTGTTGTGTATTCAAAACTTAGAAGGCCGTGAGATGCGTAGGTCTATTGACTGGACTTCAGATGCTAATATCAGTACGTCAACATAGGTCTGGACAAAAAATACCAAGGTTACAGTGATCAGGTTAAGTAATCCATTTTAGTCAAATATTAATTGGATATATTTACTTAACTTGACTAACCAAGTGAACATTACTATCTTATGATAGTTAGTTAGTAACTAATGGTTAGACATTTAAGGTCAATTTTTAGATGAATATTATTTTGAAAAAAAATATATCAGATTCAAAAGGAGGATATTTGCAAATTATTTCAAAATGATTTAATTCTTTTCTTACTCCTTTTTGCAAACTAAAGAGGATTTTAAAACTTAATTTTTTAAATGTTTTGGCTAAATATTTCAAAATTTGCTTTGAAAAACTCTCTATAAACTTTGTTTTAAAAAAAGTCAAAAATGCTTTGGAAAAGAAATTAGTTTGAAAAATTTTTTTTTTTGAAAAATATTTTATCCCTTTGAAAATTGTTTTGAAAAATTACTTTACTTAATCTTGGTGAAAAATATTTTGCAAAATACCTTTCAATACTTGCTTTGTAAAAATTCTTTGAAAACTCTTGCCAAAGTTATCCTTTTACTTTGAAAATTAACTTTGGCAAACCTTTTTAGTTTGTTTGAAAACTATTTTGAAAATGTTATCAAATTTATTTTGCTTAGCCAAACTTCTTTGAAAACATTTTAAATTGTTTTACCATATTCGTGCAACAAAATGATTTTAAAAAAAAAGCAGCCTAGTGCACAAGCACCCGTCATGTGAGGTCCGGGGAAAGGATTCATTGTACGCAGCCTTACCCTACTTTTTACAAAATGATTTGTTTAGCAAATTAAATTTTCAAAGTTTTCACAATTTTTTGAAAAGTTTGAAAATTTCTTTTAATATACTTTAGAAAATTTTTAACTCCTCCCTCCAATAAACCTATAGATTTTTATAATTACTTTGAAAGTTTTATGCTTACTAAAGTTTTATTACAATTTTCATAGTTGGGTACATTTATCAGTGTAATTTTTTATGAATATCAAAGGGGGAGAGTAGGGGATTAAGTTAGAAAAGTTAGAAAAAATAGGCGATCAAGAGAAGAAACAAAATTAAAAATCCAAAACTCTTAGACTGATACATATCAAGTTATTTTATGCATTATTTTTTATGCACTTGTTTTTCCTAACTCTAATCAGGTTGTCATTACATCAAAAACGAGGAAATTGTTAATGTAATTTACACTAACAGTCTAACTCAACTTTTGATGAATGACAAGTGAGTTAAGTTAGGTGTTATTGTGATCTAATGCATTTACTGAGCGTGCAGGGATTGACGGGTCTAGGGACCTGACACCAGGATGAAATCCAACTAGGTCTGAGGACCCGATAGTTAGTGTGAGGTCTAGATAGGTCAAAGGGCCAACATGATATCTAGCAGGAAGTGCGGTTGGATCCGCGAGGCCTGACAACGGGCCGAAGTCCAGTTGAGTCTGCGAACTTGACAACTGGCGAGAAGACCTGGTGGGTCAAGAGGCTAGTCAATAGACTACAAATTGATAAGTAAAGGTAAGTCACTGGAAGAGAGAATTCGAGTGAGGATGAGTCCAAGATTGGACTTTAGGCGTTGGTCCAGTTTAGGTCCATTTTGGATCTATAAACTGAGACCTTGACTAGTTCCTGGTCCCAAAAGGACAGGAACTAATAATTATTATTTGTACTAACTTTGTTTTGCATGTTAGATGTTTTAGTGTTGGATAACACATCTTGCAAGGCAAATGGAGCGCACGGATAAACAACACTGAGGCGCTTTCGGGAGCTTTGAAGGCGCCTTGAGTATGGAAGGCACCTTCGGGAGCTTGGAAGGTCTTCAATTGGATAACACAGAAGGCTTAGTCGATGATAAGGAGTAGTTTCTTCAGGATAAAATATTGCCTATGGAAAGTGCCTTCAACGCTATGGAAAGCGTCTTCCACACTCTATAAAAGAGCATCTCAACCAGCCCTTCAACACAACTCAATTTACAAGCTTCTACGTGCCCGGTTGGCGTTCCGATTGCTCCGGTTTCCTGCTGCTGCTTCAAAGAAGTCTTTCTGCCACCGAGCTGCTTTTCCAAGTCATTCGATCATCTCTGGCAGACCGACAACAACACACGAGCACGCTCTAAATTATTGGTAACTTTTAATCGTGCTGTAATTTTCATATTACTACTTTAAAAGGGAAGTGTAGATTGTTACACTGTCCCTATCTTTGTATTCGATTACCTCTTCGGTAGTTTCGGAAGAGGCGCTTAGTGAATTATTTATCAATAGATCCGCGAGACCTGGGTCTTGGAGTAGAAGTCGCCGAAAGTTCCGAACCAAGTAAAATCGCCCAAGTTTTTTTTATGTTCTTTTCAGTTTAATCTTTCTGCTGCAATTTTACTTTAAATTTATAAAATAACTCTCACGTATTCACGATCCAACAAATCAAAGAAAGAGTAAAACCATCAGTGGGAAGACATTGTAGCACCATTTGAGTGATGCATGGTGGTGACATCATAAGAATTACTCTATGTAGTGATGGACTTAAGGAAGCTGGCTGAACCACGTCAAATTGTTTCTTTTTTTTTTACGGTTTGTCTTTCTATTCTCCATGATCCTTTGAAGTTCTTGCTTCCATAATGTGGTCATTGTGTTTCTATCCAACGAGAAAGAAGTATTGCATCCCTAGCAACCAATATTTGAGTAGTAGCATAATTATATCAAACCCCAATTCTGGAGTATATCTGTCCGCCAGATCTACTAAAATCCAATAAGAAACACTATTAACTATAAGTTCTAACATAATATCAATGCAATCTCATGAAGTTATACCCATTCCTAATACAACATAGATCCGTTAATGAAAAGCGATTTCTCAAAGAAACAAAAGGAAGAATAAAGGTCAGCACTATCGACGGAGTTGGACTACTCACCAAGAACATGAGTCCTGCAACTGTGGCCTGAACCAACTGCTGAAGCAAAACTCCCTTAATCACAGAAGGTAAAGGCACCAAATTCTTCTGCTCCTCTTCTTTTCTAGTATGCAATCGGTACTGGTCCAGAGACGGCAACAGCTGATACACTCCTGCGTACAGCCAATATACTACGATTGGGGCAAAGGTGCCCATCAACTCATCACTTATGTACCCTTCCCAGAAGACCATCTTCAACTGGATGGAGTACCAAAAAAGAACCCTATTTTACCCTGGAATTCCGGAGCCAGTTACTTCAAGACCAGAAGCCACATAAAGTGCGACAGGTTTCTCTCTATCTCTCGATCTGGTCCAGATATCGGGTGCGCAGATCAGGATACGAATACAACATCTAACACGGGATTCGAGCAACAGAGTGAAGCAAGACTTTAATCTCGTAACCGGGGCCTGATACAGTGGTGCGAGAAAGATCGAAACTTGATGACGGCTCCGAGAAACTGGAAAACAGCAGATCTGAAGGGATCGGAACAGTTGGGAGTTCCAAGCGGGCGGAGCAATGCGACGGCTGTGCGCCTTCTTTCAGCAAGATGCTCCCAATGCTTTCCCCTCTGTCATCTTCTACTGGAAATATTTTCGTCAAATTACCAAAATATACGCTACTGTTAGATATTTACCAAAATAACCCGAACACATGCTTATGGATGGCAGACTCGCCTTCTTTCAGCAAGATGCTCCCAATGATATTTCCCCTCCGTTAGAATTTATTTTTTACTTTCTGATTTATTTTGATAGACGGCTATTCTAAAGGCTGATACAAAATTGTAGAATCATGAACAAGGAGGCTCATACAAAACATTAGTTGAAGATTTAAAATGTTTGTAAAGACAAAAGAGAGGATGAGAGTACTTAAAGTAAATATACTTATTCAAACTAGTGCAAAGGCACTACTTAATCTGTCAATATTATTATATGAAATAAGTGCAGAAAGCAAAATACTTGAGTGCTCTTGTCTTGAATATTGACTATCACAAGCGATTTAGGTCAAAACAAGATAAATTTTGAGTCACATATTTTACTAGACATACTACAACATCAGAAACATTGCATGCTGACAACTAATCATAATGTTCAAAGCATATCAACAAACACCGTATACAGCATAAATCGCACTAAGACTTATTACATCCACTTAAACTACACTATCGGCATTAACAGTGAATCTGAAAGTTGAGGGAAGTGGAATCTTCCAAAGCTACTGGGTGGAACAGCTAAGAACACTCTTTAAACTACTACCACACCCAATTTTATAACACTGCTGACACTACAACAAACTGGATAATATAATGGAGTTCCAATACAGGCCCATGAACCAATAATATAGATTATAGACAAGCTGTTCTAATTTCCAGCCAATTCCCCTCTTGTCAATAAATTAAGTGAAGTTCACACATCGACATCGTTGACAGCATTCTTCAGGTTTCTTCCAAGGAATGACATCAAGCCCCCACCGTGCACTCTGCCCTCTGTGAATGCAAACCCGAAGCTGGAAGACTGCGATCTCATGGATTGAGGGGCCAACTCATGAGGAGGCATGAGATGCTGGTCCATCCCCATGCTATCGTAGGACTCCGTGCAGTCAGATAAGGAGCTCACTCCTGATGATGAAATCTCATTGTCTTTGTGGCTTTCATGAGTTATAGAGGTTGATACAATCAGGCTCCCAGCCTTTTGTTCGTTTTGTGCGACTATCAAACTACCATGGGCTGCACATAAACCACTTTTTCCCCTAGCAAACTTCTCACACCCCATAACCCATGAACAGCGCTTACCTCCACCATGAGCCTTGCAGAAGTCTGTGCTTCCCTGCGCACTTTTCCCACATCCCTCAAATTTGCACCGTTTGCCCCCACCATGCCTCACACAGCAATCAGTGCGGCCACGGGCACTTTTTGTACATCCTGGCACGGCGCAACGCTTTCCTCCACCATGAGCTACGCAGAAATTTGTGCCGCCATGAACACTCTTTGGGCAGACCCCACCTCCCTCGAAGAGGCAACGCTTGCCACCACCGTGTCCCTTGCAAAGAGATGTACTCCCTTCAGCCCCTTTGCTGCATCCTTCAAAAATGCAACGTTTGCCTCCACCGTGTGCTTTGCAGTATAGGGTGCTGCCTTGTGCACCTTTGCTGCATCCCAGATACTGGCATCGCCTGCCTCCACCGTGAGAGATGCAACAGCCTGCCTGGCCCTCCGCACTCTTCATGCAGCCTACAACTGTGCACCTTTTACCACCACCATGTCTAATACACAGCCCTGACTTGCCACGTGCTGCCTTGGTACACCCGAGATGACCACATCGACGACCCCCACCATGGGCGATGCAAAATTCTGTCTTGCCCTCTGCGCTCTTGGTACAGCCAAGTTGCTGGCAGCGCTTCCCTCCTCCATGGGCTTTGCAGTACACTGTTCGACTCTCAGCACCTTTCTTGCAGCCAGGCTTCTGGCACCTCTGCCCACCTCCATGAGCAATACACAATCCAGATGCCCCTCTGGCACCTTTTAAACAACCATCGAATCTGCATTTTTTGGGGTGGTGGTGAATTCTTTGATCAGCTGAGCCACCAACAACCAATGGATCATCTTTACCTCCCAATGAGCAAAATGTGGCTGCAGAGGTCTCAGGACTCAATTGAGGCAGCTGGCTAAGAACATATTGCTGATGTTGAGATTGGTGGGTGCTTGCATCACTGACATTTTCTACCAATTCTTGGCCTACAGTCAGGTTTTGAAGACTGTTAACCCTCTCCGATCTAGGGACAAAAAGGAGAGTTGGTATGTAACCACCAAATTTTCTCTTGGCAGAAGTTGACCCTTCATCCACAACAGGAATGGGGAGACATATTCCAGTTGAAGACATTTCAGTATGATGACCATTTTGTATGGTGGGTGCTGCATAATTGCCTCTAGATAGACCGAGTTCTAACATTCCAAATTCAGTTCCCAAAACACTCTGACTAAATGAAGATGCCAATTCTTTTGGTTTAATAGACACATTCGTGGCATGATCAGCAGAGTAAAAATTTGGAGTTGGACCCAGTCCAAGAACAAGATGGCAGTTATCATCTTGAGTAGGGAACTCAAAATTTGTTTGTAAATTCAGTGACCTTCCAGATTTGCCAACTTTATATCCCAGGCAGTCCAGACCCAATGTTCTGTCACTAAAATGGTTGGCCTTGCTGAAAGTTGAGAACTGATCAGTATGCACCACTGAAGTGCAAGCTAAAGTTTCTCTATCAAGCAACAAGAGATCAGTTGTATTGAAATCCATCGTTTCATATGGAAGGTTTCTGAGAAACCAAATGTGATATGGAAGGGGATTGCTGGAAAAGTATAGCAGCTAATTCTTATTTAAGCAGCCTTAAAATTTCAGAAAAAAAAGTGTTTCCATGTAGATAAAATGGAAATAAGAATGAAATCTATGACAACCACCACTGACAAAGCCAGATGTATCGGCCCGGTCCATGTTCGGAAGGATCTAAATTTAAGGAATATGAGATCAAGTGGCTACTGAATTATAGATCTGATGATAATCAGCACACAAATCCCATATGAAACACCTATAATACTGAGTAAAAAAGACCTCCAACAAGCTTTATATCATAGGTTGCAAGATGCGATGCCTTCAAACTGCATACACATTGAGATAAAGAAAGGTAATGCAAAGGTGCAAAACAAACTGGAATTGAAGAATTAGATCATACATAAATAATAAGATAAAAGAAGGTAGTAATGTCGAAACGCACAGATCACAAATTAGAAAAGTCACTTAGCATGTTTTCACATAGACAGTATCGTTTATTTTGAGCATATAGAAGCGAGGAATTGGAGTATAACTATCATAATCAGCATTAACAGAAAGATTCAAGTAACAGAATTTTGTGTCAGGAAAACAATTGGTTGCACATTCACACTATAAAGAAGAGTGGTGAAATTTTTCCTGAAAGAATAAAATAAATGATCAAAGATTCAGATCTCTTATAAAAATTGCGTTAATAACAATTGGTTCAATCAAAAGGATCCATTTGAACAAAAAACAAAGTATGATATTCAATATATAGGTAAACATAGGTCAGACGATATTTTAAAATAATTAGAGCTTATTGACGGTTCAGATTCATATGTCATGGACTTCAAAAAAAAAAATTACAAAGAGTACATATTGCTTATTATAAGAATAGCATTGCAGTTAAGGTTATAAAGGCAAGGAAATGATGAGGAGTTCAGGAACCAAAGGCCAATACGCTCAGCCAGCTTCTAAATACATCAGTTAGGACTTTTGACAAACAAATCCCAGAAACAATTCAACAAAACTTGCATGGCATAGTAGAGCCTCTGGAGAATCATGCCACATGAAGCTGAGAATACAACGTAAAAATAGTCACAAAATTCAACATGCAATCAAGAAGAACCAAGAAGCTAGATTAGCTGAAACACCAGGATGATGAACCAATCAACCAATTGCTCAACTATTATCCAGAATAAGTCAAATGATATCACTCAATAATGAAACAGTGCAATTGCCAGATGGTGAATTATGCCCAGCAAAGAAACATATGGAAGCTAGAAAATGAACCGCATAAATCTGCATGTACTGGTTGTTATCTTGTTTTAGGACTTAAGAGATTATCCACCACATCATTCACTCAGCATACAAATTCATACTATTAGAATTATCTTGAATTAGTAACAAACCAGATTATTCTTAAATTGTTATATCAATCTCTTTCGGCATATGTGTGTTAGCCAGAGAAGTATCAATGATCTAAGAAGTGAAGAAACTCGTGCATGCCATGTGTAAATATGAGTGGATATATTCTGTTGAAAAAATACCACAGTGAAGCAACTGAGACTCTTAGGAAAGCACACCAATAATTATGGCAGTATAGCAAGTAATATACTTCTAGTAAAAAATCTGATTTAGTAGAATAAATCTCTGCTTCACTTAAAAGGGAAGTTAAAGAGATGATGTACGAACAATGAATAATTTTAAAGATTGGAGGAATAAAGCAGAAAATAATACCTCCGCAAACACCAAAAGATAAGATCAAAACCTAAACAACTTGTTTAGAACCAATTTCTGTTGGGAAAAGAATGGCATTTCCATTTAGTAATGAAATCCTAAGATTCCAATTCCATTTCTAGTCTTTGGATTTGAAAAATTGAGAATTAAAACTCCATTTCTGATATTTGGAATAGGGGGCTAGGGATATATTTGGCCCTATATTGTAGAGTTCTTTGATTAATTGAATTTGCAATAATACTCAAACAGATTCAGGGGATTTTGATAGGATTTCCAAATTCCTAACCTTTGAGATAATACAATTACAGTGCCTTTTCTCATCACCATACACACTGGTGCGATATGGCATAAAATTTCCAATCGATTAAGTGGATCCTAACAAGTTGAACATATCAAATCACAGTTTTTAAAAAAAAAAGAACACGTCAACTTTATATTTTCACAACATAACTTAATCCAACAAGAAAAACATTAAAAGACTTTCTAGTAAGTTCCATGTAATTGGCCTACATAAGCTACTAATCGCAGGGCACGCCAAATGACAAATTTCTAGAAACATTCAAAGGAGAAACTACGCTTCACTTCTATAAGAACCTATAGGTTATCAGACCAAACTCTAATGCAAACACATCAACAGTCTTCTACCAATCAGACCTTGATTTAGGAGATTAACTGCACATAAAGCCTCGAACCAAAAATCCACTCGAAAAACGAATGAGAAAGACAACCCCAACAAATCCAAAAAAAAAAAATATATTTCGCTTAGATCTACGAAGACGAACCTACGAAAGATCCAGAGTTCGACATCCAGAACGAGCACATGCAACAGAAACTCTCTTATGCGAAAGCAATCAGCTTCCAACCGTCCGCTCAGACCCTAATCGGTTCGCGAATTAGCACAGAACACCAAGAACAGGAGCATCGAAGACAACGTCCCACATAACGTAAACCACACAATAAACCGCGAACTTCCACCGATCAAACAGGAAAAAAAGAAAGAAAGGTGCGAAATTTCACGAAGCAATAGAAAATGAAAAAGAAAGGAAAAGGAAAATACCTACAGAGGCGTCGGGAGGTGGAGAGAAAGCCGCAAAGAGATCCCACCGCTGGAGGCGAATCGGAATAGAGCTGTGGAGGAGAAGCGAGATGCGGAGCGTGCGGAAGGGGGAATGCGAACGAAGATGGGAGGATTTGGCGTTGCGGTACGCTTGGTGATGGTGGTGGTGGAAGTGGTGGTCGGCTGGTGGTTTTTATTATTAAATTTATTATTAAATTGTATTTAATAATTAGGGTTTCGGGCAGGGTAGTTGACGGCGGCTGAAAGATCGGGCAAACGGCGTCAAACGCCAAGAGATGCGCGCGCCGGTAGGAGGAGGCGGCGGCGGCGGCTCGTGTCACGGTGTCAGGCCGCGTTTCTCGGCCTCGCCAAAAGGCTTGACGTGGATATTTTGTTGGTCAGCTTTTTTTTCTTTTCTTATCTACATTTTCAATTTCCTTTTTATTTCTTTCTAATTTTGCTATTTCCAAATTAATTCATTTTTTTATCTGAGTAATTAGTGCAAGCAAGTCCATCAAATTGTTTAACGGTGCCCGTGAAGGTCGAGGCCAGAGGGTTTAAAGTGTCCTTCACTAAAAACGGTTTAGATAAAGGTAACGAAATTTGGAATGATTAATTTAAAAAATATGATCCAATTTACAATTATATGAGATAAGTGGGTTGGATTATAAATGACGAGGGCTGCTAGCCTGTGCGCCGTCCTCGTGCGTGGCGCGCTAGACGAGTGAGTGGGAGGCGGTCGACGTGGCAGAAAGGATGCCCGATCTCAATGGTCGTATCAATATCTATGAAAAAAATTATGAATCATATTAATATATGAAAAAATAATTATTCATTGATCAGCTAAATAAATTTAAAATATATAAAAGTTTAAAAAGTCAAATAAACTTAACTGAGTTTCGAATAAGAACTAAATTAATTATTTCTATGATAATTGATCTAATTTTATAGAAATTTTCTATGTCCAAAAGTTGAGTTTTTTTTTCTCTGTCCAAAAGTTGAGTCTTTTTTTATTGCACTTTGATTGTACCTCTATTTAAAAAAAAACCTATAAATATATTATATTTAGAGATCAAATTATAAATATTTAAATGATAATTTAAATATTCTATCACAATACTATAACCAGAAATTTAAAAGAAATAAGTTAAATATCAATTAGGGTCGGCCCTGGAGGAGGGCCACACTGGGCGATGACCCTGGGCCCAGAATTTGGGAGGGTCCGATTTTTTTTTTTTTAGTAGTATGTATTATAGGCATGTAGTTAGGGCCTTGGGTAGTTGGGCCCAAATTTATATTTCAAAATCTTTTGATAATGTCTTTTCTTTTTATCCTTGTAGGTTGCAATTTGTAAAGTGGTGAACAAATGAAAAATTAGGGATTTGGAGCTGCATTGAAATAATTAGAAGGTATAATCTTATTTTTTTGAAAAATATAGGAATAATAATTTTGTTGCAAATTTAATTATTACTAAAAGTCTTGCATCATATATGCACATAGAGCCAATATTTACAACAAAGCATCATATTTTTAGGAAAAAATAATTTAATGAAGAGAACGATGAAGTTTCACTATCAGTCCTTTAAAATTGATTATTGTGTTGTTGTTGTGGACATGACGATTACTTCTTTTAAAATGTAGATTTGAGCAAATGAAAACTTTTGAAAATATATTTAGTATTTTATTTGATTCAAAACTGTTAAGAACTTTGGACGATGATTAATTACGAAAATGTTGTGTCAATCTAAAATCTACTAACTCATAACAACTTATCAGATGTTAAGTTAGATGATTTATTTATCGAATTAAAAAATATTGCAAATGACTTTATAGTGTTTACTATTAACGGATATAGCAATGTGATGTCATGATGGTCAGGGAGAAATGTAGTGACGACATGGGTGAGGATAGCGGTTGTGGCAATGTCCTACAGATATAGTGCGCTAATAGAGAGAAAGTTTGTCATGATTGTATTAGTCAAGTTGCGGTTGGACGCTTATGAGAAGGGACAAGGAAGGCGACGACGTCAGCTACTCGTACGACAAATAGAATAATACGCGTAGGGAGGTGAACCAACAAATAAGGGAAAATTTAGATTTAATTAAATTTTTTGGCAAAATATACAATTAGGAGAAATAAGGATTGAAATTGAAATAAAATTAGGATAGAGAATATGGACTGAAATAAAATGACGATGAAATTGATATAAAATTTTAATTATGATTTTTTAAAATTAGGTGAGGCTGGAGCCTACCTTAGCCCATGGGTGATTTCACCATGCTCTTAGCGTAATTGAATCTATCACCATAGATTTGGAAAATGAAGAATCAATTTTCAATAAAATTAATAGAAAAATTCACTCATGTGTGGTTTGCTTCTATTCGCTGGGAGTCATTTCACCTATTTTTAAATGTTTATAATTTTATTATAAAATTGAACTCTTTATTAAATAACTCTCAATTAATTTAATAAAACTCAAAATTAAATTATGTTAACATTTTTTTTCATAAAAAAATAATAAAATTTATTAGTAATTTTCACGTACGCATTAATAAGGATTTAAAGTTAAG
This sequence comes from Zingiber officinale, assembly GCF_018446385.1. Classification (NCBI taxonomy): domain Eukaryota; kingdom Viridiplantae; phylum Streptophyta; class Magnoliopsida; order Zingiberales; family Zingiberaceae; genus Zingiber; species Zingiber officinale. The sequence continues at coordinate 130,583,380 of NC_055991.1, read as the reverse complement.
ATCCAAATATATTATTAAATTTTTTTTTCATTAATTATTCAAATATCAATTGAAATGTATTATTAATTTTTTTTATTAATTAATTAAAAATTTAAAATTCGAAACTCAGTTGCTATTATTAAAAAAATTTCTTATGAGTAATTTTCTCTAGTTCTTTTTAATCTCGTATTTTCAGATTGAAAATGTTATGAGCGGAGATATTTCTATAAATATATTGGGATGTTAATATTCTTTTTTAAAAAAATTAATTACAATTAAATATGATATTAAATTATTTTTTTATTAGAGGAGTACAACACGTCTGCGCGATAGAATTAATTAAAAATTGGCCCTACGGATGCAATACATAATTAAGATGATTAAGTTTCGAATCCGGACAAATATTACAGAAGCAACTTTTGAATAGGTTGTACTTGGAATTTATTTAATAGAAGAATCAAAAGGGAAAATCAATCATATTCCTAGAATCAAAAAAATAATCTCAACAAACAACTTTTTAACTTTTGATAAAGAGGGTGAAGATGATATTGATTAATATATTCTTTTTAGCTTTCTTGGAAAATGACGGAGTCAACTAATGATGAGGCGACTTTGAAAACTAAAGGGTTATTTATAGCCATAGGCCATACTTGCGCATAATAAAATATACGCAATCAATTATTTTCGTGATGAAGAAATTTGATCCGCGTCAATTATTTGCACTATCCCATTAATAAAATAATAATTTTTTATCCAAGAAAGTGATAACTAATGCATAACTAAAAAATAATCTACTTCATTAATTATTTAGTTTCATGAAAATTTTCCATCAATCAGCAAGATAAATCGATAAGTACACGTGACGATCAACCTAAAAGTTCAACATCCTTTTATTATATCCCGTATTTAAAAGAAAAATTCTTACAAATATATCGTAGTTAGGGTTCAAATCATAAATATCTAGATGACAATTTAAATGTCCTACTATAACATCATAATTTTAGAGATAAAAAAAATTTGACTATAAATTAATGTTTTATCTATTTTTTTTATATAATTTAGAAATGAATAATAAGAAATGTCTATCATGAGAATAATTATTTTTTATTATAATTAAAATATATTTTGTGTATATATATCATGTCAAATTTGAATGTCCCCATTTTTGATGTTGAATTGTTGTAATTATTTTATTTTAATGATAAAATTTTTTATAGGATCGAATGGAACATGCTTTTAAAATTAATCGATTGAAAAAAAAAAGTTAGATATCTCAGTTACAAAATATATATGTTTTAAATTATTGATGCAATTCCCTCCCCTTATTTTTATTTTCATAAATAGATTAAGACAAATTAAGCCGCGTGCCAATTGCCAATCCCTTATTTTTATTTTGTTTGTCGCTACCTTTTCTATTGGAAAGCGACGGCGACGGCTGCATTAAGGAAAGAGACAACCGGGACCCACGGTTTTAGACCGCACTATTCGTAGCTAGGTGCCAGATATGGCATATACCGACTATTTAAATAAATACTAAAACGAGAAAAATCACGCACCGTTGGATAGTGATAAGCTTAGTTGATAGTCCGTGGCACACATGTGGAGGCCTTTCTGCTCAGGCGCAACGCGGCTCGGCTAACGGCTCGGCTCGACGGCGTTTCCTCGGCATCCACGAGCGTCAGCGCTCTCGCGGCCAATTCGCAGCATCCACCCACGTGGCGGTCCGCAATTGACTTCGTCGCCTACGTGTCGACTGTGCACTCGCTAGCCTGCGCCAGGAGGCGACGTTGCTCGGATCGCCAATCCATCGGGGGACGCGGATCGGAGGCGTGGACCACCAGCACGTGCCGCGCCCGCCAGCGGATGGATGCTGGAATCAAAAAGATCTGCTGGACATGGCGGACGCATAGAGTTCTTATGCGGTTGAGCGAACCGGCTAAACCCAATCTCGTCCGTTAGCTTTGTGCACCCAAACGGTGCGCATAGAACGGCTTGGAGCTCGCGGCCATAGATCTCATGCAATATTTTGGGATCCGCGATTGGACAAAGCAGCCACTCCACATCGCGAATTCGTCCCTCTGGATGAGTCAAATGATTAATACATACAATATTATCATCGTTAAATTTGATGTCCGAATCTCAATAAAATTAAGATAAATATTTTTTTATGTATTAATCATTATTCCAAAGATTAATAGTCATCCATGATTTATCTTCTCCGTGTTAACCCTGAGACAAATTGACAGGAGCACTAAAGACGAACGTATTTATCTTTTATCACCTTATTTGGATCAGATTCGTTTGCCTCCCCGTGTTGGTGTTCGAACGGATTAGTAGGGACGTTTAAGACAAACGTATTTATTTTTTGCCATTTTGATTGGACCGGGTTCCAAGGAATAATGAGGTGGTTAAAATATAAATATTATTATATGAGATTTTAATGTCAAAATTCAGTCTATTTGAATGCCTCTTTTCTTATATCTTGATCATCTGTATTTATAACTAAGTAGTCATTGTAATTTATCTTCGTATTAATTTAAAGATGGATTGACGAGAGCATAACGAAACATTTTTTTTTTTGCCACATGCCACATAATTTAGACCGACACATAGCTACGATTCAGTGATAAGAATATGATATATTTATAAATATTTTTCCTTCAAATGAGACTTGTAATTAAGAGACGCTGAGTTTTTGAATTACCTGCTACAAATACTTTCGATTTACTTAGATATCGGATAGAAAACTTTCGTGAGACTAGATTAATCATCCCAAATTTAATATTATTCAACCTGAGTAATTGTTTTTTTTTAAATTTGAATCGACAGCCAATTCCAGTAAGGACGATTGCTAATCATCGTTATCAGTGAATATAAAACCACAAATTAATTTTTAAAATATTTAAATTATCTATTTTATTTTAAAATTATCAAATTACATAACAATTTCATTTTGACTCTTTTATTATTCTCAAATAATATTATTGGTCAATCAATGCTAGTTCTCTTAATTATATTCTTTTTTTTCATATATCAATTTGATATATCATACTGATACCTAATTTTTTAAAAACAAATTATTTTTTTTTTAATTAACTATTATAGTAAAACAATCAATTTAAAATATTACTATACTGATAAACAGTACATAAATTGATTACTATAATCTAGCGATTAATTTGATAGAAAAATAAAATAAAATTGAATATTTGATTGATAATTTTAAAATTAGATTATGTAATTGGAATATTTTTTAAAAAATAATTACTATATGTTCAGTAATTTACCAAAAGCAAACAGAAACTTTTTTATCCATGAACACAACTTGAACTTTTGGAGTAAAAAAAAAAAAAAAAAAACTAATTGGAAAACTCCAAAGCTTTGAATGAGATAGAATACACAAGCATTGTAGGTCGATTTGGATTGACCTCTTTCAACAGAAATCTCCTTCTACACCCTAAATTATTTGCGATCCGATTAATCCATTAATTTTATAAGTGATCAATTCAATTCTATAAAAATTTATCATCAACCATCAAAATAATTCTAAGAAGCATAAATAAATCTTGACAGACAACACAAAGTCACTGGTATTTTAAACTCCACGGCCGTGCGTTCAAGAATGTCCAGCAATTATTTATTGATTAAATGTAAGGGTGATATAAATTTCATTACTAATTAATATTCAGACAGGATAGTCTTCGATAGGAATAACAAATTCCATTGAATCAAATAAAGAATTCAATATTTGACCTAAATGACCCAAATAAAAGAGAGTATGAATTTTTTTTAAGACCCGATTAAATAATCAGATATAGAGACTTTCATATTTAGATATGGAGGCGGGTTTGATAGAACCTTACTCATATCCGACTCAAATACCCGATGATCTTTTCCTTCTTCCCTTGTTCCCGGTTATTGCTTTTCATTTTCTCTTCTCTATAGATGTATCCATGTAATATTTTTTGTTGAATCGTATATTAATATGATGTTAATTTTAATATATTTTTATTGAATGATAATAATAAAATGAAATGAAGAAAATTATTATTACAGATGATGAAAATAAATATTTGATCATCCGATAGGTATAAAGATGAAAGTCCAATACCCGATAGAGATGAGAATAAAGATGGATATAATAAATAAGAATAAAAATGAAGAATATGAAATTCGATCCATTGCCCTCCCTCGTCTTAGAGTTAAATGAGCCATTTAATCTCAGATTATGGGCTAATCTACCAATAAGGGTAGTATACTACAAGAACAAACGTATTTTGCGATGTAATATTTGATAGCTAATCAATTACCAATAGCATTTAACGATCGATTAACAATCGAAATTATCGATCACAAGATTTTTTATTATTATTGTAATTAGGGACGAAATTAAAATTTTCATTGCTAACTTAAGTAATTGAATTTTTAACTCCATCACTATTAGCCACGAAATTTAATTGTCACGGAGTATCCTAGTCTGAGTTGGGGGCTCCGCTACTTGATGTGGCCAGGATAGATATGCTGATGGCGAACACGATGGGGAAGAAGGTGCCGCTCACGGGCATAATCTCATGACCTAAGTTGCCTGTGCACTGCTTGTGGCCTAAGTTACGATCGAGGATGCGCGACCTACCTATGGCCACGGCAAGGTCTGCTGGAGAGATCACATAGGGGAGGGGAGAGAAGGGAACCTGTAGAGATAGCATTAGGAGTGAGGAATCGTGTGAGGGAAGTGAATTGGGAAAGTTGTTCAAGGTTTTTAAAAAGATTTGTAAAATAAAATAATCGAATAAAAAAATTCTAACCATTATCGGTGCAAGGTTTGAACTTTATATTTCAAGAATAATAGTGAAATTTTAAAACTACTTTTTTATTTTGAAATTGATGTAATATACATGTAACCATGCAATTACATGTTATTAATTAAACCACACAAAAATTATTTAGAACTCTAACTATTGGAGATATTTCAATAGATTTTTGGAATGTTGATATGGCATATTGAGATCATAAAAAAAAACTTTTGTAGAACTCTAACTATTAGAAATGCCCTAATTCAGGATTTTCTTGGGTGGTAGTTGGATTTTGTTATCCTAAAAACTAGTTGTAGCGTTTATTTCTCTTGATTCTAAGGGCATCTCCAAACGTTAGAACTCTAAATGAGTTTTTTTCAAAATCTCAATATGTCACATCAACAATATGAAAGCTTATTGAAATATCTTCAATGATTAAAACTTTAAATGAACTTTCTTATGATCCATGTCATAGCATGAGTTGCATTGCTTCATGCATATTGCATCAAATTTAACACAAAAGAGTAGGTTTGTGTTTTCACTACTGCTCTTAAACTTCAAACCTCAAACCTCACCTCTATAATGATTCTAAGACTTTTATTCAGCTTTTTGATTTTGCAAACCTCTCATAAACCTTGCGGAGATGCCCTTAGTACCACCATAAAGTGTTCAGTATTCCCAGCATCTGATTTCTTAAATCTTTTCGAGGGAGGAAATGGATGCACTTTTCCAAGAAACCTTTGACTTGGAAACTGGAGATGAAAGCATAAAAAAGACATAATCAACAGACTCACATCGCGTCGCTGGCAAACCACATGCCATTTACAGAATCAGATTCCTTGATGCCACTGTCTTCCACTAAGGGGGCAATGGTTGTGAAACGCAGCAGCAGGGAAAGCAAAAGCTTATGCTATGAATGAAACTTCTTTATGCCAGCTCAGACAAACTAAAGATGATTATAATCTTAAATGCTAATGTTCAATCCTTGAAATACTTACCATTCAGTGTGATAACTATGATTATATCAGCTCAAGGGAGAGAGTTAAGCCATGTAACCACTATGGATAGTGTTGATTAGAAGAAAAACGAAGAAATAAAAGATCACCAAGCATGTGTTCCCAGTACAAAGAACAAACATCAACAAATATATAGAAGGATGATGAAGCATTTGTTGACGATAAATCATCCTCATCGACATCTCATTGATACACAAGTTCTTGAACAGGGCAGGACAAGTCATGTTAGCTCCGACTATTTGGATCCAACTACATGAATCTTATCCTTCTTGCATTTGAATTCTATGTAAATTATATCACTAATAATATTCAGATGAAGTAAATTACCTTCTATTGATTTAACCAGAGAAAAGAAAGTCAAAATATACTCTGTTAATCTCCCTGAACGGTGATAAACTCCTCGGCAATTTCCCAAGAGGGGTTTAACAATTTCCCTTTAGATTTGAAGCAACTCTGTGGCAAAAGTTCACAAAATTTTCAAATTAAATTGAAATGGAAAAGCAGAGTAGAGTTTAAAAAAAATAAATAAATAAATAAAGATTAGTGTACAACAAGAAATCTGATGATCTCTATATAATGAAGTTCTTGACTCTTTAATCTTGCCTGCTTAAATCACTGAAATTAAACACACTTTCAAATAGATCCTCCCTATTAATTGCACAACATTAATCCAACAAAATGAAACGTATCAACATGCACTAGTAAGTAGTAGCTAAATTGAGTCCTCTAAGAGCTCTTGACAGTAAATCAAATCTCTCACATATCATACAAAACCTAGACGTTTTAATACCATCCAAGGAGAATAAATGATAGTTTGCTGCATTGCACTTCCACTGATATGTTATTTCATATTTTTAGTCAATATGCTTTATAGGTTACATAAAGGATCCAAAGGCCAACTATGTGTTTTCTACATAGAACAAAAAACTTATTAATCTATCAATGCCTGCATCCTTGCATTTAGCATATATAAGAAAATCTCACAATTTGAAGATATGTGTCTTTGATTGTTCTAAAGATAAAAAAGCCAAAGATCAGGGACTAGGTAAAGTGATATTCTTGTACATCAACCGGAGAACTTAATGCCATACAATGGAAATGAACTAAACTACATTCTACCTTTTTCTCTATTTTTGGGGGGCTGATGTATATCCACAAATGAGACAAATCTGGCCAATCCTTATGTTGCTCAAGCTCAACTGACAAATGATTATTGAATCTCTCTTCAGTTCTAACAAACAACAAATTCATGCTCTAGTTTAGCTTGTTTCTTTAGTGAACCAATCTTGACTTGTGCTTGGCTCATTACTGTAGCTGAATGAGTTTGTGTTCAAAAAATTAGCGCAAGCTCATAATTGATTCAAGTAGGAAACTGGCCAAAGCACAAGCTGGATCACAAAAGCTTGTCCAAGCTCAAACTTGATCAAAGTAGGAATTCAGTTTAGGCTCAAGCCTGAGATTTGATTTAAGTTTGAACTTGACTGAAGCTTATTTTCAACATCAAGATCAAACACAATGCTACATTCTATAAATCCAGCAATACAAAACACACAATTCCAAGATTTTTAACATAAAGAATAACCCCAAGCTTGAGTCTGCTTGCTTGTGACCTTGCATGTGAGAAAGCTCATGTGCTTATAAGCAAGATTATTCATGATCTCATAAATGAGCATGCTAGTTAGCTTGTAGCTCACAAGCTTGGTAAGAAATGTTTGTGATGTGTCCATAAAGGAACCGATAAAGAGTTTATTTGTGGGCATAAAAAAAAGATTATGGATAGTGTTATTCGGTAGTTGGCAATATATTATTGCTGTTAATTTTTAAATCAACTTGTCTCCTGCAGCAAACATGCAACTAGTGATTTCAATTATGAAGTTTCATAAATTCTCAGCTTCCTGCAAAGTCAATATATCACAATCAATTGAAACAGTGGTTTTGTATGAAAGCAGGACCATCAAATGTTTAGATTTTTGGTTAATGTTGGAGAGCATCTCAGAGAAAATAGTTAACAACAAACAGAAATGTAATATAACCAAGTACATAAAAAATTTATGGTAAAAGAGTTTCAGTTCAGCTGTTAAAACAGTTCATCCAAGAGCTTCAACTGTTCAAGTAAGAAGTGCATACCCTGGAGCAAGTATATACAATCAGAGTTATCCAACTCCAGCCATCTGCAGAACAAGCTACTGAAGCATTGGCAGCTTGCTGCAGAAAATAGAGTATGGGAGAAAACAACTGCAATTCATACACAAGTGGCGAACCACAATGTATGCACTTGTCAGGTTCCATTGAGTTAGAGGTTGCAAGAAGAGGAATACCTCCATAAGAGTATCTGCCAAAATAACCACGGAAAAAAAAAAGTAAATGGAAGAACAAAGGAAATAACAGAATTACTGCACAAATATTCAAAAGCATCGGTAGTACCACAGAAAATGATCCCTGAACTTCTTCAACTTATTAGGAAAAATGCTTATGCTTGACAAAAAATGATATAGAATCAAGTTATTAGTTCTTTAAATACAGTTAATCGTCTAATGCTTGATAGCAGTTAGCTACAATGGGTATATGGTATAGTCAAATGAAGAATTTAGGAAATACTTTTACTAGATATGGAAGAAGAAAAAATACTAGAATTCTCAGTTTGTGGGTGTCACTTTAATTGCATGCCACATGGGACCGTACAGTGTTTTCCATTTTTCACAATGAAAAAAATAAAAAAATCTCTGACTCAGAAATGTTGTAATTAATTTCCAGAAGTCTTGACAAATACATATAAAACAAGGTGCCTAATAACAATTAGAAGAAAAGCCTAGGTACCTTAGACATTGTTCTGGGTATGTATCCATCTGCTTCTTGAACTTTAAATAAGTTGTATCAGCACCTAGTGCTTTGTCATACTCATAGGTTTCGCCTACCCATTTTTCCTCCTCATCAGTATCTGTAGCAGCGTAAGCATCTTCTTTGAGAGTCAGTGAGGAATAAAAGGAACTAACAGCATCTATACTGCCATGGGCCTGGTTCGTCTGGAAATAGATATAGAAACAAGGTAGAACTGCACCAAAATGGGAAAAAGAAAACAAATCAGTGTAGTTGCTAATATTTCATGAAATGGTTCTCCTATAAGGGAGGGAAAGCACAAATGTGAAACAGACAACAGCCATTAATTTGATGTTGCATGTATACAAAGAAATCATTTGTTGAATCTCTTAGTTCAGTGTGACAAAAGGTAAACTAATCAGGAGCCTACCAGGCACAGGGGTTTCTTCAGCTGTTGTCCTTCCTACTCGAGCTCTAGTAGAAGAATTATTGCGTTTCTTACGATTTTGTTTTTTCGAGCAGGAAGATAGAGCAGAGGCTTCTGAGAAAGCCCGAGCTAAATCATCTAATTTCTTGTCGCCAACACTACCATCATTCAATTTGCCAGAATCATTCATCAACAAAGTGTCCTTTAACCAATTGCTAGCTCCATCCATAGGAAAGGACTCCTTTTCAGAAGGCAAAGTATTTGATAAAGCAAGGTTAGGTTCTGAGTCCTGATCACCCTTTTGAAGTCGAATAGCTCGCCAGCTGAAAACCAATCCAATAGCTTTGACTCTTTAAGTAACCACAATTAGTCAACAAAAAGAAAGAAAGAACAAACCATAAGAAAAACAGACCTATCAGGATTTTTGCCACAATCTTGATTTGGGCAACCAAAAATATAGATGGCACGCTCTTCTATATTTAGTTTAGTGGACAATATTGGAGCATATACCTGAAATTAAGAACGACCTAACCATTTTTATTTCAATAATAAATTTCTGTAATCTACTAGGAACATCAAAAATATTACCTGTGCGACAAGACAAAGCCTCCCATCGCATACACGACAATAAAGAAGCTCACGCTTAATATTGGGTTCTGGAATGGGCCAGTCCTATAGAAATAAGCTACCATTTTAACTTGAAATCACTATAAACGGTAAAGGAAAACAAATAAACCAAGAAAAGACAATAATCTAAAAGAGGAACATTGTTATGTTCCAGTGTGTATTGTTGGGTCCCTGGTTGCTCAGCAAGTAGGTCCAACAGGGGATGAGACTGGAGCGAGAGATTGTGATTTAAGGGGGCAGTAGTGGTGGTGACTATGCAATAGCATCTAGGAGTAGGTTGCGGCTTCCACTCCGAGAGACCGGATCTCTTCCACCGCTGAGGCCTAGCACTCCTCTCCGCCTTGATCGCTTAGAGATGAACTAAGTCCGTAATAGACACGAGCAAGGAAAAATTCGAAAAGGCACCCAAAATCCAATAGGTAAAAGCTTGAAAACTGAAAAACTTAATCGAATTCGGAAGCTTACGCACAGGCAATCCTCCGATCTTTGTCGTGTAGTGATCGGCCTTCTCGCGGCAGTTCTCCGCCCACGGCCCTGGCAAACCGATATGGACTTCTCCCATCCTTCTCTGCCGTTTTCGAGCCAAGGCGAAACCTTTCCTCGCGAAATCAAATATGCCAAGGTTCAATTTTGAGAAGACAAGCAACAAAAGAGCACTAAGTTTAGCGCAGAACTGCAGTCAGATTTGGAGAGAAGCAGAACGACGGAGACAAACGAGCGGGTAAAGAAGAGGTTCCAGAGCGCAGCAGTCCGAGTATATATTTTGCCCTAATTAGGACAGCCATATTTTTTATATAATATTTTATATAACTGAAAAGAAAATTGAAAGCTTAAAATTTTATATAATTGAATTTGATTTCAATAATTTTTATTTTTCATTTTCATTTAATGCTAATATTCAAAGTACTAAGAATGAGTTCCAATATTTGTTAAAAAGACAATTATTTTAATAAAAAAAATGGTTGAATTAATATATGAATTTATTAAAATAATTAATTTTGGTACCCAAAATAAGAAAAAAAATGTTATTATTAAAATAATAAAAATTAATTTTAATACCTTCGTAGTATCAATTCGGATAGGTCAAATTAGACCCGACTCTGGATGGGACAAATTAGACTCAAACCTAGGTTAGGTCTGGTCCGGACCCAACCCGGACCCGTAATCGAGTCAACCGGCTGGTTGCCAGTTGACCCGATTTGCCAGGCCGAACTGGAACCGGCCCTACAGGTTGTCGAGCTGGTTCTGGTTCTATAGGTCAAAAATTGGCGAACCACCGGTTAATCGCAGTTCAACCCGCTGATTCACCTTTTTTTTTTTATCTTTACCCCTTGGAATCGTCGATTCCTAGCCGTTGAGGGAAGGGTGAGATTTTTTCAATATTTTTTTCAACGGTTAAGATTATTTGATAGTTTTTTTGTTCAATGACAATGATTTAGTGTCTATTACTATCCAAACTCTATAAATAGAGAGTTCATTTCATCATTTTCACATACATCTTCTCTACTCTTAATCTCAATTTCGTATTCTCTATACGTCTTCGTCTTTATTTCTACACACTTTCATTTCTAATTTTCAATTACAATGGAAGAAGGTTGTGGAGGTGTATCATCTCGAGCTCGAAAAAGAAAGAAAATAGTGAATCCGCACGAGGACCCTAACATTCAATCTACCGATGATGAGATCGAGCACCTTCCGAATTCGACATCCAAAATATAAGGAAGTGCCGATACAATTACTTCTAAGGTTCGAGAAATTCCTTCTCTAAAGTCTTCTATTTTCAATAAACATTTTGAGGAAGTCACTCTTCCGTCAGAAGAATTGCGTGTAAAATATAAGCACTGCAATGCTCCTACAAATTCCAAGTTGGTGACAGCTATGGGTCGTTGGAACGACATGTAGAAATGAAGCACCCGACAGATATGGACTCGACCATTCTTAAACACAATTATTTAGATTTTCTTCAACTAGTGGTAGTACTAATTCCGATTTATTTTTATATTCGAATAATAAATTAATAGAATCATTAGCTAAATTTGTTTCGTATAACACCTTTCTTTTAGTTTTGGATCTAAATGCACATTTGAATATTTTTATAAAGAATCTCTTAATCCATGTGCTAAATGTGTTCCTAGGACTATACTTATTCGTACAATTAAAAAAATTAGTAAAACAAGAAAAAGAGAATTTAATAGATAATAAAATTTCTTTATGTTCGGATATTTGGAGTGATCATTGGCAAACACATCCGTATATGGGTGTGATTTGTCATTGGATCGATAGCTCTTGGAACCTGCAAAAAAAGATTGTTAGCTTATTGAGTTTTTGATAAATTACATAATGCTCATAACATCACACATTATTATGTTTAATTTTAGAAGAATATAGATTAACTTATAAAATATTTTTAATATTATTAGATAATGCTAGTTCGAATACCGTTTGTATAGGTAATCTAAAATTTATTTGTCAACCTATTATTGATAGTTTATTTTTTTTCATATTTGTTATGTATATCATATTTTAAATTTACGTGTTCAAGATAGATTAAAAATTTTAGAAAATTATATTAAACCAATTAGAATTGTAATTTCTTATTTATGGTCGCATCCATTTATAATGAAATAATGGGGTAGGTTTTGTAAAATTAATGGAATGAGATTTAAAAAAAGTCCACGTGATTACCAACACATTGAAATTCAACATATCAATTATTATAAGATTCATTTTAATATAAAAAATTATTATGTTAATTTTTTTTACAAAATACTAATACTAATATATATTTATTCCATAACAATGGGATATTTGTAGTAGTATTTGTGAAAATTTAAAAGTATTTAATGATGCAACCTAATAACTTTTCGGTATTTATTATCTCACTGCTTAATTAGTTTTATTTTTTTTAATATAGTATTAGTTTTAAATGAACATATTAATAATGAATGTTTATCTTCTTCCATATTACCTATGAAAATTAAATGAGATAAATATTTTTATTTTATTTTTAAAATATATTTAATTACATTTATTTAAATTAAAAGTTTTATAAGAAATGTTAACTTTATATTATGATGCTTTAATTCCAATTAAATATTCTTGTTCTTTAATATTATATATAATATTAGAATTTATTTATATGATATTTATAATCAATATTATACAAAATATGGAATACAAACTAATATTTATAAAATACAATAAACTACTAATAGTAATTTAAAACTTACAAAAGCACAACTTTTATTAAAAGAATAAGTGAAACGTCCACGAGGATCCTCAAGTCACGCATAAGAACTTGAGAATTATTTTACGACTTCTTTGATTTTAATGAACACATATATAAAAAATTTTGATATCTTAAAGTCGTGGTCACAGAAGATTTAAAGTTTTCCCGTCATCTCCGTGATCACCAAAGAAATTTTAGCTTGTCTAGTGTTAACTGCTGCTATAGAGCAGACGTTCAGTGTCGACAGCAACATATTAGATGAATGACGACCAACTTTATCTCCCGACTCATTGGAAGGCCAAACATTACTCGACGATTGGACCACAGTTGAGAAAAGAATCCAAGGAATGCAACTTTCATATAACGAAGTTAAAGATTTTAATACCGAAGGAATGAATATAACATGAATGGGAAATGGAAGTGAGTGGCAACACCACATTCAAATATAAAAGGGTAAAAATGTAAAAAAACTACGCGGACTTTGATTCTCCTATACCCTAAGGGAATACATAGGCAATTTAAATGAGTGCAAGCTCTTTTTTCAAAATAAATTTTAGATTTTTTTTTTTTTAATATAATAATTGTTGGCGAGAGAAGCACCAGACGATCGAACCTATGTTTTGATAATGATAAAGAGTTTAAAGTTAAGTTGTCTTGTTATCTAACAAGTGTTATTGAACTTGCAGGAAAGTCCTAAGTGTTATTAGGCAAAAGTCCTAGTGGATACTAGGCAGGTGGAAAACCCTAGGGGAAGATAACCCTAGGTCTTAGGAGATGATAACCCTAGGTTATGGAAAATCCTAAGGGGTGCTAACCCTAGGTTATGGAAAACCCTAGAGGGAGGTAACCCTAGGTCTTAGGGGGTGGTAACCCTAGGTAGAAAGTCTTGGCGGGTTGTGAACTTTGGGTGAAATCCTAGAATTGGGGACTCTAGGTGAAAATCTTGGTGATCGCGAACCAGGTGAAAGTCTGGACGGGTCGTGGAGCGGACTGTTAGGATCGTTCGTACTCGGCTAGAGAGGGGGGTGTGAATAGCCGACCCCAAATCGTTGTTTCTTTCTACAAAACGTGTTAGCGCAGCGGAAAATACAAAGAAACGAAAGAGAAGATGACCAAACCTTAACACAAGGATGTAACGAGGTTCGGAGATTAGGGCTCCTACTCCTCGGCGTGTCCGTAAGGTGGACGAGTCCAGTCAATCCGTCGGTGGATGAGTCCCCGGAGAACCGGCTAATACAATATACTCCTTCTGGGTGGAGAAACCTCGCCACAAAAACTTGCAACAACAAGAAGGAGTACAAGAAATACAAGTAGAAAGACAAGAACAATGTACAAACACTAACTCGCCTTCTCGTCGACTGCCTGTGAAGCAACAACTTCTAGGACAACAGCAGCAGCTGACCGTCGACTGGAAGCTCACACGAAGCTTACTGGGGAGAGCTCAACAAAGCTCAGATCGCAGCCCACAAATCTTCAGCAGAAGAGTAGAAAGAAGAAAGAAGAAGTTGCACCAAAGCCTTGATCTCCTTTTATAACCTGCGAACCTGCACAGCGAAGATAGAAGCCAGCGGAGAAGACGGAGCGACCCGTTGTGACTCAACGGTCGAATCGTGGACCGATCAGGCTCCACCCTGATCGGTCCAGAACCCTTCTGATCGGTCTGGGGACCGATCAGGCCCTGGGCTGATCGATCCCTCCTGATCGGTCTGTGGACCGATCAGGCCACAGCTGGATCGGTCCACAGACCGATCCCACCTCTCTCGGCTGCGTCTCTGATCGGTCGTGGAGACCGATCAGGCTTCATGCTGATCGGTCCCCAGACCGATCAGTAAGCTCACAGAACTGCGCTTTGCATTCTGTTTGTTATCTGATCGGTCACCAAATCGATCAGATACACAAACGTATCGCTGGATCGGTCTGCAGACCGATCCAGAGCTTGGTTTTTGCCCAAACCAAGTCCCAAACCTTCAAACCAATATCCGGTCAACCTTGACCTATTGGTACATCATGCTTAGCATCCGGTCACTCCCTTGACCTGCTAAGACTCCCTACCAAGTGTCCGGTCAATCCCTTTGACCCACTTGGACTTTTCTCTTCGTGCCAAGTATCCGGTCACTCCTATGACCTACTTGGATTTCCCATCACCAGATGTCCGATCACCCTTGATCCATCTGGATTTTCCCTTGCCCGACTTCACTCACCAGGACTTTCACCTAGCTTCACTCACTAGGGTTTTCACACTGCCTAACATCCCAGTTAGGACTTTCTCACTGCCTGGCTTCACTCACCAGGACTTTCCACACTGCCTAACATCCCAGTTAGGACTTTTCCGTGCCAAGTCTCCATACTTGGACTTTTCCAGTGCCAAGTCTCCATACTTGGACTTTTCCCGTGCCAAGTCTCCATACTTGGACTTTTCGCGTGCCAAGCTCCCTGCTTGGACTTTTCCAGTGCCAAGTCTCCATACTTGGACTTTTCTAGTGCCAAGCTCCCTGCTTGGACTTCTCCGTTGCCAAGTCTCCATACTTGGACTTTTTCCCGAATCAAGTCAACCAGGTCAACCTTGACCTACGGTTGCCCCAATAATCTCCCAAACATCTATTCTTGTCCCATATCAAGAATACAACTCTTCCACGAGTGTCAAACATCAACATGCAACTCAACTAGGTCAACCTTGACCTAAGGTTGCACCGACAATCTTCCTAAGTCAAACATCAAAATACAACTCGAGTCAGGTCAACTCGAGTCAGGTCAACCAGGTCAACCTTGACCTAAGGTTGCACCAACAATCTCCCCCTTTTTGATGTTTGACAAAACCCATAATCAAGTTAGGTTAACCCGATAACCTAACTTAGGTTTTCCAACCATCTTCTAATGTCCAATGTTCCAATGTTCTTTCTTTGAACATTCTCTGAACATTCCCCCCTTAGGTTAACCCGATAACCTAACTTGGGTTCTCCAATAATTCTCCCCCTTTTTGACACACATCAAAAAGAATGCCAATGTTCTTCCTCGAACATTCCTTGACATTCTTCCCCTAGCTTAGGTTAACCCGATAACCTAACTTGGGTTCTCCAATAATTCTCCAATGGACACTCTCCCCTTTTTGACACACATCAAAAAGGAAAAAAAAGGGTATCAAGGTCAAAAGTTTCTTCCTAATGAAAGTCCCATACCTTTCATTGAAACTCTTAATTTCCCCCTTGACACTAGAGTTAATAATTAACTTAGTGATAATCCCATATCACTCAAGTCTTTTAGGAGTAAAAACTCCCCCTAAAAGTCAACTCCCCCTCGACTAATAGGTAAAACTCCCCCTAAAGGTTAACTCCCCCTTGACCATTGCACCAACAATGTCTTGGTGAGTTTCAAACCTTTAGAAATCCAAAACACCAACTCCCAGCTGAAATTTCAGACCAAACAGTCGAAAAATCAGCATTTGGCACGCCCTGATCGGTCACCAGACCGATCAGGGATTCCCTGGATCGGTCACAGTGACCGATCCAGCACCCCCTGGACCGATCAGACTACCTCCTGATCGGTCCACAAATCTGATATCAGATTTCTGATTTCTTCTCCTGAAATTCAGAAACCTCTAGAAAATCACAGAAAATTTCAAAAATTATAAAATTTTGAGGATACATTCCTCATAACATACACTATCAAGGAAAAATAGTTTTCTATGAAAATAACTTCCATTTTTCAATCTTGATACAAAGTTCAAAAACTTTGAAATAGTTCAAGTTTAACTCAACTTTGTATCACAATGTTCAATGATGAATGCTATCACTAGGAAAGCTTCATCAAGGTTTTTCAAATCAATTTTAAAATGCTTTTAAAACCATTTGAATTTAGGATCATAATCTTAGGGCTAGATGTACATGACTTGTACACAAGCTTTCCCTACGATCCTTAGTTTCTTGAATTAGGGTCATCTAGGTACAAGGACAATGCACCTTGATCCTAACTCATGATCCTAATATCTCACACACATCTAAGGTGTATCAAACCACATTCAAGTCAATTCGATGTGAGATATGGGTTAAGGTCAACTTAGGCTAAGTTCTCATGCATTTTCTAAACACCAATTTGATCTCAATATCAAATTATATGTTTGTCCTTAAATCAATTTCATTGATTATAATGCAAGAGATGATGACATGGCATATAATGATATCATAAGTAAAAATATGTGCCAATGTCATGATGTCATGGCATAAAGTTTGAAAACTTAAATAAAGCATGACATATAAACTAGCCTAAGCATTATCATGACATTTCAAATGATAATAAACTAAATATGATGTCATGGCATGGCATATGGCAACCAATCATGGCAAGTTAGCACAAATAAAATACCTAAATTCCTTATCTAAGTATCCTTAGCCTTAGCTAACTTAAAATCTAACCCTACATTGCCCATATATCCCTAAGAGAAAACCAAAATCCCAATTATGGTATTTCTCTAGGTTTTCTTGAATTGTGCCAAATAAGATTAAAATCGATATTTTTCAAATATGGCACAATTTACTCTTCAAGGAGTAAATAATAATTCTTTTTTATTTTCAAAGGTTATCAAAACCTTGAAAATGCTCCTTGAGTGTCAATTTCCTCAAAGTTGGGTTAACTACCCTTCTAATTGGAGTTGACACTCTCTAACCCATCTATGGGATAGAGAAGATGCTCCTAGGAACCCAATACCTATTAGAGCTCATTGGGTTCACTAAATATTCACTAGGGATGACTTCCCTAGCAACCCTCCTAATGACCCTCTTAGGCTTTGAAGCCTTGGTCATTTGGGACTCATCAAGATCAACTCTAGGGGTGACTCCCCTTGTGACCTTGGTGGTGGTCTTCTTAGCCCTAGGTTTTGTTCCATAATCGAATGGAACACTATGATAAGTGGGCTTGACCACTTGGGACTTAGGTTTGTGACCCAAACCTTTCTTGTCCTTGGACTTGGGTTTTTGACTCTTAAACCCTAGAGATGACTTCTCCATGTTTTTAAGAGTCTTTTCTAAATTATCAAGTCTTGACCTCAAGACTTGATTTTCCCTCTCTAATACCTCAAGTGTTAATTTGTCATTTTCTCTTGAGATATTCCTAGGCATGTGTCTAGTCTTCTTGGGATTTCTACCTAGGTTTTCCTTAACTTTAGAAGCGTTAATCCTAGGGTTGGTATTTCTAGAATTATCCTTATCTAGACTCACATGTTTAGCTCCTAAGCACATGTATTGATTCCTAAGGTTATCATGCTTGTTATTATCGACAAGTGCAATAAAATTCCTAGCATGCATTTTATTAGAATTGCAAAAATGAACCTTAGAGGTTACCTTAGGGTTTGCCTTAGCTCCCCCTATCGATGTGCCCGGTCTCTTGCCCTTGTGAGGTTGTCTCCCCCTCGGACAATGGCTCCTATAGTGTCCCCTTTGCTTGCATTGGAAACACACGATGTGCTCCTTGCCCTTGCGTTTCGGGACTCCGGCTTCCTTGACCTTTGGCGCCGGTGGAGTCTTTCTTACCCTCTTTGGACATTTACTCTTGTAATGTCCATACTCCCTACACTCAAAGCACATTATGTGTAATTTATTTGAGATTGAAATGCTTGAGTTACCTAGGGTTGAGGTGGGATGTATGCTTTCTTCTTCATCCCTTCCGGAGATAGAAGCTTCTTCCTCTTGCTCCATTCTTGAAGAAGAACTCTCCTCCTCTTCTTCCTTAGATGTTGAGTAGCCCTCAACTTCTAATTCCTCTTCTCCATGATGTGAGCTACTTGGCTCACTTGACTCCTCTTCATGGCTTGAAGTGGAGTTCCCCTCATGGAACTTAGCCAAGTTGTTCCACAACTCCTTGGCATTGTTGTATCCATCTATCCTACACAATATATCGTTAGGTAATGAGAATTCAAATATTTTCATTACCTCGTCGTTGATTGTGGATTGGTGGATTTGCTCCTTCGTCCACTTCTTCTTCTCAAGAGGTTTTCCTTCTTTATCCATCGGAAGAGTGAAACCTAATTGTACACAAGTCCAATTTTCAATGTTAGTCATAAGGAAATACTTCATCCTTACCTTCCAATACGCGAAGTCGTCGCGATCGTAGAAGGGTGGAATGGTGATGTCTTCTCCGAGTTGATCCATCTCTAGCCCGTGCTCCCCCGGGTGTTGATCCGTCGAAGAGCGGCCTCGCTCTGATACCACTTGTTAGGATCGTTCGTACTCGGCTAGAGAGGGGGGTGTGAATAGCCGACCCCAAATCGTCGTTTCTTTCTACAAAACGTGTTAACGCAGCGGAAAATACAAAGAAACGAAAGAGAAGATGACCAAACCTTAACACAAGGATGTAACGAGGTTCGGAGATTAGGGCTCCTACTCCTCGGCGTGTCCGTAAGGTGGACGAGTCCAGTCAATCCGTCGGTGGATGAGTCCCCGGAGAACCGGCTAATACAATATACTCCTTCTGGGTGGAGAAACCTCGCCACAAAAACTTGCAACAACAAGGAGTACAAGAAATACAAGTAGAAAGACAAGAACAATGTACAAACACTAACTCGCCTTCTCGTCGACTGCCTGTGAAGCAACAACTTCTAGGACAACAGCAGCAGCTGACCGTCGACTGGAAGCTCACACGAAGCTTACTGGGGAGAGCTCAACAAAGCTCAGATCGCAGCCCACAAATCTTCAGCAGAAGAGTAGAAAGAAGAAAGAAGAAGTTGCACCAAAGCCTTGATCTCCTTTTATAACCTGCGAACCTGCACAGCGAAGATAGAAGCCAGCGGAGAAGACGGAGCGACCCGTTGTGACTCAACGGTCGAATCGTGGACCGATCAGGCTCCACCCTGATCGGTCCAGAACCCTTCTGATCGGTCTGGGGACCGATCAGCCCAGGGCCTGATCGGTCCCTAGACCGATCAGATTGCTCCACAGAAAGTGCCCAACTTTCTGTTCGTTTCCTGATCGGTCTGTGGACCGATCAGGCCATCGATCCCACCTCTCTCGGCTGCGTCTCTGATCGGTCGTGGAGACCGATCAGGCTTCATGCTGATCGGTCCCCAGACCGATCAGTAAGCTCACAGAACTGCGCTTTGCATTCTGTTTGTTATCTGATCGGTCACCAAATCGATCAGATACACAAACGTATCGCTGGATCGGTCTGCAGACCGATCCAGAGCTTGGTTTTTGCCCAAACCAAGTCCCAAACCTTCAAACCAATATCCGGTCAACCTTGACCTATTGGTACATCATGCTTAGCATCCGGTCACTCCCTTGACCTGCTAAGACTCCCCACCAAGTGTCCGGTCAATCCCTTTGACCCACTTGGACTTTTCTCTTCGTGCCAAGTATCCGGTCACTCCTATGACCTACTTGGACTTCCCATCACCAGATGTCCGATCACCCTTGATCCATCTGGATTTTCCCTTGCCCGGCTTCACTCACCAGGACTTTCACCTATCTTCACTCACTAGGGTTTTCACACTGCCTAACATCCCAGTTAGGACTTTCTCACTGCCTGGCTTCACTCACCAGGACTTTCCACACTGCCTAACATCCCAGTTAGGACTTTTCCGTGCCAAGTCTCCATACTTGGACTTTTCCAGTGCCAAGTCTCCATACTTGGACTTTTCCCGTGTCAAGTCTCCATACTTGGACTTTTCGCGTGCCAAGCTCCCTGCTTGGACTTTTCCAGTGCCAAGTCTCCATACTTGGACTTTTCGCGTGCCAAGCTCCCTGCTTGGACTTCTCCGTTGCCAAGTCTCCATACTTGGACTTTTTCCCGAATCAGGTCAACCAGGTCAACCTTGACCTACGGTTGCCCCAATAATCTCCCAAACATCTATTCTTGTCCCATATCAAGAATACAACTCTTCCACGAGTGTCAAACATCAACATGCAATTCAACTAGGTCAACCTTGACCTAAGGTTGCACCGACAATCTTCCTAAGTCAAACATCAAAATACAACTCGAGTCAGGTCAACTCGAGTCAGGTCAACTCGAGTCAGGTCAACCAGGTCAACCTTGACCTAAGGTTGCACCAACACGGACGTCCAGCATGAAGACTTGAAGTCTTAGGCACTGAGCAAAAGTCCAGATGGTCTGGAGAACTGGTCTAACAAAAGGTAAACTCTCCTGAGAGGAGTTAGTGAGGACATGTTCTCGAAGAGTGAATAGTAGGCGTCGGTTCGACCTATGATTTCTCGTGAAATATGAAGTCAGAACCGGACAATCTGATGACTATCAAAACGGATTTTACTTCACATGTTATCTGCCTATTTTTTAATGTCTATTTTGCAGGGAACTAACATGTTACAGGTTAAAGAGTACGCCTTAATTGGTCGACCGAACCTTTGGATCGGTCGATCGAACCACTTAGTGAATATATCAGATTCCCGCTCGCAGTGAAGTGTTGACCAGGGGATCAGTCGACTGAACAGGGAGGTTCAGTCTACCGAATGTGAATTAGCTTCGAACCGGGTTGATCGGATCAAATAAGTCAGAGATAGTCGGCAGGATCGGTTGACCGAACGAAGACTCTTATCTGAGCAGAAGTATATGGACAAGAAGCTGAGCAGGTTCAGAGGGTTCAGTCAACCGAACACCTAAATTGGGCGATCGATCAGCGTCGAATCAGAGACTGATTCTAAGATTAGTGGATCTAGATCAGGTCTGGCTCGGCTATAAAAGGAGGGTTGACTTTAGAACGATCTTCTTACGTGTGCGCTGCTCTGAAACAACTCAACAATGCCTAATTGCTACCCCGACAATCAACGAACTACTAATCATTTGTTGTCAGTACACTTTGTTTTTGTCAATACTTGTACTTGCATATCGGTAAAGCCTTTTCGGATCTATAGTAATTACCCAAGGAAAGTGATCAACGATTGCGGACCTTGGAGTAGGAGTCGCTCCGAACTAAGTAAAAGAAATTGTGTTAGCATTGCTTTTGTTTTACTTGTTCTTTATTCAGCTGTGTTATTCTGTGTTTTCTGAAACGAGTGAAAAAGCCATCAGTGTTATTCATCCCCTCCTCTATCACGTCATCAATCCTACAATTAGTATCAGAGGTAGGTCACTTTGAATTCGTGAAACCACCAATCGAGCAGGAGGGGTCTTTTTGAAAGTAAAATATATATCATTTTTGGTTACAAAAATATTTTTACACCTTTCATTTTTTCCCTCCAAATTTCTTTTTCGAAAAAGTCACTTTCATTTTTTCATCATTAGTCAGAATTTGTAAAATATTACCTTCAACAAAATTTTGTCATAATATTTTTTATTCTTATTCTATTATTATTTTATTATTTTTTCTCAAAATTAGTGAAATACTATTTTATTTCTCTCCTGCACTACTAAGCCCAGACTTAGTCTTGGGACAAGTTTTTATTTTGTTGTGCAAGAGCTCTTTTAAATGGCTTACCAAGAAGACTACATCACTGCACACCCACCACTCTTGTCCAGCGAGAATTTCAGGTACTGGAAATACCAGATGGAGTACCAACTAAAGACCCAGGCGGAGATATAGACAATGATCCGGACCGGATTCATACTCTCCACCGAAGAAGGTGTGCCCATCGCTTGCGATAAGTGGGATGCACAAACAAGGAGAAAGATCAAAGCCGATGCAAAAGCAACATATACTCTCCTAAGCATACTAACAAATAAAGATCTTGGTCAAGTTGGAAAGTTCAACAACACTAAGGAGCTTTGGGAAAATTTGATCGAGCTTCCTGAGATTCCATCAGAGCTAGAAGATCAAGTCGAACCTGAGTTCGAATCTGAGTATAAATCCCTAGAGTCAACCTCCTAACCAAACTCAGAAGAATCAGATCAGACCAATTTCATAGCACTGATGGTCAAGGAAGAGATAGCTGAATATGAGTCCGAATTTGAGATGACTACAGTCAAGGGGGAGAATCTTATCATGGATATAAAAGGTAAAATTGTAAATAAAAATTTCAAATTTTACATAACTTGTTTTAAATATAGGAAGAGAGGGCACCACAGAAACCAGTGCCCTACTCGTAAGATTCGGACGACACAACCGGAGAAGAAGGAGAAATCAATGATAGGAGTTCGAAAAGGGAAGGAGCACATTGAATGCTTCAAGTGCAAACGGATAGGTCACTACAAAAGTCAATACCAAAAAAGAAGACCCAAGAATCCAGGGGGAGAAATCAAGATTAGTAAATTTACATTACATGAAAATCCAATTTTTGCAACACATGTCGGTACCCTAACTAATCTTGATTGCACTAGTTTAGATTTCTCTTAAAAATCAAATATGCATGCTAATAATGCAATGAATAAAGTTCATTCAAAATTATTTAATAAAAATAAGAAATTAACTCTTAGACAATTAGAAAAATAAAATAATATTTTAAAAGATAAAATTGATAAATTAGAAAATATTGTTAATAATTTAACCAAATCATGAAATTTAGACTTGGATTACAAGTCTAAGGTGAAACTTAAACTCTACAAACCAAGCTATAATGGTAGGATCGAAAAGAATTTAGATATCTCCACCCCAAAAGGACCATAGGTTTCCCTACTAGGATTTCCTGCCTAGTGTCTGATCCTCTTGATCCGAACATAGGAGTAGGATCGAAAAGAATTTAGATATTTCCACAATGGCATGATATTGTCCACTTTGGCCCTGAGCCCTCATGACTTTGCTCTTGGGCTCTCCCCAAAATGCCTCATGCCAATGGAGATATCTTTTTCTCTTATAAACTCATGATCTTTCCCATGTGTTTTCAATATGGGACTATATTTGCAACCTTGCAACCCCAACAATAATCAAGTGCCTTTTAATTATGAAACCATTCAATAAACACTAAATTAATATGTAAATTTAAAACTCAATTTAAAAGTTAACTTAAAATTATAACTTGTTAACTTAACTAATAAATGCTTGATTTGTTTGATTCATGCATAATTACTAGAGTTGTAAATGAACTAAGCGTTCATGAATAGGCTTGGTGTTCAGCTTGGTAAGAGCTTGTTTATATTCGTTCAATATACATAAGGTTAATTAAACAAACAAGCTTGAACAACTTGTTAAGATAAACAAATAAGCTTGAACACATATGTGTTCAGCTCGTTAACGTTCGTGAACAATGTTCGTAACAACGTTCATGAAAAATGTTCGTGAACAACATTCATGAACAATGTTCACGAACCATATTTATTAATAAAACTTTTTTCAATATGTTAAATAAATAATAAAATAAAATAAAATAAATAAATAAATTTAAATTATCAAACTCAATAATCAATCAAACAACTAAAATTTCAAACAATCAAACAAGCTTCAATTGAGAGCTTGATAACATCTAAACGAATCAAGCTCAAACCAAGCTCAAGCCAAGCTTGAATTGAGAGCTTGATAACATCTAAACGAATCAAGCTCAAGTCAAGATTCAAACAAGCTCAAGCTTATAAAAAATAAACCAAGCCAAGCTTGAACACTCATTTCAAAAGCTTGGTTCATTTTAAGCTCGGCTTGGTTATCTTATCAAACATACTTGAACACCCTAAAACTCGGCTCAGCTTGGTTATCTTATCAAACAAGCTTGAACACCTTAAAGCTCGGCTCGGCTCGGCTTGTTTACAACCCTAATAATTACCATGAATATGCATATAAGTAATTAATTGATAAATGTCATTCATGATTACTAATTGCTTAATCTAGAAAGGATAGATAAGGACTTAGGTATAATTTTCACTTGACTAGTTAGACCTAGGATTTTCAGGAAGAAAATTAAATAGTTAATTTCTTTAAAAGGCTTTGTCTAAGAGTGATTGATAATCCAATACGCAAGAAGACCTAATGCCTCGCTAGAGCCTAGAAGCCAATTATTGAAATAAATATTTAATTAGATAACTATTAAACCTTAGTCTAACTAAAATGTAGATCAATCCTTAGATTTTAATCTGAAGTGAAAATTAAATTAACCATCTCACAAAACTATTAAGGTTCCCTGATTGAAAATCTAAAAAAGTTTGAGATGGACCTAGGTTTAAAATAAAAAGTAGTTAACCAAATTCAAATTAATTAAGCTCAATTCAATTAAAATTAATTCAAATTAACTAATCTAAGTCACTTGAAAATCTTAATTAATTTTTAAACTATAATTAATTTTAAATCATAATTAATTTCAAAACTATAATTAATTTAAATCATAATTAATTTCAAAATTATAATTATTTTTATATCATAATTAATTTTAAAATTATAATTATTTTCAAATCATAATTAATTTCAAAATTATAATTATTTTCAAATCATAATTAATTTTCAAAATCTTAATTATTTTCAAATAATAAGTTTTTAAAATCTTAATTATTTTTAAAGGTTAATTAATCTTTAAAATTATCCTCAAATGTTCAAATCTAATTAATCTTCAAATTCTAATTAATTTTTAAATTCAAACTTAAAATTCAAAATTTAATATTTTAAACCCAACTTTAAATTCAAACTGAAAATTCAAAATTTGATATTTTTGAAATCCAAATTCAAACTTAAATATTTTTCAATATCATAAATATTTTTCAAAGTGATAGATAAGATTAACTTCAAAATTAACTTAACTCTATCTCACACAAATTCATAAGCTGAATATATTTGATAACATAGAATGGGTGAGATGGAAAATTAAGAAACTAAATAATTACTTTTATTTTAAATTTATGTATTAAATTTGAACTCTAATGTTTGGACTCTATGACCTTAAAACTTAAAACATTCATTTTTTTTACATAATTAAGGAGGAGTGAAAAGAAATTAAGACATTAATTTTTCTTAAATATTTTCTCAAAGTTATAGTATTCTTTTTTAACTTTAAAATCAAAGTATTTTTTAAAAAGGATGTTTTTTTTAATTTAACCTTTTTTTTTTAAAAAAAAAGGTCTAACTATTTTTGAAAAATAACTTTAAAACTTTATTTGAAAAAGAAAGTTTAAATATTTCTAGCTGAAAAACTAAGTTTTTGAAAAAGTATTTTTAACTAAGTTTTTATGTACTTGACTAAGTATTTTAAAAATCTTTTCAAAAAGCAAAGTACTTGATATAGTGTTTTTAACTTAGCTAAGTATTTTTCAAAGAAATTATTTTCTTAACTAAGCATTATTATAAGAAATTATTTTCAAAATTTAAATTTAGCTAAGTTTTTTTAACTAAGTTTTTTATCAAAATCTTTTTAAAGCTAAGTACTTAATTAACTAAGTTTTTATCAAAATCTTTTTAAAGCTAAGTACTTAACTAAATTTTTATCAAAAATTTTTTAGAGCTAAGTATTTAACTAAGTTTTTATCAAAATTCTTTTTAAAGGTAAGTACTTAACTAAGTTTTTATTAAATTTTTTTAAGCTAAGTACTTAACTAAGTTTTTGTTATTTATTTTTTTTAAAAACTAAGTATTGAGCTAAGTTTTTTAAAGAAAATCTTTTCAAAGCTAAGTATTGAGCTAAGTTTTTTTTAAAGAAAATATTTTCAAAGCTAGTATTGAGTTAAGTATTTTTCAAATACATCATTTTCAAAACTAGGTATTTAGCTATTTTATTTAAAAGATAAATGATTTTTAAATCAATTAAGTGCTACACTTAAGGGAGAATTTCAAAGCTTAAAAAACTAGCCTTTTAGATTTAAAGATTCTCTTTCTCTCTAACTTAATACCTTTTTTTGATATATGACAAATGGAGAGAAAAAAGTTAAAATTAAGAGTTAAACAAAAACATAAGCATAAGGGGGAGTTTCTTTTTAAATATGTCAAAATTTTTGTATTTTACTAATACTCATACTTATATTCCTTTTCATTATATTATAGTATATATTGTTATATTTTATTTAACTTTAAATTATATTGTTATAATAAAAAAGGGGAGATTTTTTGTGCAGGAAGCACCAGACGATCGAATCTGTGTTTTGATAATGACAAAGGGTTCAAAGTTAAGTTGTCTTGTTATCTAACAAATGTGATTGAGCTTATAGGAAAGTCCTAAGTGTTCTTAAGCAAAAGTCCTAGTGGATACTAGGCAAGTGGAAAATCCTAGCGGGAAGTAACCCTAGGTCTTAGGGGCTGATAACTCTAGGTTATGAAAAATCCTAGGGGGTGGTAACCCTAGGTTATAGAAAACCTTAGGGGGAGGTAACCCTAGTTCCTAGGACGTGGTAACACTAGGTAAAAAGTCTTGGCGGGTCGTGAACTTTGGGCAAAATTCTAAAGTTGGTGACTCTAGGTGAAAATCCTGGTGATCACGGACAAGGTGAAAGTCTGGACGGGTCATGGAGCGGACGCCTAACATGAAGACCTGAAGTCTCAGGCACTGAGCAAAAGTCTAAACGGTCTGGAGGACAGGTTTGACAAAAGGTAAACTCTCCTGAGAGGAGTAGGTGAGGGCGCGTTCCTCGAAGAGGGAACAGTAGGCGTCGGTTCGACCTAGGGTTTCTAGTGAAATCTGAAAGTCAAAACCGAACAGTCCGATGACTGTCAAAACGAATTTTACTTCACATGTTATCTGCCTATTTTCTAATGTCTGTTTTGCAGGAAACTAACATGTTACAGGTTGAAGAGTGAGCCTTAATCGATCGATCGAACCTTTGGATCGGTCGACCAAACCACTGAGTGAACACATCAAATTCCAGTTCACGGTGAAGTGTTGACCAGGGGATCAGTCGATTGAACAGGGAGGTTCAGTCGACCGAACGTGGGTTAGCTTCAGGTCGGATCGGATCAGATAAATCAGAGATCATTGGCGGGATCAGTCGACTGAACATAGGGATCAGTTGACTGAACACAGGGATCGGTCGAGTGAACGCAAGGATCGGTCAACCGAACGAAGACTCTTATCCGAGTAGAAGCATGCAGACGAGAAGCTGAGCAAGTTCAGAGGGTTTGGTCGACCGAACACCTGGATCGATTGATCGATCAACGTCGAGTCAAAGACTGATCCCGAGATCAGTAGATCTGGATCAGGTCTGACTTGACTATAAAAGGAGGGTTGACCAGCAGTTTTAGACAACACATTTAGAACGATCTTCTTACGTGCGCGTTGCTCCGGAACAACTCAACAATGCCTAACTACTGTTCCGATAATCAACAACCTACTAATCATTTGTTGTTGACACACTTTGTTTTTGTTAATACTTGTACATGCATATCTGTAAAGCCTTTTCGGATCTATAGTAATTGCCCAACGAAAGCGATCAACTATCGCGGGTCTTGGAGTAGGAGTCGTCACAGGCTCCGAACCAAGTAAAAGAAATTGTATTAGCATTGCTTTTGTTTTACTTGTTCTTTATTCCGCTATGTTATTCTGTATTTTTCAAAATGAGGGGAAAAATCACGAATACTATTCATCCCCTTTCTAGCATGTCATCGATCCTACAATAATCTTGAACCGTGAATCTAACCGTGAACTGACAATATCGAACTGTAAATTATAACAATCTTGAACGGTTAAGATTAAGGGTCGATCTAATAATTCCGAACCGTTAATTCCGAGCTATAGTCCAGTTTAGATAAAGGAGATTATAAAAATAAAAATTTTAATACCAAACCAATCAAAATTATAAATTCGAACTCACCTAAATTTTTTTTTTACAGTCCTACCTTCCATGCTTTTTGAGTAAAACAAAAAAAAAAGGTATCTATTAAACTTTTAGAAAAAAAAACAACACTATTAGAGAATGTTTGAGTTTGAACTAAACCCTTAATTTTTTTTTCCAATTAGAAATTATATTTTAAAATTTGAGAACTAAGCCTTTCTAACTAATTATTTATATACAAAAACTTATAATGACCATTTATGTAATCTTTTTCATGTAAAAAAAAACACTATTTATGAGAATCCAACAGTAGCTCAATAACAATTCTACTTCAGATAGAATACTTTTGAAGAACAAAACTAGTGTGTATGCTTATCCACCGCAAACAAAGCGAAGTTGGGATAGAAAAAAAACACCAGCAAATACCTATAAAATAAGCCAAGATCCTATGTTAAATTTAAGAATCAAATTGGTTAACAGGAAATTTTAAAAATGTCAATTCCACATTTCCAGCAAGTAAAACTTGAGAGAAAATTTCCACGATCAATTAAAAAACCACTCAGATGCGTTCTTAAGCATATCAGAGGTCCAAACTACAGAAATATATATATAAAGCCGTCCCTCCAGCATCATCGTCTCCACAGTAGTCCACTCAAACGGCTGCAAAAGCCTTCTTGCCTCCACTAGTTGATCCGGCAGGAATGACTTTCAACACATTGAACCTTACAGTCTTAGACAAAGGCCTGCAAAAAGAAGATTGATATAGGCAACATCTTAATTTGTAATATAAAAAAATATGCTGCAGATGCTTCATGAAAGCTTACTCGGGATAAAAAAAAGTATATTAACTGAGGTATTAACCAAGCCTGCATTTAATAGATAACAGACCATCTATGACATGTTCATAGAGATAAGCTCACCTGCACTGCCCAATAATAACATGGTCACCCTCTTTCACGCGGAAGCAGGGAGAAATATGTGCTGGTATATTTGAGTGTCTCTTTTCGTACCTTGAGAAGTCAGTTAGAAATCCATTTACCTTCTTCTACCAGTGAGAATTAACAGTAGCAGCAGAATAAGAGGCAGTTACCTTTGATATTTTTTCACAAAGTGAAGATAGTTTCTCCTTACAATGATGGTTCTGTTCATTTTGGCACTATGGCATGTACCAGCTAAAATTCGGCCCCTGATTGAGACAGTTCCAGTGAATGGGCATTTCTTATCAATATAAGTCCCTTCAACAAAAAAACAGATATGTTTAGTGATGATACACTGATACCAGTCTGAATTTGGAAATAAATTAGAAAAGGTAATATTGAGTGTTGAGGAAATGCTGTGACAAAAGACTGCTCTCCTGAAGATATAATCAAAAGAACATACAAAATTAGTGATTTTAAATTCATTTTCAATCCTTTCAGATTGACCACAAAAAATAATCATGAAAAATTGTTGTGCTTTCATGAGTAAGCCACAATGTAACTTTTAACTACTCTGCATCGTGGTTCAAAAAAATGGCATTCTCTCTTAGCCTGGACATAGAGATGGCAATGGGACGGGTTGAAACCCGGACCCGTAGCAACCCGTTCCAGCAGGGCAGGTTTAAACCCGCATAAACGGGTCTCAGGCAAGTCCAGGGCAGGTCCCGGGTTTAACCGGACCCGCCGCCCCGTAGAATTTTTTTTTATTAATTATTAATTAAATAAAAATTAATAATTAATTTTTAATTGAATCAAAATTGATAAATTTTAATTTGTGATAATATTTTTTGGTTACAAAATATTATTAATGTAAATGTTGAAAATAAATTTAAAGTTTAGTTAACTTTTAAAATTTTTTATTTTGTATTTCAATAAATAAATAAATAAATAAATATGGCGGGTCCATCGGGTCTAATTCGGACCCGCCCCGCCGAGTTCGTGGGGCGGGGCGGGTCACAGGTGGCCAAACCCGCCCCGCCCCCAACCCGGACCCGTTGCCATCCCTAGTCTGGACACATGCCCATTTACATAAAAAAACATCTTTCAAGATATACTTCACAAATAAAATAACGATCATCTTAAATCAAAAACGGATTAACATAAATGTTCAGAATTTGTGCCTTCATCAAACTGGAGCACATTGTTTTAACCATTACAAATTACAATCCCTTGCAGTTGTAGAAGATGAGTACAAATATTGAGCTTTTAGTTAATGTCAAGAAAAATTCACAGTTTACTTGTCAGGCTATGAGAAATTTTTTGATGATTCTGAAAACAAAGGAACCAATCATGAAAATATATAGTATGATTTCCAACAAATCAATCATGTAGAATACAAACAAGAATCTTAGGTATCACCCAGAATTAGCAGTACTCTAAAATCCTTGCTTACAAAGTCAACTATTAATTGGTACATCATAGAAAGGATAATTTAGAAGACTGAAGAAAAAAAACCCAACAAATTGCATTCAAAGTGGATATCCGTCCAAATGCTACAATAAAGATCCAAAAGAACTAAACAAAATTGTACAAGAGAGAAAATCAGAGGTTTCACCTTCAATTGCTTCCCTCGGGGTCTTGAACCCTAGCCCAATGTTTTTCCAAAATCTGTTGCCGCCCTTACCAGGTTTCTTCCCTTTCCCAGTTTTCTTGGAGCTGCATTTTCATCTATATCAACAACCAAAAAACAGAGCAAACTAACCTAAATCATCAACAATTTAACGTCTCACCTAAGAAATACCTTCGGCTGCTTAAGGAAAGCCTTCTCCGTCTGCACAAAATTTACGTCCGACAACGTGACAGACAGACTTAGTATAAACCCACGAGGCAGTAATATAACTACCGTTAAACATCGGGAGACTCTGATCCGGTAATAAATATCAATCGACATGGAAAACATCTAAATTGTAGCAGTTCATAACACTGCATAACCTATTCTACAATAAGAAACCAATCTCGAACAACAAACAAACAACTGAATGAATGCATGACCTCGTGTACTTAAAAAGTAAAAATTATAATGACAGATGATGATCCACGAGGTTCATCAAGTTCTCATCGGAATACGATGCATAAGCCAACAGTAGCGTACATATACATTTGAAAATCCCCCAAATTGAACTTCGGTGCAAAACAAGCTTGAAGGTTAGCCAAACAAACGATTTCACAAGCAGACCAAAAACAACCGAAAATTGACCAGTAAGAACTCGGAAAATAAACGAGAAACTTGTGCCGACCTGTTCCGCCATGATGGAGACGCGAAGCGCGCAGGGCCGAGGAGGAACGTAAACGCAACGAAAGACTCGAGACTCGACACGGCTACTCCAGTCGCAAACCCTAATAAGAAGCTTATATAGTAAAACCCTCAATGGACAAATCATGGCCTTCGGCGTGATTGGGCCGGATCATGGGCCGAGTATGCAGCCGAGCCTTGGGCCCATGGGATGTTTGACGTCTCCGTTAAGAGTCGGCCACCTGGCAGTCCCGTTCAGCTCATTTCAACGTTTGCTTAATGCCTTTGTTGAAAAAACAGGTCCGTAACGGGCTTAGAATCGCTCCGGTATAATCTTAATCTAATCGTGTCGCATCCACTAAAAACGATCAACGACTGTCTATAAATAACTCCGTAGTTCGTTCCCCAAGGCACCGGTCTTCTCTCGCCATCACTCCTTCCCCGGCCCTTCGCTCTGCCCCGCTTCTCTCGATCGCAATTTCGTTCCCTGCAATGTTGCGCTTCCTTGCTTCGAGACTGCGTAGCACGTCAGATTGCGAGTTCGGGGCGCTAGGGAAATCGATCGCCGGGGTACTGGCTGTTGGGGGATCGGGTCTTGGTCTTTGGCTGCTTCCCTCGTCCTCGTCCTACCCCGATTCTTCTGTATCCTTCGCCGATTCGGATTTTGAGCGGGGTAAACCTGATATTGGAATGGCTTCAAATGATGCCGAGAGGGGAAAGAAAAGAAGATATTTGTTCGCAGGTGTGTGTTTGATTTTTTTTTTTTTAATATATATACACCTTCGTTTTGATTCGCTTTGTGATCTGTCTTTTTTTGTTTTTTGTTTTTTCGTTTATCTTGTCTTTCTATGTAAACAGTTGTAATCTTCGACGCTATTTTCGGTCGAGGAGGAAAGAAGTTGCAGATTTCATACCTTTGTGATTGTTCTGTTGTGGTTTAGAACTCCTTGTTTCGCTCCTAGTTTTATCCGCTTTGATGAATTGATGGTGCTGATCAAATAATCTAACAATATTAACAAGACAATTAATAAAGGAGATTAGTTTGGAGGAATTGAACCGGGGGCATCAAGCCAGTGCCAGAGACATCAAAGCCAGAGATCCAAAAGGAAAGCCTAGTGAACACAAACAAGATCCTTGATACCCCTTGAAAACGCAGTTATTTCTTTAGCTTCCGTAGTCCAGCCGTTGCAAGTTTTTCTGGGTTTTACGGGATCTTGGCAAGAGATGCTTCTGCTTCCATTTCTTGAAAGGAAACCTCCGCGTGTTTTGGATGATCATCTCCCACCCGCACTCGATAAAGGGACAATCAGAAGACAGGTGGATAGTATTATCAGAGGGCTCATGTCATATGGGGCATAAGTTGGCAATGCTTATTTTCTCGCAGTTGAAGTGGTAGTAGGAAGGCGTTATTGAAATATCAAGAATGAAAATTTGGTGATAATATAAAGAAAAAGGTGTTGATTATATTCTGTAAGCTTGTCATACTTTAGAGGACTTTCTAAATATTACATGATATTTAGGAATTAGAATAGTACGACTATCGGTGCACCGTAAACTAACAAGAAGAAACTCTTTAGACTTGGGTATAGTACTGGTCTATGGCAACGCATATACTATCACAACATGATGCTATAGATTAGACATCATTTTGTTGTTTTTGCTCATCCAGTATTCAGTCCAGTGGTTGTTGCAACTTTCCTGCTGATAAGGGAAGACTTGGATAATCAAAATTTTCCATGCAAGGGGATACGAATACTTAGACCAGTGATTTCCAGCTCACTTAGATCTGATTAATGGATTCAAATCATATGCAACTTTACTTGGGTGGGTTTGGAAATGGAGAAATCTCTGTTTGTTAGTATTTTGTCTAGCAATTATTTGAAATGTCTTGATTTAAAGGAAAAAGACAATCCCCCTTAAGTTGTATAATAGAACCAGCAGAAGCTGCAGGTACTAATTTGGCTTCAGACGACAAAAAAATGAATGTCATAAAACTTTAATCTGTTTAACAAACACTGGTATAAGAGAGAACAAACTTTAGTTTAGTTATTTGCTGTATTGCTTGAATAATATGTGGCTGCAATTGCAACATTGAATATAAATGAATTTTAGGACATAAGTTCTTGTTGATGCAGCCTTATTACATAAGCACAGAGACCACTCTTATGCATAATTAATCTGAATCAATTTGATAGGCTTAGTGTTATAATCTGTTTGTGCAGATTCGTACCGTCGAAAGGTATTTTTCAAATATGAGAAACGGATAAGGCTGCAAAGCTCTCCTGAAAAGGTAACTGTAGCTCAAGATACTTGACTTTCCTTTTAGAAAGATTATCCATCAGAATATAGGTTGATGTGCATCCCACTCGTTTGTTTTACATGGCTATATGGTCGTGTCTTAGTCTAGTGAATACATTAACATTTAAATGTGATTTGGCAAATTGTCTTCCAGGAGTGCAACGTTAGAAATCCTGCTCTACATATTTTGTGATTTCCTGTGAATATTCTGACTGGGATTTGAATATTAAATTAAACTAATTTTCAAATAAAATTATAGCACATAAAGGGGGATGGTTGATTTTCTTGTTTGGCTGTTTGTTATTCACTGTTGGAATTTGTAGCTTTGACCCATTGTCCATTGAATCATCTGGTCTTCGATTCTACGGTGCAGTGGAAGGGTACCAAGTTATCACTTAGACATCCGCGGTTTGATCCCAGCTATGGTGTATTTGTATGAATTTTTCCTTCAAATGGGGCACACAACTACGAGATGCTCAATTTCTGGGCTGGCTGCCACGAGCACTGTGGTAGGTGGAAAACTTTCGTGAGGCCGGATCGGTTGCCCCAGGTTCAATATTACCTGGTTCAACATTTGGTCTTCCATATCTAGGATTAGTAGTCAGCTTGGTTCATGTAGGTCCTTCCTAGGAAATTTAAATAATACCCTATAAAATTAGAGATCTACTTGTACTTTTTCATTGAGGATTATTATTATGGTCGTCGGTACACAATCAATTAAATAATAGTTTGTCAAATTTATTAATTAGGCTCCTAACACAATGTGGTTATAGACTCTAATAAAGTGTTCCTTATGAGGACAAAACATAGAGACATTGTCAATCATAGAGAAAAAGTGTAGTCCAATAAATTCGTCACCTTAAGTCGATACGGGTACTACAATTCAATATATTTTTTTTTTGACAAATTTAGTTTTTACAGTATTTTGGAATCAACTTGAGAAAGAGTATTATCAACCCTAGGGACCTAAATCTACTTATAATTATATGGATTAATAATAAACATAGGTCAAGGAGACTTCCTAGTATAACCAACCTTAGTAATTTTTCCCTTCATTACTGCATTTTTTAAGAATGATAATTTAGTCATGGTGTCCTTCATTGAACTTATCCACTCAGTTCATCTTCTCCACAGTTTTGTGCATTCTTACAAATGAAGGATGTATTGTGTAGCAACTCATAGCTAGTTCAGCTGGGTAGGCAGTCAATTGAATACTTTGTTTGCGTAAATGCATAAATCTCTTTTTTTTCTTAGATAAGTGATAGATTAATTTACATGGTTTTGTTCAATCATTAAGTAGACATTGATATATCCCTTTTAATGTTATAGTGTTTTGGATCATCTTAATAAAAAATGATAGAGCATTTCTTTTGTGCATGATTTTGATACACTGAACAAGTTCCTATGCCAAAACTTTAAGCACACATTTCATTGTAACGCAGAAGAAGAGTTGCAAACTCCGCCCATGACGACCGGTCATGGCCGGTCCCAAGATGAATAAAGGAGGAGGGTTGCGTTAGGTTGCCAACTAGCGTCAAAACTATGACAAATATTCAATGAATGGATATATTAAACTATTGTGCTAATGCTAGGTTGTTCCCCGGAAGGAACGCGTTGCAGGGTCTGACTGTAACGTCTAGGCAAGGACCGCTACATCTCCAGAACTCGGGTGTAGTGCTAAATATGCAAGAGTTCGCGTTACAGGGTCCGACTGTAATGTGATCGCTACATCTCTATGAGAACTTGGGTGTAGTGTTAAATAGGCAAGAGTTCTCACACCATAGATTGGATAAGAACAAATATGATAGGAAACTAATAATCTAAGATTTGGAACATAGAACTCTCACCGGTAAATAAATGGAGGTAGTAGATATGATGATTAGGAGAAGAATTAATATTTTGTGTGTACAAGAGACAAAATAGACAGGCGAGAAGGTAAAGATGATAGAGAACTCGGGTTTTAAGTTATGGTACACTGAAATAATAAAACAAGAAATGGAGTGTGTATTATTGTAGATAGTTTGTTAAAGGATGAATTGTAGGAGTAGTTAGAAAAGGGGATAGAATTATAACTCTTAAGATAATAGTGGCGAAAGAAACTATGAACATAATTAGCGTATATGCACCACAGATAGGATTAGATGAAGCTACCAAATTAAGGTTTTGGGAGGACTTAGATGAAATATTACAAAATATTCCACTCAATGAAATGATTTTAATAGAAGGTGATCTAAATGTGCATGTCAGAGTAAAAAATGAGGAATATGAGAGAGTACATGGGAGTTATGAGTTTGGAACGAGGAATGAGGAAGGGAAACTATATTAGATTTTGCGATAGCATATGACCTTATATTAGCTAATACGTTTTTTACGAAAAGAGAAGAACACTTAGTCACATTCAAAAGTGGAATAATAAATCACAAATTGACTTTCTTATGGTTAGGAAGAAGGATAGAAAGATTTGTAAAGATTGCAAAGTCATTCCGGGAGAAAGCTTAACTATCTAACATAGGGTAGTAGTGTTGGATATACGCCTCAAATATAGTATCAATAGAAAGAAAATATATACGATTCCTAGAATTAAGTGGTGGAAGTTAAAGGATGGGAAGCAAAATATATTTAAGGAGAAGGTAGAAATATAAGCATTAGATGAAATATACGATGAGTCTAATACAACATGGAATAAGATGATATCAAAGTTAAAAATAGTAGCTAAGAGTGTACTCGGTGAGTAAAGGGACATGCACCACTAAGTAAAGAATCTTGGTAGTGGAAAAAGAAAATACAAGAGAAAGTGAAGGAAAAACGAATAACTTATAAGGTATTATATATTTGTAAGAACGAGGAAAACTTAAAAAAATATACAATAGCCAAGAAAGAAGCTAAGAAAGTAGTGAGTGAAGCAAAAAAAGGAAACTTTTGAACGATTATATTAAACATTGGATACAAAAGAAGGGGAAAGAGACATTTATAGAATAGCTAAAGTGAGAGAAAGGAAAACAAGAGATCTTAGCCAAATAAAATGTATTAAAGATGAATGTAATAGGGTATTAGTAAACGATGGAGAAATAAAAGAGTGGTGGTTGAGGTATTTTCATCAACTTTTTAATGAAGGTTTAGGTGACCAATTTAACTTAGGTAATTTAAGTAGGTCAAATGAGCATAGAAATTTTAATTTTTATCGTAGAATTCAAACTTCAGAAGTAAAACAAACTTTAAATGAGATGCACAATGGAAAAGCCGTTGGACCAGATGATATTCCGATAGAGGTATAGAAGTGCTTAGGGAAACAAGGTATTGAATGACTTACAAAATTATTTAACAAGATATTGAAAACGAAAAAAATGTCTGACCAATGGAGGATAAATACTCTAGTTCTCTTATATAAGAACAAGGGAGACGCACAAAATTGTGCAAACTATAGGGGTATTAAACTAATGAGTCATATTATGAAACTTTGAGAAAAAGTAATAGAAAAAAGATTAAGGAAGGAGACGTGATAGAAAATCAATTTGGGTTCATGCCTGGAAGGTCGACAATAGAAGATATACATATTCTTAAACAATTAATTGAAAAATATCGGGAGCAAAAACAAGATCTACACATGGTATTCATTGACTTAGAAAAAGCTTATGATAGAGTCTCAAGAGAAATTATATGGAGAATTTTAGAAAAGAGAGGTGTTAGCGTAACATATATTGAACTAATTAAGGATATGTATGAGGATGTAACGACCAGAGTAAAGATTTCAGGCGGAGTAACTGAAGCATTTCCAATAAAGATAGGGTTACATGAAAGATCAACTCTAAGTCCCTATCTTTTTACACTAATTATGGACGAACTCACTGCACACATTCAAGATACAGTACCGTGGTGCATGTTGTTTGCAGATGATATTATTTTGGTAGATGAAACACGTGAAGGAGTAAATGCTAAATTAGAATCTTGGAGGGAAACAATAGAAGGGAAAGGTTTTAAGCTTAGTAGATTAAAGATAAAATATATGGAATTTAAGTTTAGCAATATTATAAGTAATGAAACAATTGTTAAGATAGGAGATGACGAGTTGCCCGGAACCGAGAGATTTAAATATTTAGGATCATTTTTACAAAACGATGGAGGGATTGAGAGAGATGTCTTACATAGAATACAAGCAGAATGAGTGAAATGGATGGGAGCGTCGAGTGTTTTATATGACTGTAAAGTACCTCTTAAACTTAAAGGTACGTTCTATAAAACCGCAGTTAGACCTGCTATGTTATATGGAGCTGAATGTTGGACTATGGCTCGAGCACATGAGCAGAAGATAAGAGTTGCAGAGATGAGGATGTTAAGGTGGATCTGTGAACATACGAGGATAGACAAAATAAGAAATGAGAGCATTAGAGAGAAAGTCGGAGTTATATCTATTGAGAAAAAACTCCGAGAGACACATTTAAGATGATACGGACATGTAGACGACCAATAAATGCTCCAGTTAGGCGATGTGAAACTATGATAAACATGCATATCAAACGAGGAAGAGGAAGACCAAAAAAGACTTCTGTTAGCAACAATAAAACAAGATAAAATTTATTTAAATATAGATGATGATATAATAGGAGATAGAGCTCAATGACGTAAAAGGATTCATACAGCTGACTCCACCTAGTGGGAAAAGACTTGGTTGTTGTTGTTGTTGTTGCAGAAGAAGAGTTGCAATACCTGGATCAAGACTATGCTTGGCGTTTCATTCTTGAAATGCAAGATCATGTAGTCTGTTTGCATTGATTTCTGTCTGTATACTATGATGAACACATTTTTGTGTGTCATTTTGGCGTCATATTTGTGCCTTAAGTTTTCCCCCCTGTTTTAAATTTGTTCTGCTGTTGGATTTGGGTCGCATTTTAAATATTTGAAATTCTGATGTATATACTTCTAATATGCTAGTAGTAACACTTTGACCGTTGTTTATCTTCTGTATCATAGATTTTTGAGTACTTTGCCTCATCTAAGAACCCAGAAGGAGAAATATGTATGACACCTGCTGATTTGATGAGATCAGTTGTTCCTGTTTTTCCTCCATCAGAGTCTGATATTGTGAGAGAAGGATATCTAAAAGGAGAGCATCATCCTGGGGAATTGCATTGTTCTCCATCTAAATTTTTTATGCTTTTTGATACTAACAACGATGGACTTATTTCCTTCCCGGAGTAAGTCAAAGTTATTTAGTTCTTCAATATCTATAGATATGCTAACCCATCAAGAATTTTACCTTGTTTATGGTGTTGTAACAATATTTCCCTTTCTCTGCCTACATTTTGCCTTCTTACCAGGTACATATTTTTTGTGACATTACTGAGCATTCCTGAATCAAGCTTCAGCATTGCTTTCAAAATGTTTGATCTTGACAACAATGGGTGGGTTTCATTCATATAAGATATTTACTTTGTTGCATTTTTTCCCCATTTTGGTCCATATTTATTTACATAGTAAATATAATTTCTCTCTGTGAGGAATACACATTTTCTTTGTATATACTTGATAAATTCAAGATTCCATCTGACTTTACCAAGACAATATGATCTGTAATTCCTAGAAAAATCGTGTTGTAGATTTTCTTGCTAAAAGTTCTTATAGTGATGCTGTTGTGGGCAGGCACATGGCTGGCATGTTGATTAATTAAGACAAAATAATTGAAGAACAATTTAGTTGAGAATGTTTGATGTGCTTGTTTTATGAGGTAACTTTACAGAGTATTTTACCTGTGTATCAGGTTGGTAAAGCTTTTCTCAAACAAATGAATGATACTGTTGTACTTACTTGCTGGAAATTCTCTGCTGGGGCATGGTGTTTTATCGTTTCAAAAGCTAGTATGTTTGTTTGTTGTATTTTCAATATATCAAATGAAATTGGCTCCCACATAGACTCTTGCCTAGTAAATTTACTTACCGATTTCTTTTTTCATTGTTAACTTTTATGAAGGCTATTCAAATTGAATTATCACTAGTATAATAATTGTGTGATTATTTCTGGCCAAGTCAGAAAGAGATAGAGAGAGAGAGAGATCTTCCTATCTCTTTATTGTTGGTAAATTGTTTATATTTTCATCTGGATTATTCTACCTTTATTTATCCATGACCTTATGTGAACACTAAAATTGATCTTCTAATAATATACTCCTTCCATCTGTTTTGACCCACTAGTTTGTATTTCATACTAATAAATTAATATCTATATCATTCATGTGCAAGTAAGTTCACAAGTTCACTTCATTTTGGATTGAGGTTTGGTTACAGGATGTATACTCACTAATCAATAGTTGGCAGTACCAGAAACAATGGACTTTTAAATTTACCTAATATTGTCATCTATATGATCTACCTTTTCCAGAGAGATAGAAAGAGAAGAGTTCAAGAAAGTGATGGCATTGATGCGCTCTAACAACAGACAAGGCGCTTCTCATAAAAATGGATTACGTATTGGTCTAAAAGTTGGGGGTTCTATAGAGGATGGAGGTCTGGTTGAGTACTTCTTTGGCAAAGATGGGAAAGCGTCTCTCCCACATGATAAATTTGTTCAATTTCTTAGTAATTTGCACGACGAGGTACTGCATCTTGTCATCTTTACTCCACTCAACATTTTATATAGTTATGACATTCTTAAACCTTCTTCTACATTGAAACTTCAAATATGTGGTTATATGCATAGAATATCGTGCTGTTTATCATCATTTTATATCTGATAACTTCTTTCGTAAAAGTTAAAACAAATCTTTGATGAAAATGGGCAGAGTCTCTTATAACTTGAAAACCATTCATCATCCAATTTTTATTTCCTGTGACACCAGCTTAAACTTGGTTATTGACTTTTTAATAATCCTTCTATTTGTTCTCATTGTTTAGATTGTGCGCCTAGAGTTCACACATTATGACTTTCATTCAAGAGGGTCTATATCTGCAAAAGACTTTGCATTATCAATGGTTGCTTCAGCAGACATGAACGATATAAACAAGTTACTAGAAAGAGTGGATGAATTGAACAATTGCCCTTCTCTTAGAGATATCTGCATTAGCTTTGAGGTGAGACATTTTCTTTGACAAAGTAAGATGATCAAACTTTTCATTGTCTTGTGTAATCATGTATATATCAGGAGTTTAAGGCATTTGCTGAGTTGCGTAGAAGATTGAGACCGTTGGCAATAGCAATCTTTAGCTATGGGAAAGTAATTGGCTTGTTGACAAAGCAAGACTTCATAAGGGCAGCATCCCATGTAAGACAAATATCTTGCTATCCTTGGATGATTATGAGCTGGTTTCACTTATATTAGAGAACTCATGGCACCTGCCTTCTTCAAAATCTGAATATATACACACACACACATACTCTATATTTTATGAAATAAATTCATGTGACAGGTCTGTGGAATCACATTAACTCAAAATGTGGTCGATATCATATTCCACGTGTTCGACGCAAATGAGGATGGGAACTTGAGCTCAGAGGAGTTCTTGAGAGCCTTGCAGCGACAAGAAACTGAGATCCAATTGCCTAGAGAAGCTGGCATCATGGGGCATTTGTTGTGCATGTTAAATTGCAGTCGACGCTGCTCCTCGCCTCGAGTCTGCTAACTGGTCACAACTTCAGACTCTAATTATAGACACAAGGATTTAACGTCCAAAGTAGCCACATTTTTTGCTGTGGAGAAAGCATTTGGACAATGTTAAGTAAATTCATAATTGTCCTTAGTTTTAAATTGTAGCAACATATAGAGGATGCATATGTTCGTTTGACTGTCACAAGAGCGAACATTTTGATCTCCACTATTTATTAAAAGAAGACCCCTATTAATTTGATGTCCGTACTATCTTTTTTTGTGTTTGTCTGTTTATCTTTGAGTGGTTTCTGAGAGAAACTAAAAATGAAATCAAACAAGAAGATGTGCACTTCCCAGCTGTTGACGCAAGGAGCAAAAGTATCCCTCATAAGCATTCCACACACAAACTGTACATTGGCACACAATTAACTTTTTAACATACCCCAAAAACTATTCCAAAGGCAAATGCTCAACTGCAAGAGATTGAAAACATGTGGAAGGTTTTCAATGACAACAAATAATAATTGATAGTCACTTCTATACAATATTAAATTTCGTTCACGACCTCTGACGACTTCTAGCGTAGTCCTTTCTTATCTCCCAAAGCTGTTCGACAACTTCCCGCATGGCTGGTCGATCTCTGCGGGTTGGAGCAGCACATTGAAACGCCAAAGCAAATATCTTCTTTACTACCAGATCTTCCACCACTTCACGCATCTCAGGATCCAATATTTCCCTCTCGTTGCCTTCGTTATATTTGTTGAAGGCCTGCATTTATAAGCAATTTATTAGTTTTTGTAGAGAGCTTAAGAAAGCATTGGAATGATTACCAAGTCTAATTTGTACTTCGGGTTTTTTTTCCTAACCAATCTAGTTTAAATTTTATAAACCACAAAATTAAAAATGAAATTTATCTTTCATGAAAATAAATAACAATAGTCTAACATTTATTCCTTTACGACATCTGCTAATTCAAAACCAAGAAACAAAGACCTGGGTCCTAATCATTGGGGTCGACTTCATCTTATCGACTTTTGCATAAAACTCAAGTTAATTACCCTAGGTAATCTTCTCTAGTTATATTATTAAGTCCCTAACATTAATGGTAACACTCCTCACGTGGCCTATATTGACACCGGCATATCTCGTTCCAGTCAAAGACCGAAACCCCAGTAGGAAATGAGAATTTGAGTCTTGCAAGGATTTGGGGCAGTTTAGCAACTATTTTGATAGGTTTTTACTGAGCCATTGTGAATGTTATCTCTCTATCTCATAATAGGTTAGGAAAACTTCTGATGGGTGAATAAAATTTCCTGAACTAGACAAATCTACAATGATATATCTCTGTTAAGAACATTTTGCTGCTCTTTTGAGAAAGGAACATATCAGATATATTTAGCAAAGAGATTTCAGTTGTTCCATAAATAGTTTGTTCTACCTTCTGTCTACCAAAAATATGTTTATCATGAAATTTGAATCTACAACTTGGAAACAAAAAAATTAAAGAATATTTCCATCCTAGATCAGCTAGACTTTTTTGTTTCAACAGTGCGATAACAATTCAAGTATGGTAACCTATTCTATGTGCTTGTCCAAAAACCAAAAGCAAGTGATAGTACGATGATCTTACCCATCTCACAGTAATCCTTTCATCAGGGTTTCT
Source organism: Zingiber officinale (assembly GCF_018446385.1). Lineage (NCBI taxonomy): Eukaryota > Viridiplantae > Streptophyta > Magnoliopsida > Zingiberales > Zingiberaceae > Zingiber > Zingiber officinale. The sequence continues at coordinate 130,540,199 of NC_055991.1, read as the reverse complement.
CCTTATTTCGACTGGGCGGCGGGCCGAAAGAATTTCCAGCAGTAAAATTCCAAAGGAGTAAACATCACTCTTCACCGTAAGGCGAAACGTCTTCAGATATTCTGGATCAACATAACCAGCTGTACCTTTTACCTTTGTCTGAATGTGAGTCTGATCAGCTTCCATGGGTCCAGTTCTAGCAAAGCCAAAGTCAGCGACCTTGGCTCCAAAGCCTTCATTTAGTAAAATGTTCGACGACTTCACATCACGGTGAATGACAATCTTTTCTGGCAGTATAATACATCAGAAAGAAGATTATAAGAACTTTAGAGAGTCACATACGTATGGGTTGTGCACAGATGTATAAGGAATACAACTAAACATCTGGTGAACTCTACATATAAAAGTCATGCAAGTACCAACTATTGATTTTTGCTGCATGGTCTTTCTCACTCCAGTGAACTTTACATTAGGTAATATCGCTTATAATATCTTGAAAGAATTCAATTGGTTTTTTTTGCATTAGGCTATAGTATAGTCTCCCTTCTACACCTTCAATATGTTTCTATATATCAATAAATACTTAGATTTCTGTATGTATAAATATTTATGTATTATTTTGTGTACAATGTAGTTATTTATAGGGTAAATTACACTAACCACCTATCAAGAGGAGATACCAATAATTACTAAGTTATTTTTCGCGACACAATAAAGCCTAAATATGTGGATGTAGAAGATATTTCTTGTTCACTCCCACTTTGTAGGTTCAAATCTGTTGCCTAGAAATAAGACAGGCAAGGATTCAAGCAGCTACAACTTGATTGAAATGCCATCTTCTTTAAGGAACATTAACTATTGAACAGTCCCATGTATCACTCTATCCCAATTTGCAAGACTGCCTGCCAATCATAAATTCAAATTACAGAATTGCCAGAGTTTAGGAAAGCTTCCATAACACTCCATGAAGAAAATCTCTCCCTATTGTCGCTCTTGCTCTTCCTCCTCGTTATCTTGCTTGTCTTTTCTTGCTTCCCCACATACCCAGACGCGCACATGAACAATCAAAGTTGCATTTGGTCCCAACTAAAAACATGATTATGATTCAAGAAAAAATTGCTAATTGTAGTATATTTCAACCAAGTATGTTGCTTATAAACTAAGGATGTTAGACAAATGCCAATAAATTCAAGGACATGAAGGGGAAAAAATGAATTGAATCCTTGGCAAAATTATATGTTCAGAAAATGATAGCTGCCTTCCATGGAAATGAAAAAAAAAATGAAAAAAAAATGAAAAATCTATCAAGAAAACCTTTTTATGAGAGGTAGAAACAGATTTTCAGAGATTGTCACCTGCATATAGATGGAGATATGTCAATCCATGAGCAACATCAATGGCTATTTCTAGCCGTTGACTGAAATCCAATATCTTCCCATACTTACCTGCAAATTTAGTTCAATTATGATTTGGCTTTAGGCAAATCCATCTATTGCTTACTTACTAATTATTGATAGTATCTTACCATCTAAATGCTCCCTTAGGTTGCCATTTGGCACATACTCAGTAATGATAATAAGCTCATTCCCTTTAGCAGTATAACCAAGTAATCTGACCAAGTTTTTATGCTCAATTTTAGTGAGGAGTTCAACTTCATTTTTAAATTCAGCTTCAATGGTAGCAATATGTTCCTGTCAAGAATACAAACTATCAAGAGTGTAACCATGTGTTCTTGAGAATTTGAAATTAAGTGATCTCAAACAACAACCCAAATAAAATTAACGAGATATTAAATACAAATTACTCCATGATTGAACAAAAAGGTTGAATTCTCATGTCAGACACATCTTCTATTTTGTTCTAAGAATAGATATAGGTAGCATACATATCAAGGAAACAAGCAAATTAAGACGGCAGAGAAACTCTGAAATTGTAACATAGGAATGAATTTATCATGTATCCAGTGAAAGAAAGCTGTGCTTCTTGTTCTCATTAACTTTTAGAGAAATGCATAAGAGAAAAAATTTGCTGTAGGAAACATGATTCACCAGACCACACCTTTTCGTATGTAAGTTGCATGGAATGACTTGTTAAATCAGATTAGTGCATGCTTCTCATTTTGTCATACGAGTAAAGGTGAGAGAACCTGAGATCCTCTAAATTTCCTAATTATTAAGAGCTTTTACACAAAAACATTTCATGGAGGATGAGATCCATAACAGAATTATCAAAAAATATTTAACAAAAAAAATCAAAATTTTGAATAATGTACTAGTATGAACATTGTAATTTCTTTAACTATGTGAACATTTAGGATTACCTTCTTTGCCCGCTTTATAGCGATAAACTGTCCACTAGGTAGCTCAGCCTTATAGACGGTTGCAAAACTACCTTCGCCAATTATTTGTGAGGATGAGAAATTTCTTGTAAGTTTGATGATCTCGTTGAGGCTGAGATTTAATGGCTCAAGTTTATTTGGTTGTGGAGACAGTGAAAATCGAGATGGACTTGGAGGTACTCTAGATGGAGTTACTGGTGTCTTTCCAGAAATTGACCTGAGCTCAAATGAGTCCACTGTAGCAGCAAGAGATATTTGTTGATGAAAAGTTCTGATTGCAATGATTAATTGTGACAGAGAAAATCATCAGTTTGAATACAAAAAAACTAAATGAATGAGGTCATATAATGTAGGAAAGGCACTACTAATAATGGTTTAGCAAGTGCATGAAGGATATGCATCTATATGGTTTATAGGTCAAATTAACAGCATAGCATGAAAATTGACCCTGAATTAAATGTACCCCTTGATGAATTCATGAGATGCTTTTATATACTCCATCTATCAAAACTAAACATTTTTATGAAAGCCATGTAGAATCACTTTGATAAGAATCAATAGCTGTACAAAGCAATTGAGCTAACCAGAGACTGCTTAGTCTCACAGATGATTGATTCTTAGTCGCATTCTAACGATGAACAAGTTTTTCAGTTATGATAACTGATAAGTTCCGCTGCATGCCAAAATAATGGTTTTGTATATTGTCAGGAATCGCCAGCATGTTCTTGAATAGGAATATTGTTATGCAGTGCTGGTTCTAAAGGAACCAAGTGCAGCAGCATATTGTACCCTTTAATCGCTTATTAGCTATTACTTATTGCAGATACTGACTAAATGATTTCTTAAGCTAGGTTCCTTCTTCTGATTTGCTTTATCACATTCTGAAAAGTTACTAGATTGGAATCCTGGATCACTGTGAACTAGCTGCACTGGTGGAGCATGCAAGTATTAGCATTTAAAATTTCAGCATGTCATTGGGGTTAGGACCAAGTGAGAGTCCTACTGACAAGTAGGACATTCAAAAATGGCGATTTCATTGGAAGGGTCCCAATTCACCTAGTTTTTCCTTAATTTTATTTATTCAAACAAGAAGTATTTTTCTGTCACAATCAGCGGGCTCCAACATCGCACTGACCTAAGAGAGCAATCATTATTAGGTCTTCAGGGCATTCATCAATGGAATTTATTTCCTAAACCTTCATTCCTACTACTCTATAAATAACTTGTTTTTGCCAATTGCACATTTTTCCATTCAACACATCAAAAACTTTACAAGTGGTTCTACGTGTCCGTCCTAGATCTCTTGTAAGTGACTGGTTCTTTACAATTCATTGCATCAAATAAAATCATATACCACGAGGATCTGCTCCAATTAGAAAGATACAAGCCTCCATTGGGGGCCTAGACAAAAGAAAAAAATTAAACTGCAACAATGTAGAAAAATAATATCATTAATAAATGTAACAATTTGAAACACCATAACAACAAACTGACTCAGATAAAATGCCCTCCATGATATTCAAAATTAAGGAAAGAACTAGTTTATCTTACATGAAGTTGAACCTCCACGAAGAACAGGATCCTCACTTATGTCATTGCTCTTCGAACTACAGCAAGGACAAATGAGGCTGCAGCACAGCCAGAAACCTTCTGAAACAGATAACATAACACTATCTGGTGTCGCAGCTGAATTATATTGATTTTTGCTCCGTTTGATTTAGTTCATCAATAATGTAAGCATCCAAGGATCAATGCGGAAGAGATTTTTTTTCAGTTCCAATTTTATCAGGTTTCCTATAGAAAAACAATTAGAACAAGCTATAATGTCCCAAGCCCATGCAAAAAGCAAATCAACAAAATCTAGGAAAGAAGATAAAACCATCTCCAGAAAATTATTTTGTATGAATAAGGAAAAAGACCTTATTTCTTAAATTATACCCATCTCCATGGTTATGTGAAAGGAGACATACTTATACTATGATTTATATAGCTTCAGCTGATTAATGAACCATGTATACTAAAAAGGATTAATTCAATATGTGGAAGAACAATAAGAAAGAAAATCCAAACAAACAAAAAGAAATAAAGATGTGAGCTTCCTTCCTAACCTTTTTTGCCAATGGTTTTATTCTTCTCAATGTGCATTCTTTCGCCTAATAAAACATACAAACTATAGTCTAATTCAGTCTGGTTGCAAAATATTGTCACAATATACATTTTAGCTCAAGGAACAACACTACCAAGAATTAGCAACTGCCAGATGTATGCCAAATATAAGGATAATTGCTATTATCACACATCCGTAATAATGTGCTGCTCAAGTAAAATCTCTTAAGCAACTTCAAAATTTCCAACATTGACAAACTATATACTCTCATTTCATAAATGATATATGTAAATGTATATACAGGGAGAGAAAAAAAAATAGAATTCAACTAATTCAAATGGTTGCATTACAAAATACTGAACTGGGAATGTTTCAAACGAATAATTGCAAGCCAAGAAAACAAATTCTCTGATATAAAGCGGATTGCAGAACAAATCATTCCCAAAGACATTCTTTTCTGCAAAAGAAGAAAATTTGGAAATTACCCGAGAAATATACGGGCCCTTTTCTCAAGGGAAAAGACGGGCAAGTCCAGGCCGCAATGGTCCTTGCCAATTCTTTCCCAATAACCTTCGCAATCCACCTCCTTCGTGCTAAAATGGACTCGCATCCATCCGACGATCCAGCTAGACAAGATCCAGGCCCGATGCGGCGATCAAACTGAAGCGAAAATTTACTGATCCCGACAAACCTAGAAGCAACACGAGCATCCGCGAAACAACAACATCGTCGTCATCCGAGAGTTGCCTCCTCGAGCTGATCGCCGAATCTTGGTACGAATACGGCCGAGATTGGTAGATGCCCGATGCCGCCTGAGAAGTCTTGTCGGGGGGAAAACGATGCGATTGGCGACTGCGGTAACGGAACCCGGTCGAGCTAGAGAAAAAGATCCAGCTCCTTCCCTTCCGAAGACTTGGAAGACTTCTATCCCGTGTATCATGGCGGCGGTCCGGTTCGGAATTCGCAGAAGAGACATTTGACGGTTCAACCGAAACGACGACGCTGCGCTGCTGCGGGACCGTGTGTACTTTGTACACCAACCACTATTCTTGACAACGGGGCCCTACAATATTGGTCAATGAGTAATCAGGTAGGCCAGCGAGGAGGACATTAGCATGGGTCAACGAAAGTGGTTTTCGCGGGTCTGGAAATGGGAAACGACGCGGAAAGCGTCGAAACGCGGGAGTGGGAACGTGAGGGGACCGGCAAGACGGACGCGTTCTTCTTCTGCTGCCTCGGTGTTCGTCTGGAACGGATTTGCCGACCCAGGAAGCCTGCGATTGGCTGCTCAACTGGACCCAAGTCGAGATAAGACGGGCTAAGTTGGTTGGCAAATAGGCTGATGGATGTTAGGTTGGAATCCAACACGTGGATATGAACTGGAACAGAATCTAATTAGTCGACACGTGGATGTCATCGTGTAATTTATTATAGCATCCACAATGCTATAGTATTATAACACTTATCACATCATCAAAAAGTATGGGGCCCACTATCACATACTCTTTATAACAACATCCTTCTTTCACCCACATCCCTTTTAACGTTAATACTCATTATTCATGGGTCTCACCGTCCACTCATTCATTTTAACATTATACCATATTAAATAAATATGTTTTAAAATATTTAAATTATTATTATTATTTTTAATAATAATTTTACGTTTTAAAATAAAATTTTATTATTTTTTAAAAATAATATTAATTTTTAAATATATTTATTAAATTAAATAAATGTTTGTCAGAAAATAAAATTACAATGTTAGGAAAACGAAATTATAAAGTTAGAAAAATGAAATTACAATATTACAATGCTTGCTCCTGACTCTGAGGTCCTCGTCTTCTTTGTCGCCACAAAGTGATCAGTGGACTGTGGAGTAAACATTGGACGGTCTTTGACAATTCTCCACACATGTTCGAGATTGAATGCAACACCATTGTTTCCGGATAGATATTTTTCGTACGCAAACCTCAATATATCTTCATCACTGTGACCACTTCGATATGAACTATAATACTATTGTAATTTGCGTTGAATTGATATACCTTCTTTTGGATTGTATTGTGCCAATGTGACCGTATAACATTTGCACTTCTGGTGTTTGAACCTAGGGGAAGATTCTCATTGTAGTAGCTTGCAACCCGTCCCCAAAAAGCATCCGCCTTTTGATCATTGCCGATTATTGGATTATCACTGATAGTGACAAAACTTCTTGCTAAGACCTCGTCTTCAACCTTTGTCCAACTTGAACGCTTTCTTGTACCCTCAGCATTTGAAATCACCTTTTCTAAATTAACCACCTCAATTGGGGATTCACGGTCGGAAAGTTGAGTCTCCGGGACAAAAGTTGGAGTTGCAGGTTCATTTGACATCGAAGGAGTGAAAGACATACTAGTTGTGTGCGGGGTACCATATCCATGAATAGCCAATGGCGTGAAATACGGATGACTCATGTTTTGCCAATATTCGGCTGGAAGCGGTTGATATGGACCTCGAGGGGCATAATTCAGATGATTCATAGAGTTCCAAAACCTTGGAAATTTTGAAGATTTTGTGGAGGAAACGATATATTGGGAAATGGATATGGGTATTGATAATTTGGTGGAATTTGTGGATTTTGGGAAGATGAATATTCTTGTGAGTTGTTTGTAGAATTCAAGAAATTTGTAAAAAATGCCCTATTATTTTCATCCATTTCGGATAGAAAATAAGATGGTAGGAACTTGGATGGGGAGAGAATTTAGAGAGTAGAATTGAAAGAGTAGTGAGTTGGAATGAAAGTATGTGTGCATATTGATGGTTATTTATAGATGAAATTTTGAATTAGCTGTTAACTAGCCGTTAAAAAGTAACCGTTAAATAATAGCCGTTATTTAATTTTAAATTTAAAAAAACTGTTATTTAAAAAAGCCGTTATGTAAAAATTAACCTTTTCAAAAACGGTTACATTTTAAAAAAATAAAAACATAAAAAACGCTATCCATGCCTTTAAAAATAAAAAAATTAAAAAAGATAATTTACACATGGGGTGGGCCCGCCCTGGCCAACCCCATAAACATTTGAACGCGTTCAAAAGTTTTAACGCCACGTCTTCTTTTGCAACGCGGCGTTAATGCACAGTTGCATTATAACGCGACATTAACTGGCGCGTTGCAGATGCTCTTAGGTTGCGGCTTGCGATGGAAGCATTAAAATCTCCCTCCTCGCTCTCTCTCTCCCCCTCGCTCCCGTCATCTTCGTTGTCTGGCGTCCGACCGACCTCACAACCCGCCGAGAAAGGTTAATACTAAAATCTCTCCCTCGCCGCTCTCTCTCTCTCTCTTCCTTGCTCGCGATCTCTCTCTCGCTCCCTCCGTCTCTGTCGTTCGTCATCCGTCGGACCTCACAGCAGCGCCGACAAAGATTCATCAGCGTCTTCAACCTCACAGCTGTTGTGACAGTTAGTCCACCTCTCTCCATTCCCAATGATAATTCGTTTCATTTAAATTTGTTATTCCACACCATTATAGCCTACATATATTAGAAGGAATTATTCTTATAACGTGCAGGGACGACGCCGGCTACAAACGCGTGCAGGGATGGTTTCCTGGTGGACTGCAGGAAGGCCTCTACATGTTGAAGTAGCCACTTGGTAAGTCATTTATTTGATAGCTACATTTTCTAGCAGATATTGTTGGTTAGTCATAAGAAAATCGTACCGGTTCCACTGTACAAAAATTTTGTACAAGTGTCGAACCTTTCCTTAAATAACCTATTGTGTTCTTTAGAAGTTAAATTAGGAATCACAGACGGAACTTAACATCATTGATTCTAAATTTAACTTATCTGTTCTTAATGGTTTAGATTTGAATCGCAAGTAGAATTTAACACTATTGATTCAAATCCACCTATGTTATTAATTTCATTAAATATTAATTTCCAAAATTGGCTTCCAGGACTGCATGACGAGACACATGACTTCTTGGATATGTGAGCAACCACCACCGCCTAGACAAAGCCTTTTAAGGAAAGCTAATATTTAATTTCCTTAAATAACTCTAGGTTAACAAAAAAGAACAATCGAATCACAAATTCGAAAAAGAAGAAAACACAAGCTCAAAAAACTAATTTGAAAAACTAGATCTAATGTCTATTGTGTTTGGAATTCTTACAAAAAGAAATAACTAGCATGATGCGGAAAACAATTGCTAATTATACCTTCTTTTTGTATGCTAATGACCTCAAGATCTTCTGCCGTATTCCTCGCCTCGCCTTGTACGTCGTGTGGGCGACGATCCTTCAAGATGAACACCACCCAAAAGCTTTCTTCCTCTTCCTCTAAAATCCGGCCACCACCACCACCAAGGAGAAGAGAGCAAAAGGGAAAAGAGAAGGGGAGAGGGAGGGCCGACTACCTAGAGAGACTCCACCAAGAGAATAAGAATTGTATCTCATGAAGCCTGCTCACCCCTTCTTTTATAATACTTGCTCAAGGCAAATAAGGGAAGAATATTTACAAAAATTAAAATCTTCCAAGAGTTTTTCGTTTTCCCTTTTATTTTTCTTTTTTTTTCCTCTTGATTGAATCAATCACCAAATTAGTTGAATGATGATTTTATTTTAATTTTATTTTGGTCGGCCACCTTGCTTGGGCACCAAGCAAGGGTGGCCGACCCCTATAAGAGGAAGGAAATAATTTTTTTTAATAAAATTTTACAAGAAGAAAAACTCTTATAAAATTTTACAATCTCTCTTTCCTAAAGTAGGAGTTTAAAAAAGAAAAGTTCTAAAAATTTAAACCATGTTTTAAAAATTAAAACTTCTCTTATAAAATTTCCTTTTTTAACATGGTGATAGAAAATTTAAATTTTAAAACTTCTCTTTTTTTTTTTCTAAACCATGAGGATGGTTAAAAAAGGAAAGTTTTAAAATCTTTTAAACTTTTTTTTAAAACATGTGGCCTAATTCAAATAAGGAAAGTTTTTAAAATTAAAATATCTCTTTTAAAACTTATAGTTTTCTACAAAGAGAAGATTTTAAAAATTCAAAACAACCCTCCTTGTTTGAATATTGTGACCGGCCCCTACATGCTTGGACACCAAGCAATAGGGTCAATCCCTATAGAAGAGGATGTAGCCGGCCCTTTCTTAGTCACCAAGCATTGGACCGACCCCCTTCTTGGATACCAAGATGGGCTTATATTTGGATGGATTTGAGGCTTTAATGTGGCTACCACAGGGACCTAGAGGAGAAATTGGTCTTGGCCTTCCGATGAGCTTGAGTGTCCCGTGTTGGCCTCGAATACACAACTCAAGTTCATCGATAATAACTTATTCCACTAGAGAGTTATTATTGCACTACCGCACCAATCCCAAATTACATTATGGGCTCCTTCTTATCATGAGTGTGTTAGTCTCCCTGTGTTTAAGATTACGAATGTCCACTAATTAAGTTACTGACAACTCATTTAATTAATATCTAGCTCCAAGAGTAGTACCACTCAACTTCATTGTCATGTCGGACTAAATCCACCTGCAGGGTTTAACATGACAATCCTTATGATCTCCTCTTGGGGACATTCTTGACCTAGATAACTAGGACACAGATTCCTTCTAGAATCAACAACACACACTATAAGTAATATCATTTCCCAACTTATCGGGCATATTGATTTATCGAGCTAAACCTCACCCTTTGATAAGTCAAAGAAATAAATATTAAATATATGTGCTTGTTATTATATTAGGATTAAAAGCACATACTTCCATAATAACTAAGGTCTAGTTCTTTTATTAAGTCAATACAAAAAGAACTTACCTAAATGGTCATACTCAATACACTTAGAGTGTATCAGTGTAATTTATTAATCAAGATAAACTAATACTTAATTACACTATGACTATTCCGATGGTTTGTTCCTTTCCATCTTAGTCGTGAGCAACTATTTATAATTTATAAAGAACCGACAACATGATCTTCTGAGTGTGACACCACACTCCATGTTATCTACTATATAAATTAATTGAACAATTACATTTAACAAATACATGCAGATATTGACCAATGTGATTCTTTTATTTCAAAATTAAATGTTTACAAAAACTAGACTTTTAGTATACACTCCAACAATCTCCCAGTTATACTAAAAGACTAAGCTGTCATATCTGTTGCCATACATCTGATTCCCATCCCCTCTACATGCCGATCAAAAGCTTTCGCCGGAAGGGCCTTAGTGAAAGGATCTGCCAGGTTATTTGCTGATGTAATCTTGGCGACGACAACTTCTCCTCGCTTGACGATGTCTCGTATCAGGTGGTACTTGCGCTCTATATGTTTACTTGCCTTATGGGCTCGCGGTTCCTTCGAGTTTGCAACTGCACCGCTATTATCACAATAAATTGTGATGATTTTGGGCAAACCAGGAATCACATCTAAGTCCATTAGAAAGTTCCTGAGCCATACAACTTCTTTGGCTGCTGATCCTGTCCGAATCGTTGAGCCAACGGACGCTGGGCACGTGGCGCTCTCCTAGTCGATGACGTAGATCTCCGCCTGGTCGCACGAACCTCCGGCGAACCTGCACAGAAGTCGGGCCGGGAAGGGGTTCCCGGCGACGACCCTCCGACGCTCAAGTCAGGTAAGCGAACAGTGAAGAAGTGGCTCAAAATATTGTAGAACGCGTACCTCCGGTGAAGGATGAGGGCCTTTATATAGGGTTATGGAGAAACGAGTGCACACATACCGAGGTGTACACGTGTCTTTTTTCATGCCGTAGTATGGGCTTGTTAGAGGAGCTTACCTGACACCATACTGCTACAGTTTGAGCACGTCTTTGATGGGACGGCGGATCCTTCTGCTGTAGGATTTTGAGTATGGCCTGAACGTAGAACATGCCTGCTGTCAGAAAAAGATGTCCCTTGTCCTTTTCCCCATACCCTTCGCCTAACATCCGGCCGGACAACCTTCGCCTTACGTCCGGCCGGCGGGATATTTATGGTGGTTGGGAGATTCTCAGTCACGTGCTTTGTGGATACTGCTAGCAGTATGCTACCTCCTGTCTTCGGCCGAGCGTGCCCTCCGCTCGGCCCTGCGATCTTGTCCAATGAGCGCCGGAACCCTGACTTTCGCCAGGGTACCTTTAACCATCAACTAAACACCGGCCGGCTGGCCGGCAGGTCGACCCCCCCCCTCTCCGACCGACCACCTGCCCTTTGACTTCCACGTGGAGTTGACTCCACAGAACGGGGGTCCCCTGTTCTTACCGCCGGATCACTTGCCTCCCCTTCAAGTCTAGTCGAAGGAGGCAATTAGTCCGACTGACTGGACTGCGAGTCTAACCGGACGGCACCTTCGTGCCCTTATCCTCCGATCGGCCTACCGCAGGGGTGACCTTAAGGTTATTCCACAGCAACATCCCTTTAACCTCCTCGTAATCTGCGCCAATCTCCGACATTAAGGCTGAGCATGCGCTCATTAAATGCTTCGAATGGCGGAATGCCACATGGCACATTGTCGTCATCGTACGGCGGCGGCAGCGTGGTGCGTTGAAGGGATCGAGGCGGTTCGAAATGGACGGCGTGATGCGCGCTTTGATTCCCGTGACCTGGATCCAACGGTGGAGGCCGTCCGGCCTCCACCCTATAAAGTCTTCGTTTTCTCCTCCGTCGCCTCACTCCTTCTTTCGCGTGCTCCCGTTTATCCCTCGCGTTTTAGAGCTCCGGCGATCGTGTTCTCCTGTTTACGGCGATCTCCGGTGTTCTTCCTTCGATCCTCCTTTTTCTCGTAAGGTTCTCCTCCTTTCTTTCTTGTTTCCGGTGCTTTCTTTACATTTCTCCTCCCAGTTTTCGCTCCCGGGGTACTGTTCCGGTGTCCTCTTCTTGTTTTTGTCTTCTGTCATCTTTTTTTGGTTTCATCCGCTCGGACCATGACTAGTTCTTCTCATCCTGAAGACTAGTCTCTCGGCCCATGGTACATCACCATGCAGTCACGATTCGACCAGCGTGACTTTGATATTCTGACCGATAATTTTGAAATCCCCGATGATTTTGAACTTCTTTTAGCCGGTCCCTCCGCTCAGCCGCACAGGCCGCCGCGCGGAGCTTTCTGTGTCTTCCGCGACCAGTTTACTGCCGGTCTGCGTTTCCCTGTACATCCCTTCATTATAGATGTTTGTAACTTTTTCAGTGTTCCTCTCGGCAGTCTAGTATCCAACACCTTTCGCCTCCTCTGTGGTGTTGTCGTTTTGTTCAAAATCCACAACATCCCCCTCCGACCGGAGGTCTTTTATTATTTCTATTACCCCAAGCAGTCCGAGCCGGGCACCTTCATGTTCCAAGCTCGGCCCGGCCTAGTCTTCTTCAATAAACTGCATTCTTCCAATAAACATTGGAAGGAGCATTTTTTCTATATTCGCATGCCCGATCAGGTAAACTTCCGGACCAAGTGGCAGGTCGACCTACCCTCCACTCCCGAGCTGAAGAAATTCAAGACCCGCCCGGACTACCTCCACGCTGTAAATATGCTAGCCGGTCTGCGACTTGACATCAATAAGCTTCTTCATGAAGGAGTGATGTACATCTTCGGCCTGAGTCCAATACGGACTCCTCTTCCGAGCAGCTTCGGTAATAATTTTACTTGCGCGTATGTTTTAATTGCTAACTGATTTCTCTTCTTTCTTTTGCAGCGGACATCGTCATGGACTCGGTAATGGCCGGCATTTTGAAGAGAAAGGTGGCAGCGCTCGAAGCCGCGGCAGCCAGGGAGATGGAGGCGCTCGGCATCCAGCCGGTCGGCTCGCATGAAGAAGAGAGCGGGACACATGCCGGGGAGTCGGCCGCTCAGGCTTCTCTCCCAGAGCCAGCGGCTGGAGCAACCATCAGCCAAGAGCCTTCCACTCGGGGAGACGGCTCAGCTCCGGAAGAAGAGCAGCCTCTCCCGAAAAAGCTCCGAGTGGAGACTCCCGTCCGCTCAGCCAAGTCTGCCATTCAACCCTCCGCCCGAGCCACCGCAAGTGCTCGCGGAAAGGCTTTGGAGGTCGAATCCATTTCGTCCGATCGGACCCCTTCGGAATGGGACGAGCCGGCGGCCCCTATTGAGGCTATCCCGGTCAGCACCCTTCCGCCCTCTCAGCCAATCCGGCGTTCAACCATCCACTCTCAGTTTTTGGCGCCAGCCTCTGATCCTCTTCCGGATGCCGGTCGGACGACCCCAGGTCATGGCCGCACGATATGAGTCACTCTTCATCTTCCAACTGAAGAACTGCTGCCAGAGGCCGACCAACCGACAACGCCCGAGCATACCATCACTTTGAAGGGCCCCTTAGCTGAGATGTGGGCCGACGCTCGGGCACGCGTCGCGCTGATCCCCATCCGCAATTTGGCCAACAGCCATATGCAGCAGGCCACGGGGGTAAGTCTAATTTTTCCCGAGTTTTGTATGCATTCCTTCCGATCGGACAATAACAACTTCTTATTTCTTCTGTCAGAGATGGGTGGAGGAGATTGCTGTCTCCAATCACCTGACCCTGGTAGATGAAGAACTACGACAACTGAAGGCGACAGTCGGTCCGTCCGGCCCACAAGGCCCCTCTTATTCTGAGCTGCAAAAGGAGCTGAAGAAAGCTCAAGGTTTGTTGGCGGCCGAGCAGAAAAAGACGGCCGATCAGGCCCACGCCTTGGCCGAGTCTGAGAGACAAGTCAAGTCACTCGACACAAAAATAACCCTGGCCACCACTCGAAAAAAACACGGTCATTTCCGACTTGGAGAAGAAGAACGTGGAGGCTCGGGGCCTAGAGCTGATGGAGCAGCTCGATAGCGAGAAGGCGGTGTTGGTTGCTACTCGGAAAGCCTAGAGGTTCCACTGTACAAAAATTTTGTACAAAGGTCTGAACCTTTTCCTAGCTACCATGTGTTCTTTTAAATTAAATTTTGGATCGCCTGCGGAACTTAACACGTTTGATCCAAAACTTAATCTATTTGTTCTTTTAGGTTTTGACTTGGATCTCCTGCGGAACTTAACACGTTCGACCCAAATCACCTTAAGTTATTAATTTCATTAAATATTAATTTCCATAATTGGTTCCCAGTACTGACGTGGCGAGGCACATGGCCTTCTTGGATATGGGAGCAACCACCACCGACTAGACAAAACCTTTTATAGAAATCTAATATTTAATTTCCTAAAATAACTTTAGGTTAACGAAAAGAACAATCAAATCACAAGGAAAAATAAAACAAAAGAACACAACTTGAAAAACATATTCGAAATACTAGAATCGTAAGCCTCTTGTATTTGGTATTATTTCAAAAATAACTAGTATGATGCGGAAAGAAAAATACTAGTTATACCTTTTAGAAAGACCTCTTGATCTTCTACCGTATTCCTCTTCTAACCTCGGCCGTTGTGTGGGCAATGATCTTCCGAGATGAGAATCCCCCCAAGCACCTTCTTCTCCTTTCTTCAAGTTTCGGCCAAGCACAAAGCTTCCAAAAGATGAAGATCTTTTCCACCAACCAAGCTCCAAGGGATACAAGCTTTCTCTCCTTCTTCTTCTTCTTCTCCAAGTAGTATCCGCCACCACAAGAGCTCCAAGCAAATAGAGAAGGTTCGGCCACCACCAAGAGGAAGAGAGGAAGAGGTTGGCCCACAACACCAAGGAAAAGAGGGAGAGAAATAATAGAGGTTGTTCACCATAAAGCCTTCTCTACCCCTCTTTTATAATCCTTGGTCTTGGCAAATAAGGAAATTTAATTAAAACTTCCTTAATTCTTTTGCCATGAAAAGGAAAAATTTATTTAATTAAAACAATTTTCCTTTTCTCAATTTACATGGCCGCCACCATCAAGTTATAAACAAGGAGAGTTTTAATTAATTAAAACTTCCTAAATTGTCTCCAGAAATTTATAAAATTTCTCCAATAATTTAATCCCTTCATGATTGGTTTATAAAAGGAAATTTAATAAATTAAAATCTTTCTTTTAAACATGTGGATAAAAGAAAGTTATCTCTAAAATTAAAATCTCTTTTAATCTACAAATAAGGAAAGATATCAAATCTTTTCTCAATCTTTTGTAGAAACTAATAAAAGAGAATTATTAATTTTAAACTTTCTTTAAATCATGAACATGGTTAAAAGGAAAGTTTTCTTAAAATTTAAAATCCTCCTTTAATCAACAAATAAGGAAAGATTTCAAATTTTAAACTCTCTTTAAACATGTAGATGATTTACAAATAAGGAAAGTTTTACCAAAATTAAAACCATCCTTTTAATCTACAAATAAGGAAAGAGATTAATCTCTTCTCTTAATCTTTGTAGAAAGTTATAAAAGGAAATTTTAATTTTTAAACTCTCTTTAAAATCATGATATCCACATAAGAAATAATTTTAATAAAAATCCTTTTAATATTCTAGTGGCGGCCACCCAAGCTTGGGACCCAAGCTTTGGCCGACCACCTATAACTCATCCACTTGGTCTTGGCGGCCCTAGCTTGGGTTCCAAGCTAGCTTGGCCCCCATTGGATGGGTAAGAAGGTGGGTATCACGGTGGGTATAAATCTCTATATACTAGAGGCTACGATAGGGACCGAGGAGGAATTGGTTTTGGTCTCCGATGAAATTAAGCATCCCGTGTTCGCCTTAACACACAACTTAATTTCATCAATAATAATTCATTCCACTAAAGAACTATTATTGAACTACCGCACCAATCCCAAATTACATTTTGGGCTCCTTCTTATTATGAGCATGTTAGTCTCCCTGTGTTTAAGATATCGAATGTCCACTAATTAAGTGAGTTACTGACAACTCATTTAATTAATATCTAGGTCCAAGAGTAGTACCACTCAACCTTATCGTCATGTCGGACTAAGTCCACCTGCAGGGTTTAACATGACAATCCTTATGAGCTCCTCTTGGGGACATTATCAACCTAGTATCTCTAGGACACAGTTTCCTTCTATAATCAACAACACACACTATAAGTGATACCATTTCCCAGCTTATCGGGTTTATTGATTCATCGAACTAAATCTCACCCATTGATAAATTAAAGAAATAAATATCAAACATATATGCTTGTTATTATATTAGGATTAAGAGCACACACTTCCATAATAACGGAGGTCTTTGTTTCTTTATAAAGTCAGTATAAAAGAAACGACCTCTAATGGTCCTACTCAATACACTCTAAGTGTACTAGTGTAATTATATAGTTAAGATAAACTAATATCTAATTACACTACGACCTTCCAATGGTTTGTTCCTTTCCATTATGGTCGTGAGCTACTGTTTATAATTTATAAGGTACTGATAACATGATCCTCTGTGTGTGACACCACACACCATGTTATCTACAATATAAATTAATTGAACAACTACATTTATCATAAATGTAGATATTTGACCAATGTGATTCTTATTTCTAGATAAATGTTTATACAAAAAGCTAGGCTTTTAGTATACACTCTAACAGGCGGGCCGCTCGGTCGACGCAGACAAGCAGAAGGAAGAGCTTCAGAATATGAAGGAGGCGCTTACTGCCTCCCAAGCGGCCTTCCAACAATATCAAGAGGCCGAGCCGAGTCGGGTCGCTGCCCTAAGACAGAGCTACATTCGCTCGCCCGAATTCTCGGAGAAAGTCTGCGAGCGGATGTGCAAGGCCTTCGACCTCGCAATGGCCGCCACCACCGCTTATTTGAAGTCTAAGGGTCTTCTTTCGGACTCCACGACTATCCCGGCTGGAGATCAAGTGGCACTTCTGGATGATATTCCCAAGGACCTTTACGATTATTTAGAGTAGGAGTCTACATGTAATTAGGCCGCTCGGCCAAAAGATGATCCTTTTTGTACTTAGGCCGCTCGGCCTAACGTTTTATTTTTAATGCAATGCTTTCCTTCCCTTTACTTTGTCCTTTTGCCAGCCAATGGGTGCGTTGTCCACTAGTCTATTATCACATTTCTGGTATTTGAAAGGGACTTTTACGAAGTATTTGGCGTGATTCTTCTGCTCGGCTAAATATGTAATATTCCGAATACGTAACATTCGGAACGTAGAGATGTTTAAACGATATTGATGGCGAGTTTCTTAGACACTTACAACCCTTTTGTTGGCCTCTTCCGCTCGGAGGGTTTATAGACGCCGGCTCGTCTCTCGATGTTTAACGTCGGAGCTCGACGTTCTTCCGCTCGGAGGGTTTATAGACGCCGGCTTGTCTCTCGATTTTTAACGTCGGAGGTCGACGGTCTTCCGCTCGGAGGGTTTATAAACGCCGGCTCGTCTCTCGATTTTTAACGTCGGAGCTCGACGGTCTTTCGCTCGGAGGGTTTATAGACGCCGGCTCGTCTCTCGATTTTTAACGTTGGAGCTCGACGGTCTTCCGTTCGGAGGGTTTATAGACGCCGGCTCGTCTCTCGATTTTTAACGTCGGAGCTCGACGGTCTTCCGCTCGGAGGGTTTATAGATGCCGGCTCGTCTCTCGATTTTTAACGTCGGAGCTCGACGGTCTTCCGCTCGGCCGGAGGAGTCCGCTCGGTTGGAGTTTCTTTCCTTCGGGCAGCTTGGGCTTCCTCCACATTGATGTATTCGTTGGCCCGATGCAGCATATGATCGTAGTCTCGGGGCGGCTTCCGAACGAGCGAGCGGAAGAAGTCCCCGTCCACGAGGCCTTGTGTAAATGCGTTCATCATTGTCTCTGAGGTGGCTGTTGGAATGTCCATGGCCACATGGTTGAATCGCTGGATATAAGCTCTGAGCGGCTCTCTTGGCTCTTGCTTGATAGCGAACAAGCTGACACTTGTCTTCTGATAACGCCGACTACTGGCAAAGTGGTAGAGGAAGGCCGTACGAAAGTCTTTGAAGCTTGTGATGGATCCGTCCGGCAGCCTCCGAAACCACCATTGAGCCGATCCCGAGAGGGTGGTAACAAAAACTCGACACTTCACCCCATCCATATATTGGTGAAGGGTAGCAGTGTTGTCGAATTTACCCAAATGATCATCCGGATTGGTGGTCCCATTGTATTCACCGATCGCCGGGGGCACGTAGTGCTTTGGCAGAGGGTCCTTCAAGATGGCCTCTGAGAATTGACGATTGACCCGCTCGGGTGAAGCATCCGATCGGGGGCTTTGCCTTTTCTGTTATCCCGCATTGGTACTTCATCTGACGAAGAGCCTCTATCCCGATTAGTTGCTGCAGCTTCAGGAGGAGTGCGGAAGAGAGCTCGATGGAATGGAACTGTGGCTGGGGGTGCTTCCGCTCGGCCACCAGATGCTGATGTGGCTTGCTGCTCAGGCCGCTCGGCTGGTGCCTTCTATTTTTGTTTCACTAGCTTAGCGGCCCTCAACTCGATCAGAGCGTCGAGTTCCTCCGTGGAAAGCGTCACTGTGTGCTGTCATCCAGCCTCATCCATTGTTTCCGTTCGGATGCAGGAGCGTTCCCACAGATGGCGCCAAATTGATCCTGTCCGAATCGTTGAACCAACGGACGCTGGGCACGTGGCGCTCTCCTAGTCGATGACGTAGATCTCCGTCTGGTCGCACGAACCTCCGGCGAACCTGCACAGAAGTCGGGTCGGGAAGGGGTTCCCGGCGACGACCCTCCGACGCTCAAGTCAGGTAAGCGAACAGTGAAGAAGTGGCTCCAAATATTGTAGAACGCGTACCTCCAGTGAAGGATGAGGGCCTTTATATAGGGCTGTGGAGAAACGAGTGCACACATACCGAGGTGTACACGTGTCCTTTTCCATGTCATAGTATGGGCTTGTCAGAGGAGCTTACCTGACACCATACTGCTACAGTTTGAGCACGTCTTTGATGGGACGGTGGATCCTTCTGCTGTAGGATTTTGAGTATGGCCTGAACGTAGAACATGCCTGCTGTCAGAAAAAGATGTCCCTTGTCCTTTTCCCCTTACCCCTTGCCTAACATCCGGCCGGACAGCCTTCGCCTTATGTCCGGCCGACCGGATATTTATGGTGGTTGGGAGATTCTCAGTCACGTGCTTTGTGGATACTGCTAGCAGTATGCTACCTCCTGTCTTCGGCCGAGCGTGCCCTCCGTTCGCCCCTGCGATCTTATCCAATGAGCGCCGGAACCTTGACTTTCGCCAGGGTGCCTTTAACCATCAACTAGACACCGGCCGGCCGGTCGACCCCCCCTCTCCGGCCGGCCACATGCCCTTTGACTTCCACGTGGCGTTGACTCCACAGAACGGGGGTCCCCTGTTCTTACCGCCGGATCAGCTGCCTCAGAGGTTGCCACATACTCAGCTTCCATGGTTGAGTCTGAGACGCATTTCTGCTTAACACTCCTCCATGCAATGACTCCACCTCCTAGAGTAAACACATAGCCCGACGTAGACTTACTATTGTCGCTATCTGATTGAAAGTCCGAATCCGTGTAACCCACAGGGAGCAAATCGTCTTCTTGGTAGACTAGCATATAATCTCTAGTTCTTCTCAGGTACTTCAATATATGTTTTACAGCAGTCCAATGTCCTTGTCCAGGGTTACTCTGATATCTGCTAATCATGCCCACGACAAAATAGATATCAAGTCTCGTACACAGCATTACATACATAAGACTTCCTACAGCCGAAGCATAAGGAACTGCCTTCATATCCTCCATCTCCTTTGATGTCTTCGGAGACATCTCTTTAGATAAGGCTACTCCATGCCTAAAAGGTAAGAAACCTTTCTTAGAGTTCTGCATGCTAAAATGAGCAAGAATCGTATCTATATATAAATCTTGAGATAGACACAACATTCTTTTCTTGCGATCCCTTATGACTTTGATCCCAAGAATGTGTACACATTCTCCTAAGTCCTTCATATCAAATTGTTTGGACAAATATACCCTTACGTCTGATAATACCTTGACATTTTTGCCAATTAACAAAATATCATCTACGTATAGTACAAGAAATACCACCACGTTTCCGTTACACTTCTTGTATACACAAGACTCATCCGGACACTGAATAAATCCATAAGACTGGATTATTTCGTTAAAATGGATGTTCCAAGATCTTGAAGTTTGCTTCAGTCTATAAATGGACCGATTGAGCTTGCACACTAGATGCTCTTTGCCTTTTTCAATGAATCCCTCTGGTTGCTTCATATGGATGTTTTCTTCAAGACTTCCGTTAAGGAATGCTGTCTTGACATCCATTTGCCAATCTCATAATTCATATGAGCGGCAATGGATAAGAGTATCCGGATAGATTTTAGCATAGCTACCGGCGAAAAAGTCTCCTCATAATCGATTCTCTCTTTCTGAGTATACCCTTTCGCAACAAACCTTGCTTTGAAGATTTCTACCTTCCCGTCTGTCCCTCTTTTCCTTTTATAGATTTACTTGCATCCAACGACTTTTACACCATCAGGTGGTTCTACAAGCTCCCAGACCTTATTAGAATAGATAAACTCTATTTTAGAATTCATTGTCTTTTACCAAGATACTGCATCTATATCTTGGAATGCTTCGTCATATGTCCGGAGATCAGGTTCATGTTTGCCCGAGATCAAGTCTGAAGACTCTCCCAAAAACATGAATCTCTCAGGTTACCTTACAACCCTCCCACTACGACGAGGTACTGTCAGTGGTTGTGTATCATGTGTGACACGTGTTGCAGTCTATTGTGGTACTTCATCTTGTACTGTTGGTACTAAAGTAGATGTGTCCTCTCTAAGTTCTTCTAGAACAATTTTGCTACTGGGCTTGTGGTCCATTATATAGTCTTCTTCTAAAAACTGGGCATTGGTGCTAACAATGACCTTCTGGTCTTTAGGACTATAAAATAAACCACCTTTCGTTCCTCTAGGATAATCCACAAACACGCGCACTTCCGTACGAGATTCTAGTTTATCAGCATCAGGATTTAGCACATGTGCTGGACTACCCCAAATTCGAATATGTCTTAGACTGGGCTTTCGTCCATTCCACAATTCTGTGGGAGTAGAAGATACTTATTTAGAAGGTACTAAGTTCAGAATGTGCGCTACCATTTCCAGAGCGTATCCCCAAAATGAATTTGGTAATTTTGAATAACTCATCACCGATCTAACCATCTCCATAAGAGTCCTATTCTTTCATTCTGCCACACCATTCTGTTGGGGTGTACTAGGTGCGGACAATCCCGGCCTCTGATAAGTAATTCCTAAATTCTCCTAAGAGGTATTCGCCACCACGATCAGACCGTAGTGTCTTGATACTTTTACCAAGACGTTTCTCCACATCAGCCTTGTACTCTTTGAATTTATCAAAACACTCAGACTTACGGCGCATCAGGTAAATGTATCCGTATCTTGAATAATCATCTATAAAAGAGACAAAATATTCAAAACCACCTCTTGCCTGGATAGACATAGGACCACACAAATCAAAATGAACCAGTTCTAACGCTTCTTTGGCTCTATACCCCTTGGCCTTAAAAGGTCTCTTGGTCATCCTACCTTCCAAGTAAGATTCACAGGTTGAAAATTTTTCCAACTCCAATGGACCCAAGAGTCCATCAACTATGAGTCTTTGAATCCTACTTAAGTTAATATGACCAAGCCTTAGATGCCAAAGATACGTTTAGTTCATCTTCGAAGGTTCCTTTCTCTTATTGGAATTAGAAGATGTGTTATTAATTTCCATATTTTGCTTTGTAGGAGAAATTGAATTTAAAGTATATAAATTGTCAATCAATGCACCAGAACAGATAATCATCTTATTTCTCTTTATAATGACATTGTTACTAAAGGAAACAGAATATCCATCCAAATACAGTTTAGAAACTGAAATTAAATTCTTTTTAAAACTGGGTATATAAAGACAATTTCTTAAAATCAAACTTCTATTCTTATCAAAAGATAAGTAGACGTCTCCCACTGTAAAAGCCGCCACCTTAGTAGCATTGCCCATGTAGACAGTTATCTCTCCATCAAATAGTCGTCGGGTTTCCTGGAACCCCTGCAAAGAATTGCAGACATGATCAGTGGCTCCCGTATCTACACACCAGGTGCTGGTAGATAACACCGCTAAACATGTTTCAACTACTAGAGTATGAGATATACCTTTATTGTTCTGATTCCTATGAGGACAGTCCGCCTTCCAATGTCCTGACTGCTTGCAGATGAAGCACTTGCCCTTCGGATTCTTCATTCCAGCTTTTTGTCCTTGAGGTTTATTCACTCTCTTTGCTGAAAAGACCTGTTTCTTCTTCTTCTTGTCTTTCGGCTTAGAAGTAGAACCATTTTTAGCATAGTGAATCTGAGAACTTTGACGAAATATACCTTCTGCTGCCTGTAGTTCTGTCAGAAGTTCCGCCAACGTATACTTTCTTTTGTTCATGTTATAGTTCAGGCAGAACTGCTCAAAACTTCTGGGTAGCGTTTGGAGAATTATATCGACCTGGGTTTCCCCATCGATTTCTCCTCCAAGAACTTATATTTTGTTCAAATATGCCATCATTTTGAGGATATGATCCCTTACGGGTGTTCCCTCAGACATGGTGGCTATCATTAATTTTCTCATTGCCTCTTGCCTAGCAGTCCGACTCTGGTGCCCAAAGAGTTCTTTGAGATTGTTCATTATATCATAAGCTGTTGGTAAATCTTGATGCTGATGTTGCGATACATTTGACATTGATGCCAAAATGTAACACCGCACAATCTCATCAGCTTTTACCCATTTATTATGATACTCAATCTCCTCTGGGGTAGAGTCACAGTCAGGTGCATCAGGGCAAGCGTCAGTCAGTACAAAATTATAACTTTCAGCAGTAAGAACAATGTTCAGGTTCCTTTTCCAATCTATATAGTTGTGACCAGTAAGTTTGTTCTCTTTCAGTATAATGGCCAGTGGGTTGAAAGTCATTCTAAGAATCACAAAAATCAACTTTGGTCAAGACTCTAAATTTAGAATAATATTGATTCCTCAAACAATACTATTTTAAATTAACCAAC
Source organism: Zingiber officinale (assembly GCF_018446385.1). Taxonomy (NCBI): domain Eukaryota; kingdom Viridiplantae; phylum Streptophyta; class Magnoliopsida; order Zingiberales; family Zingiberaceae; genus Zingiber; species Zingiber officinale. The sequence continues at coordinate 130,516,847 of NC_055991.1, read as the reverse complement.
ACCTCAAATCACCGTAAATTTTGCATGTCACGATAGTGTGGACGTATACAAAATCAAACATTTGTAAGAGGAGGTTTTACCCATTAATTTTATTCTTGTCAACCTAACTTTATGACAAATAAAATTAATAGTTGGTTTTCCTTCGGCCACACAAATAATAGCAGTGACTCCGATGGGGAGGATACTATTAGACGTGCCTAAGTGTATACCATTACTTGACACTAAGTCCATTAATAAGATTGTGCCCCTTCCGATGGGGAAGATCACCCGCTCTTAATTAATTTCCTATAGTCATCCTAAATGGAAGTTTGATCTAGTGATCCACAAACAAACTCATTCGATATGGAGGAAGGTGTTGGATTGAGACGCGCTAGAGGGGGGGTGAATAACGCTCGTGGCAATTTCGCTTTTCGAATTCATAAAATCGTACGAAAAACTAACAGAGTAATAAACAGCGAAAAATAAGAACAAGCACACAGACACGAAGGAATTTACTTCGTTCAAAGCCTGTGACGACTCCTACTCGAAGGCCCGTGATCCTTGATCGCTTTCCGTGGGCAACAACTATAAGTTCGAATAGAGTACAAATATTACAATTAAGTACAATTAAAAAAGACAGTTATACCGACAACCATATAGTAATATGAAGATTCAGAGCTTCGGGTCGTCGGTGTCAAGTCGCAGCACTTCCGGGTCGTCTTGTTAGCAGCTAGTTGTAAAGGGATCGCTTGGAAATTGTTGATTGAAGGTGCTGCTCGAAACCCCTTTTTAAACAGTGCTTAAGGCACCCTAAAGCTCATCCAAGGCGCCTTAAACAAGCCAAGTCGCCCGCGTGGATCAAGCCTGAACTGGTCGTGACTTATCCCTCCAAGGCGCCTTCTGTGCTCTCCAAGGCGCCTTCATCCACCAGTCCAAGGCGCCTTGAGTTCCCTTCAAGGCGCCCCAAGCTTGCTTCGTGGACAGCTCAGCTTTTGCATCCGAGGCACCTTCAAGCCCCATGGAGGCGCCTCGGACACTGTTCATCCGAGGCTAAGTTGTGCTCCTTTAGTCCTGCAAAAAGTGTTAGTCCCAAACACATACCTTACAAAACAAAGTTAGTACAAAACAATGTAGATATGAAAGTAGAATATGATGACAGTCTCCGGACTGTCCGGGTCTGACTTCGGATTTCCGACCGGAAACCCTAAGTCGACCCGACGCCTATTGTTCCCTCTACGGGGAACGCGTCCTCACCTACTCCACTCAGGAGATTTATCTGTTGCCAGTGCAATCCTCCAGATCGACTGGACTTTTGCTCGGTGCTCGATGCTTTCGGACTTTCTGCTGGACTTTCGCTTCCCGGCTGGTCTAGTCTTTCACCTGGTTCGCGACACCAGGACTTTCCACCTAGGGTTACCCCCTAGGACTTTTTGCCTGAAGCACTCGATCCACCAAGACTTTCCGCATAGGGTTACCACCCCCTATGACCTAGGGTTACCATCCCCTAGGGTTTTCACCTTGCCTAACCACAGTTAGGGCTTTTGCCTAAGTACACTTATGACTTTCTTGCAATCTCATTCAGACTGTTAGATCACCACATACCTTAACTTTGAATCCTTTGCCATTATCAAAACTCAGGTTCGATCGTCGGATGCTTCCCGCACCAACAATCTCCCCTTTTTTGATTATGACAACTGAAATTCAAAGTTAAGTAAAACAAATGCATCAATAAAAAATTTTAAGTGAGCAAGCTTAAGTATATAGATTTCAAATACAAGCACAACTTAAGCTAACACTTAAACTTTGTGAAGCTCCCCTAACACTTAAATTTTGTGAAGCTCCCCCTTAATACAGGGCTTTCTTCTTGAATCAGAATTTTACTTTTGAATTTCCCTACTCTCCCCCTTTGTCATTTATAAAAAAAAATAAGCTAGTTGAAAGCATGTTTTAAGTTTTTTTTTTAGAAAAAAACAGATTTAGGCTTTGAAAGAAGGTAAAAATACGTGTGTAACACTTAGCTTAAAATTAAATTTTACTGAAAAAAATTGTTAGCTAAGGGAGAAAGATGACTTAAAAAGGAATATTTTTCATCTAAGTTTAAAAGGCTAATGTATGGATGACTTCAAAGGATGACTTTAGCCACTTTTGAAACTTAGTTTTAAGGAAAAAATACTTAACTAAATTTTGAAAAAAAAACTTAGCTAAGTTTTAAAAAATAGTTGGCGCCAAATTATTATTTTTTTGTTTGAAAAAAAAATTGAAGTCTGTTAAATTTTGCAAGTAAAGAAATATGCTTTTTAATACTTTTAGCTAAGTATAGAATGAATCTAAGAGATAACTTAGAAAGGTATTTTAGCAAAAAATTTATAAAGGTGGCTAAGTTTGAGAAAGTTAGAAAGTTGATACATGAATCACTTCGCTAAGCCTTTTGCAAACATTGAATTTTGAAAATATAGTTTCAGTTTTAAAAGGTACTTAGCTTAAAAACTTAATTTTGAAAAAAAATAAGAATTTATTAAATTTTAGGACTAAGAGGGAGTAACTAAATATTAGGGTATTTATCCAAATTTAGTTGGTCCTTAAGTCCAAGCATGAATCAAGTTAAATATTTATTCAAATGTTTTGATCAGGTATCAGAGCCCTAAAGTACAAGCATGCTCAATCTTAAAATCTCCATTTCCTTCACCAACTGTCTAACCTTTAGCTACTTGCTGATTGCCTAGAGGGCAGCAGCTTTCACTTGGTTAGTCAAGTTTAGTCATTTGGTCCAATTAGATTTGACTAAGGCTGGAAGACTTAAACTGATTACTGTTAATAAAGTATTTAACGTCCAGACTCATAATGATGCACAGATATAAGCATGCTGGAGTCCAGGCTGTATCCTATGCATCTCACGTCATTCTATGTTTTTCAAACACAAGCAAGGTATACCTAGGTGTTTGTGAGATGCTCTGGCTTAAATCTAGGGGAACATGATTTCTAGGGTAGAGCCTAAACTAAGTCCAAATTTTGAAAATCTAGTAAAACTCGAATTTTAAAAACAATATTTTCCTAGAGTTTTTTAAAACATGAGATGAGCAAATTTAACATGCAGAAAAAGTGGAGATTTGATTTGAAAATCAATGTCTACTCTACCCAGCACATACCTATTTGTCTTCTAAGTGCACTGAACTCAAGTTCAGGTAAGGGTTTTGTAAAAATGTCAGCTAGGTTTGATTTGAATTCAACATAGTTGAGTGCAATTTCACCTTTAGCTACGTGATCCCTTACAAAGTGGTGTTTTACCTCTATGTGTTTAGTCCTAGAGTGGTAAATTGGATTTTTTGTTAGATTAATTGAGCTTATATTATCAATTAAGATTTTTATATTTTTGTATTCTAATTGATAGTCTTTTAAGGTATGCATCATCCACAAAAGTTGAGTTGCACACTCTCCTAGGGCTATGTATTCAGCTTCAGTGGTGGATAGAGCAACACAATGTTACTTTCTGCTTGACCAACTTACTAGGCACTGACCTAGGATTTGACAACTACCACTTGTACTTTTTCTGTCTAATTTGCACCCGGCATAGTCTGAGTCAGAATAGCCAAAAAGGTCAAAGGTGCTAGTTTTAGGGTACCAAAGTCCTATATTTAAGGTTCCCTTAATATACCTAAGTATTCTTTTAACATATGTTAGATATGATTCTTTTGCACAAGATTGGTATCTTGCGCACATATCAACTGCAAATATTATATCTGGTCGACTTGCAGTTATGTAGAGTAGGCTTCCTATTATACTTCTATAGTATTTTGGGTCTACTGGTTATGATCCATAAAGGGTAGTTTCGGTCAGTTCCACTTAGCCAAATGCACCAGGTCGAAGTCATATCTTCCTAGACATGCGATGACTAAGCTTCCCCAATGTACTATCATCCAATACTTCACCAGTACCGTGGGTCAAGTTAAGCCTAGCCCTTTTTATTCTAACCCTATTTATCCTGCCGGGTAGGTAAAGTTCGGTTACCCTGTCGGGTAGATTAAGTGGGTTACCCAGTTGGGTAGTTTAGTTGGGGGTGCCAACTATTTTGGATCCTTCTTCTATTTTTATTTGATTTAAGTTGAATGTTAATTTTGAATTAATTTCGAATTGAATTTTGAATTTTGAGTTTTTAATTTAATTTCCAATTTTAATTGAATTTTTAATTTTTAATTTAATTTCAAAATTTTAATACAATTTTGAATTTTTTAATTAATTTTAAATTTTTAATTGAATTTTGAATTATAAATTATTTAATTATGTTCGTTTTATTAATATCGTTTTTGCTTTTGCTCTCCCTGGATCATAGCCTCGATATGATCTATCGAGGTAGTGCATTTGATCCTTCGGGATTCAATATTGACCAAGTCCAACTTGATTAATCTACATCAAAACTAGATTACTATTGCAACCTGCACCAACATAGGCGTGAGAGCAAGCTCACTTATTACTCAGTCGGTCGACTTGAGAGTTTGGGACATAGGCGTGAGAGAAGCTCACTTATAACTCAGCTGAGCGACACGAGAGTCTGGGACATAGGCGTGAGAGCAAGCTCACTTATAACTGGGCCAGTGGGCTCGAGAGTTTAGGACATAGGCGCAAGAGCATACTCGCTTATAACTCGACTGAGTAACATAAGAATTTGGAACAAATGCGTGAGAGCATGCTCGCTTATAACTCGGCCGAGTGACATGAAAGTCTAGGACATAGGTGCAAGAACACGCTCGCTTATAACTCGGCCGAGCGACGCGAGAGTCTGGGACATAGGCGTGAAAGCAAACTCAGTTATAACTTAGCCAGTCGGCTAAAGAGTCTAAGACATAGGCGCGAGAACATGCTCGCTTACAACTCAATTGAGCGACACGAGAGTATGGGACATAGGTGTGAGAGCAAGTTCACTTATAACTCGGCCGGTTGGCTCAAGTGTCTGGGACATAGGCGCAAGAGCATGCTCGTTTACATCTCGCAATGACTACGAGGGTCTGGATTTTCATATGTCAGAATTTGTTGACTAAGAATTATTGATTGATGCTGATAAAGCTTTTAAACACTGCTAATTGAACTGCTGAACGGTCGATTGAATCTAAGATAATTTTGATAGGAGTTTTTTGGAGTTGGTCAGCGCTATCACTTTCATGGATAATTTGACCTTGCTTATTTTGACTATAATGAGAATCTAGTTGACCGTTGATTTGAAATTTACCTTTTTATGGGTTGAGCAACTATTTAGAAATACCAACTCTGTGATCATTTGGAGATATCGGCCATGTGGCCATTTGGAGATATCGATCGAGTGGCCATTTAGAAATACCGACCGAGTGTCCATTTAGAAATACCCCGTGGCCATTTTGAGATACCTACCGTGAGTCCATTTGGAGATACTGGCCGAGTGGCCATTTAGAAATACCGGTCGAGTAGCTATTTAGAAATACTAACCATGTGGCCATTTGGAGATACTGGTTGTGTGTCCATTTAGAGAGAGCCTCCTACCTGATAAGTATAGGGATATAGTCTAAATTTAAACTCTAAAATTCAAGTTTTAGACTTATTTATCGAGATGATTTGAGCGGATAATCTCAAGCTACCAAGCATGATGAATGAGTTACTTGGGACGATTGAACTGTCATTTAGAGCTTAGATGGATTGCTTAGGTTTAAATTTAATTCCGTGTTTGATGGGGACTTCCAATCATATCAAATTGTATTGTGTTTTAAAATATTTCTCTCGATTCCTCGATTCCCAAATATTCACAGAGTCAGGGAGAGACAAAGAAATTCCAGTTCACCACTCCTGCCTTATAGCGGCTATGCATTTGTCGAAGTCCTCTGGAGTCATAGTGATGTTGATTGCACCGGTTGTGTCCATATTTATGTTCTAGAATAGGCGAAGTTCCCACAAACTGCGCCAAATTTGACCATGCCCGAAAGTTGAGTAGACAAAGGGGCCAGTGAGGTGGATGGAATCTTGACAGAGGAGAGACTTCGAGCTAGGAGTTGCGGACCTGCGCATACCATAGACAAAGCCAATGAGAACGTCAGAGAAAGAACCAAGGAGGGGTACCAAGCATAGGCACTCTGATGCTCGAGTCAAAACAGTAGTCGAGCGAAATAGAGAAGAAGATCAACAGTAGAATAGTATAACAATGGAATTTGAGTGCCTTTAGATGCATTCGCGTACCTTGCCAACGGAAAGGACATCCTTTTTATTTCGCCTTTCATAACCTTCGTAATAATGAGGCGACAAAGAATACTTGATGTCAGAATATGTTGGCTGATAGAGTATGTACAACAGTCCTCCTTTAGGCAAAAGAATGTTCAATTGCGTGTATATTCTAGAATAAGGGAATATTATCTGGTGAGTAGATATTATTCTCTAACAAGTTATTACGATTCTCTAATAATGTTGTCTCCTAGAAGAGATCCGACCGACTCAGTGGTTGAGTAGATGTATGCTGAGAGACTTGCACATGAGAAGTGGAAAACTAAGCCCCGTATATTTGACCGGCTCTAGGGTCAACCAACTGTATGTTGAAAGATTTGTAAAGGAGAAGTGGGGAGCTAAGCTCATATGCTCAACTAGCTCTAGAGCCCGACCGACTATATGCTGAGAGACTTGAACAGAAGAGTGGGAAGCTGAGCCCTGTATACCGGCTAGCTCTAGGGCTCGATCGGTTGTACACTGAGAGACTTGGATAAGAGAGTGGGGAGTTGAGCCCCCGACTATAGGGTCATCCGGGTTTATGGTAAGAACCTTACATTAGAAGAGTGAGGAGCTAGGCCTCGTGAATCCGACCGGCTCTATGACTGCCTGGATTTATGCTGAAAATTCTACTTCTGAGAGGTAATTCGTTCAGATACGTATATTCGGACTTTGACTGTCAACTCAATTTGACTTTGACCACCATATCATTTTAACTATCAATCTCACATTATTTCAGGGCCACTCACAACATGTGGTATCATCTAACACCAAATGGATGCTGCTTGATTTGTTGACTGCAACAGGCCAATTGGTTGACCAAGCATTTGATCGATGAATAGTATAGGCATGATATTGTGATTTGTGATTGCTAGTATCAACATCAATGACTCAATGATTATGTGGATGCGTATTCTAGTGGTATTCATAGAATCTTTCAAGAATGATACTTTGATATATGTTTTGGGCAAACAATGATTCAAGGTATCCTGACTAATCATTTTCCTTCCAGATGCTTTCAGCGAAGAATAGCCTTAGTTCAACATTCAATGTACTTGCATAGAGCTTTGCAGGCCTTGCAATTGACTGCAAACTTTGCTTTGTACTTCGAAAGAGACAACGGCGGCCACGGAACTTCCCTGTATCCATTGAGGTAATCTTTTTGCACTCTTCTATGCTAAAGACTTTAATTTAGTCTACCTGTTCTAAATTTTAGAAAGAAAAAAAAAAGACTAGAGTACAGCTTCATGTTTATGTCAAACATAACTGTTTTTCTTCTACGATCGAAGGGTCCTTTTGACCAGAACCCACAGAGTAAATCAGCAACCAGAAACTAGTGTTTGTATACTTAATTGGTGATCCGAACGTTTGATCTGATTCGACTTAGCATAATGCTCTGCGGACATGGAGAAAGTGGTCTTAATCGCTCTTGTCGTCGCATTTATCCCTTCACGTTATGTGACATGAAGAAGACTCTCAAAATAAACTTATCTTGAATCTATCCACTGCCCAAAGCTAAATATAGGCTATAGCTCTAATTTTTTCTTCAGTTTTTTTTTTTTAAGAAAAAGAATTCAAACTCTACAAAGTCTACAGAAAGGGACGAAATGCTGAATCGATCACGTTTCAAAATATCCACTAATAATTTAAAATTTTAATGAGATCTCCATCCTCACCCACGTCTTCATTCAAAGCTTCTCCCGTGTCACTTTCGCAATCAAACGAAGTTAGTTCTCCTAATTCTTTTACTATTATTTCTTTTGCATTTTAATTTTCTGTTAATATAATCTACAATTACTGACTAATTAAGACATACTTTTGAACTTAGTCCTCGTTCACTCATTTATAGCTACTACCAGTGAGGTCGTTATCAGGTTGGACCTGATGAATTATCCATATCCAAACCGCTTTAATGATGCCATAAAACCACATCGTGATTATCCAATTGCAAAATTAGATTCGTATCTTTGGTCGGTGGTTGAACCGGTCCATTCTCCTACGGGCCTACCTTTTCCGACTGTTTAACGTTGAGATTAGTTGGCCGGCCAGGCAAAGCCAAAGGAAACATAAAGGAGTTAAATAGGAGATGGGCTAGATGGTTGGATGGAGTTTTCGACCGTGTCGGCCTAATTGCCTTCAGATGGAGTAACGGAGAAGCAGATCAACCACCGATTAGGTGAACTTATGTTGTCAATAGGAATGTAATAGGTCTGGGGTGTAAAAAATACTAAAGTTTTTAATATATCATATCAAAATATATATCAAATACTTACCATAAATAGTATGAAATTTAACCATAATTTTATTGTATACCAAATATTTCGATATAATATACTGTATAAGAAATAATTTTCAATAATTTCAATATACCATTCCTAAATAGGTCAGAGATTAAAGAAGAAGCTTTCAATGAGGAATTGCACGGATTGCCCAAGTGACCTTGCCCACCTGAAGTAATTGTTCGAGATAAATTTGTGTTTTAAGAGGTTGATCGAGCCAGTTGGATCAAGTGGGCTGAGTGTAGGTTGGCTAGGATGTGGATTGTTGATCCAAGCAAGCTCATCGCGCTAGGTTGACTAGTTGGGCTAAATCAATAGGGTGAAGACTTGATTACTGTATTTTTTTTAAAAAACAATATTTACTTTATTTTATACAGTTGTGAAGCCAAAACCTAACAAATGCACCCAAATAAGCTGTTTCCTCGATAAGACTTGATTCGTTTTAATCCACTTTGCTTTAATATCTAGACTTCCAAGTTCCCAGCCCGGCCCCACCCCCTTCCACTTAATCATTTTTTTTTAAAAAAAATGAACAGGCTAGCTTGCTCTTCATGGATTCCATTTCTAAAATATTTGGACATGGACATGGACATGGACATATCTTAATTATCACGCATTCAAAGTACACGACGGCACCAACAATTGGCCTGCCTCGCACTACCCTCAGCCTTAAGCCTCAGTGTGGAGCCAAATCGGGTGGGTGACAGCCCCCAATCCACTCCCTTGCCTTCTCTACTTCCACAATCCTACTTTTCCCATCTCATCTAATCTCATCTCATGTTGCGCGGCCAAATCGGGCACGCCAGTTCTTAATTAGATTCCAGAAAAAAAGACTCGCCCAAGGTGTTGCAGCCAGCCAGCCAGCCAGCCAGCCAGCGAAGTGTTCGGCGAAATGGCAAAGCGGGGGGGACCTGTTTTTTGTGATGTTGATCGCACTTCAGCTCCCACTGTCGATGCTAGTGGATGAACCGTCGTCAGTCTATCGGGAGGCATGTTCGCTCCACGTCGGAGCTTAACGCGAGCACCTGGCAGCACCATTGCGCCTCTGCTCGACCACGTCACCTACAGCGACGTCTTATCTACTGCTGCTCTAATTTGACGACTTGGAATTTGGCCAACCAACTTTATCTTCTTCTCCATCATCTTCTTCTTCTTCTTCCTTAAATCTTCATTACTTTACCACACAGGCATAACAACAAACACAAGAAGGACAAAGCGGGATGAGAGGAACAAAAACTTGGTACAGAAACGGGAGAAACGCTAATGAAACAAGCTAAAAGGCATCTCTTATCTTGATCTATTTCTCATTATTGCCGGCGAGGCCGACCGAAGATGGCAGAGATTAACTAACCTTTTTGCACGTATATATGGATGGATGGATGGCGCTACCTTAGTCGCTTGATTAATCCACGTCGGAGCCCTCCGGGCTCGGCTCCTGGTTCAGATCAGGGTTCTTCTGCGGCCTCGGCGGCGGCGGAGGAGGCGGCGGCGACGGCTGCGGCGGCGGCGAAGGCATCAGTCCGGTTTGGAGGGCGTCTACCCTCGCGCCGACCTCGGTCGCCTTCTTCCGAATCGAATCGGCCGAGAGAGCCGCTCCGTCTGCGCCGGCTTCACCGGCGCAATCGTCGAGGATCTGGTCGGGGAAGTTGAGGCGTGCGGAACGGCCGCGGAGGTAGAACACAGCGGTGTCGTAGGCCCGAGCGGCGGCGACCGCGGTGGAGTAAGAACCGAGCCAAATCCGCGACCGCTTGTTCGGCTCGCGAATCTCCGCCACCCACTTTCCCCACTTCCTCATCCTGACGCCTCTATAGGGCCTATCTCTGCCAGCGCCGGCGCCTGCGCTGCTCCCCGTCGATCTCCGCCCCGCCGGCGGCCGCGGAGGCTTCCTTGGTTCCTCGCCGGCGGAGGTAGAGCAGCAGCGCCCCTCCATCGCTTCCCCCTTTTCTCCCTCTCTTCCTGCGATCTCTTGACTACTTGTAGCTGGGAGCAGTTAATGGAAGAGCAAGAGGAGACGAAGCCGATAGGATTATTAGATCAGATGTAATGGAACAGAATAGATCAGAACAAAAGAACCAGCTCTTTTTATCGGCGACGAGGAGATCCGACGGTTCCGATTCGATCAATCCCACCAACGTCACCGGTTCGACTTAGTTAATTAATGTTAATTAACCAGCACTCAATCAACAATCACGATGATGAATGATGATATATGCTAAGCCAACCTGGGCACAATTAACAATAACCACTCGATTAATTAAAATTTTCAATTGGTTCGACCAGTGTATTATTATTTCCGACGGATCGCGTCCGTTGACATTGAGTTCAAGTACCTCACCCGAATTAAACAAAGAGTCAAAACCATGGCGTTAGCGGGCGGGCGGGCGGCGGCTTCGGCAACAGATAAGGCTCGGGTTCGCAGGCGTCGGCAGCTACTGCGACCGCCGCACTGCCTCAGAGACGATGGATCGGGTCGGGTCGGGTCGCGGCGAACCCGTCACCCTCACCGACACGCGCCGCAGTGGCGTTCGACACGTGACGCAGACGTAGACGTCGACGACGTCGACGTTTCCGCCTCGCATACGGAACCCCGCCCATGGCTCGCCTCGCGCGCGTCAGCCGAATTTGGACGCTTCTGGGGCGTAATTTTCCAGGATCCGACGGCTGGCGCTGCGTGAGGAAGGCAATAGAGGCGGCCGGTGAACGGCCGTGGGCTCACCACCACGACCGGTGGCTGTCCTAATCCTAATTCCTAATCGAATTTTATACAAGAACGTGACGTCGAATTATCATTTACTTTAAATTTTTAATTAACAAAGATGCCGTTGGCCATTTGGAGCTTAATCCAATTCCACTACCGACTCTGCCGCCGCCACTATTATAATAATAATAATAATAATAATAGCTGATATTATTATTACAAGTATTGCTTGGTTTGCAATTGCAAACTTGTAGCTAATATTTCAATCCAAGTAATTCGGGCGGTTTAGTACAAAAGTAGCATAATTGCGCAATTAAAATAGATATTAGATTCGACATTATCAAATTTGAAGTAATTAGATTAATGATGAATTAATGGGGGCTTAATTTGCTTTGTTTCTTTTGGATGGTGAATAATAATCGAAAATACAGTGGTCGATGGGGGACAAGATTCTCAGTCTCTGGAGCTCTCTCTTCATCAATAGTGGAATTCTATTAAATAAAAAAAAAAGTAGAATAATTTTTTTGATAAAAATCAAAAGGATACATAAATTAAAGGGCAGTGTACATATCTTATGTAATTCAAAAGTAGAATAATTTATGTAATTCATGAACACAGACAAAACTTAACTTGCCATTAATGCCACAAATTATAGGGGAGAACATAAATTTGCTCATCAATTACTTGATATATTCACAAGCATATACAAATAATTATTTGTCTAAGTGGAAGTTAGCAAAACTAATGACAACTAAATAGCTCATCATGTTAACACAAACGAACCAGGAAAATAAACACACGTACAGATAGATAATCATAAAATACTTGGTACAACTAGAAACACATGGTAAGATGCTAGTTCAAGAGGACCAGAGATTCAATCGACCGAAACAGACCCCAGTTAACAAAAATCAAAACTCAAAATTCACATCACAATCATAAGCAAACCAAGACGACCAGAAGTGTTGGTTGTTCACAATCGCAACTAAACAGTACAACTTGAAAACAAGTCTGAGCATCAAGAGACAAGGCCATCACTCAGCGACAGCGCTGCTAGCTGATCACTGGGAGCATTCCCCTGTTGCTGTTGCGCTACATTTAGCAGGACTTCCATTGCCTCTGCAACTTTTGCTTTCAGAGCTTCTGGCGATTCTAGCAAATGCAGGACTTCAGTTTGGTCCATCTCCAGCAACATTCCTGTAACTTTGGCAGCATGATCTCGCTCATATTGCTCCACAAGTGGGTAAAGATTCTCACCAAGCATCTGGACAGAAGACGAGACATTTACGTGTCATCAAGGGATTCATGGGCTAGAAATTCACATGGTAAAACCAAAAAAATAAATGCACAGAACATCTAGTTAACTAGTTTTTACATAAAGCAATGGATGATCATGTAGCTAATCCCAATAGTTGGGACAACCCTACTCGATGACAATGAAGATACAACTGCAGACTGTACTGGAACAAGTATTGAAAAACAAGACATTGTGAAACATAAAAAACACTCATCTCGAAAGAGAATAGTTGACTTTATGTAATTATAAAAAATTGCTAAAATGTCCACCATTCAAATTGTAGAAGTATTACTAATATTTTTTTGTTTAGAATTGCTACCGTACTGGTGTATTAGTTAGATCGGATAGCATATACTATTATTTGAAGATTAAAAAGCAAAGGCTAGAGATTGCTTCATGAATTCAACAAGAAGAAAAAAATCACAGATCAAGTGGTTGAGAGATTGGTTCTTGGCTTCTTTTATTTCCTGCCAATCCGATGTTGGTGTCATCTTCTTTTCTCAACCATTTTGTGCAAATAAATTGTATAATATTTTACTCCAAAAATATGAATACATATACTTTCCATGATACATCTTAAAAGTGCATAATATTCACTATGTAATAACAGGCACACAGCATGAGAATATAAAAATAATAGACAATTAACAAACACTAACTGCACGAAGTGTGTGTGTGTGTGTGTGTGTGTGTGTAGAGAGAGAGAGAGAGTACCATCCTTTGCTGCTCGAAAGTAGCATTTGCAAGTGCTGAAGCCAGTGTCCCAATGGGAATAGATTGTGACATGCCAATATCTCGGTATCCCAGACCTCCCATATCATATGGAGAGAGCATCCCTCCAACAATACCAGGCATCGGAACGTCAGACATGTTGCGACCAGGAGCATAGCGCTGGACGCGACCCCTTGGAAGCATCTGCTATTGAAATGCAACAATAATCACCATATATCACATTAGTTTGCATTACACAGGTCAGACTATACAGGAGTATCATCTAACAATGGAGAAGAAAACAGAGTTCGCAAGAGATAAATACCCACTTCAAGTAGAAACAATGAAGGGTCAAATGAGATGAAGTACATTTTGACACATCAACACAACAAAGTTTTGAAGTTTTTGAATTTTGGATTTGGTACCAATTTTATTCCCAATTCAGCAAGGTATCAACATACTGTATTCATGCCAACTTATATCCACACACAATACAGGTAGATGCCAGTATGAATTTAGTTCTACACATTGCTATTGTTGTGGACCTACTTTTGTGCGAATTAGACTCTGCACGTTCCTAAATTCAGCTTTCAATCAAATCAACCACACTCAACTCTCTTAAAATGATGATTCTCTCTCTACAATTTGCATGTAAAAAGCTGTCCAGACACTAGATGATCAGTCCACTGCCTAGCACCTAGGGGAAAAGGTATAGTAAATTAAAAATGACTAATATTAATCTATATAACAAATTATATCCTTAATTAATTTACAAATAAAAAATACTTATCATAAGGGAGCACTAAACGTGAGTTAAGTAAAGCATTTCATATTTGACATTGCAACTAAAAAAGAGTTACAAAAAAAAATTCAATCTAGATGTACTAGTGTGCAAAAATTAAATAATGAACAATTAACAATAAATGAGAAAAAAGAGAGAAGAGAAGGAAATTACACCTAGTGAAGAGAAGGAAAAAAAGATGCATCAAGTGCACAAGGGGAGGTGGACATTGTGTGCTCGGATAAGAGACTCAAGTAAAGAGGTTGTCGAATGGGCTAACAAAGAGAATTTTGATTACTCAAATATCAAATAAACTAGGCCAGCATCAGCTTGGGCCACTTTCCAAAAGAACCACCTAACAGGGATCACCTAGCTAGACGAAACAGCCCTTTGCCAAACCCACCTAAGCAACTAAACATTGAGAATTTGCATCCACGAAGGAACTTTTAGACCAAAAAGATTTCAATATAAATCTCACAAAGGTTTCATATAAATTATAAATAAAATACTAAATTTAATTCAGCTTATTAATATTGTCAATAAACTTGTGCTTACTCAATTTTGTAGAAAAGTCATGTGGCTTCTTTATTTTTCATAAATGTTAACCTAAGCAAATATTTGAGATCTTTATAAAAATGTAAGATATAGTTCACATTCAGTCAAAATTCCTATAGCCTAATAGCATGCAAATTATATATTAAAAGGTAAGGATAATAAAAGAGCATCCGAACTAGTCTTATATCTAGCATGCATGTAGTGTGTTAGACAAGATATTGTGCTTCTATTATTGTAATGATACTCTTGCCCTTACTAATCAATATAACAAGAGATTTAAATCAACAGATAATGTCCAAATACCATAGTGCAACACTAGTCCAAACTTAAGCAAGTAAAATCAAGGAAAATGGAATAGATAGAATAATGTGCATACACTTGTATGAGACCCAATATCACAGGCCTAACACAGATAGACAAACATGGAAGATACATGGTGATGCAGCAAATAATTTGGCTTCTCGCATACTGCAAGCATCTATCCTGTATATTCCTTGATCCAGTGACATGCTTAGCCAAACCTTTCTGGTGAGTGGGTTAAAACAAATTAACAAACCATGTTGCATCCAAAGCGATCTGAGAACCTTCGAATATATTACTGTGATTAGCTTGTTTAGGGCTGCTTGTTAAACAAATGAGTTCTAGTAAATCATAACTGACATGATTGATAACTTAAAATACATCATTTCAAACTATTTAAGTGGATGGGCTAATAACTAATCCCAATTTATATAATGGTCATACTGCAATCGCTCATGTGGGACTAATGAGCAAGTGCTTCATAGTTTCAACATGCACCCTTGTGCTCACGACTCAGATGTTTGTGTTCTTTTTGCGACATTGAAAGGATTTGAACTTTGAACTCCTGCTTATGTACCGCCATATTAAAGTTGATTAGCTAATAACATATTCGAAAAGTTTGGGGATTTAATTTATATAATAGACTGCCACACTTGTCTATGTTGGACTAATAGGGACAGAGAATCCAAGCTTCAACATAAACATAATAAAAAATTTTAATTCTTCTGATCTCTTTTGTTCCAATTTTGAACTAGTTGTAATTCTGACAGGACTAAAAATACCATATGCATTCATTAAAATTGAAAAGAAAATAAATGAACTACAAGAAAATATTAAATAAATACCTGTTGCTGGATCAAAGGCATTGGTTGTTGCATTTGTTGCACTGGTCCTCCACTACGTCTACCACTTGGGCGATGCCCCTGCTGACCTTGTTGGACTACAGGCATGAAGAAATTTGGCATAGGTGGCCCACCGGGCCTCATTCCAGGAATAAGCTGTTGCTGAAAGCCAAATCCTGGCTATCAATGAAATGGTGGTGAAACTTAGCAACGATGTTAAGCAATTAAAGTTTGACAAAAAAAAAAAATGTCGGTAATTAAAGGTACCAAAATCAATTCAGTATCAGCAAAGTATAAATATCACTAATTTGCGGGTTGAATTAAACCTACAATCATTAAAATCAAAATTTTGAAATAATTCAAGAATGAGGATGATAGCCTGTGCAGGAAAAGCAAACATTACATCTGCTTATTCTGCAAGGAGAATTTTCTTCCTGAACATGATTCAACCAGTAGAAAAGAGAAAAAAGGACCAATCATCAAGCATGGAAACTTTACTATTTTAAGTCTTCAAAAAAGTATTGATGTAGCTGTGCAACCCTCTCACAATTTGCACATTCAAGGTCAAGTCTGACTCTTCATTTATCCTTATGCACGTAATTGTACAATTCTGACACAATTTGCACTTTCGAGATCTGACTCTTCATTTATCAATCTTGTATCCATGTCAGACATTAATAACCTGACAAAAAAACTCCAATCGAATACCATGCATTTCTATTGCAATATGTAAAATTTTTTAAATCAAAGAACCATAATTCTAGATAAATTTAGCATTCATCTTATTCGGTCTTACTAAACTGGTTGTTTCTTTTCCTATACTCTAGGAGTTGTACCTCATTGCAAATTTCTACGAAGAAAGTCTCACCAGAAAAAAAGAAGAAAAATACCAAGCAAGCAATCAAAGGGTAAAACTAAAATGACAAAAAAAAAAAAGGCCTGACACCTGTTTTATTTTAGCAAAACAGAATATCTAAGAATGTCGGAAGACCAAATGTAACTTTACAATTAACGTAAATGCGATAAAATAAACACATACAAAAGACCATTAAAATAAGAACATCTATTATCCAGTTCCTTTCATTGAAATTCTTAAGGGAAGTTTTACAAATGGAATGTGTGAAAAACAGAAGGAAAGCTTTAACCTCAATCTAAAAACAATAAATGAATTTGGACAAGAGCAACAGTGGGATAAGATCCACATATTCTATGTCCCAGGTGTTTATTCCACATATTCTATTCCCCAGATGGGACTAACACATCTTGGTGACACATATGACTAAGAAAGAAAATTAAGTATACAGTAAATGCAACTATTCCTGACACTAAAATTAAGCAGACTTAGGTCTGTATAATTCCATAAGATGTCTGAGAAACAAAACACCGAAACATAACTATATTGATCTATAATCCAGATCCTCTCATTAAAATTTTAAAGGGCTATGATACAAATGGAATATGTGAAAAACACAAGGAAAGCATTAACCTCATTCTATAAATAATAAATAAATATGGTCAAGAGCAACAGCCGGATAAGATCCACTTATTTTACTCCAAATAAGTGGGGACTAACATAGCTTAATAATACTGATGACTAAAAAAGAAATTAAGTATAAAGTAAATGCAACTAATCTTGACACTAAAATTAAGCAGACCTAGGTCTCTGGAATTCCATAAGATTCTGAGAAAGCAAGTGCAGAAACATAACTATATTTAGTATTTGATGCATCACCTTCAGTAACTTTTCACGATGGAGTGAATGCATACATGAAATGAAACATCACATAAACAAAAAAAAGGCAATAAATTTCTGTACAAATTTGTATCCTTTTATTTCTCAGCTCTTCCATTTTTATCATAAAAATAGGTTCCAAGCCTCATGCACCGCATAAAAGAAACAAAAAACACAAAAAAAAAAAAAAAAAAAAAAAACAATGAGATAGGTACCTGAGGTGGAACAAGCGTAGGAGGCGTTTGGCCATAAAATATTTGTTGCCCCATACCCGGAGCACCAGGGGGGTAGATGGGAACACGTGGACCAACATTAGGTATCATAGTTACTGGTCGTACTTGTGAAAACTGAGCCTGGAAAATGACCGGAATTATTGAAACAATATGTACAGCAACCAACATATGTATATGTGCACCAATATTTTATATGATCTAAAAGAAGACTTAAGAAAAAACATTGGAACAATGAAAGGATAATTTGCCAGCACAGTAGTAAAGTTTTAACTATAGAAAAGGAAAAGAAATCTGATTACACTATAGTGTGAAGCTCCAAAGCTTAATTATCATTATTTTGCAAAACTTAACAAACTAACATAATTGTCTGCTCAAAACCAACAAAATAGATACAATAAAAGAAGATATTCCTGAAGCTATTCTAAACTTGGAGAAAGTACGTTGATCTTCATGATATGATCCTCCCTTATCAGTTTTGAGATCCCCCAAATATCACCAGGAGTAAAAAATAATGTTTTAAAAAATGAAATGCTATGTTAGGTGCAGCTAAATTAATTCTAGTACCTCAGTATTAAATAAAGGGTTTAAAAGGTTTGTTTTGACTGACTAAAAATTCAAATAAGCATGTAAGGGATTGTTTTAACTGACTATTAAAATCAAAATAATTCTAGCACCATTAACATTATGTAGTCTAAAGTAAAGTTTCTACTTTAGCAATCAAAGAAGCATAACTGATACCGAACTCAATCAAATTTCCACACATCACCTAAATCAATTAATTTTCAACCGTGTAACATAATGTGTCCCAAGAATATCAGGACAACATTCTGAACTCAAGAATTAAAACATGATATCTCTTGTTTGGCAAAGGGACCATAAAACAGAGTATCAAGGAAAAAAAAAATCATTCAAGAATGAGAAAGGTTGCCGACAATGTGTCATGTTTTCAGGTGATTTAAGGAAGACATTCTCCCAAATTGCCATATGTTTCCTAAACTGGAGAAAAAACACATGTTAAAGGAAAATTGATTAAAACAGAGCAAGCATGATATGACTAATGAATCAACTTCAATGTTACCCTAAGAAATGGTTCATATAGAATACCTGCAACCTAGCTTTTCTCTCTTCTTTGCGTTGTGCAACTGCAACATAAAGTGGCTTCCCACCAACCATTTTTCCATTCATCTCTGCCAGCTAAAAGAAGACACAAATATGTTCACTTTACCATTTAAGGAAAAAAAAGGCATAAAAATGAGATCTTACAGCTCGAGATGCTTCTTCAGGAGCTGAGAAAGCAACAAATCCAGAGCCTTTACTCATACCATTAGGTTCCCGCATAACCTATCACTCAAATTGGTAAATTAAACACATCCAAACAAAAATAAAATAAAAATGTCAATGTAGAGGAAAAAAACACCTTGCAGGAAGTTATTATCCCAAAGCCAGAAAATAATTCTACCAGCTTATCATCTCCAATACTATCATCTAAGTTCTTCAAATATAAATTGAGTCCATGATACTTATCAATTGTCTCCGTAGCAGTTTGCTCAATCTTTTCCCTAAGTTCTGAATCCCTTTCAGACTTTTTCAATGCCTTTCCGACATACCATTCCTTATCATCAAATTGCTGTCCATTGAGTTCTTGAACTGCTAGAGCAGCAGCATCTGGATCGTCAAAATTAACAAACCCAAAGCACTTTGATTTTCCATCCTCCTCGATCATAACAACTGCACTGGTGATTTTCCCATATTTTCCAAAAATATTTTCTAGGTCCTCCTTTGTAGTTGACTCTGAAAGATTTTTCACAAAGACATTAGTAAATTTTGTCTTGTCTGCGGAGTTTTCCCTTTCCTGCTTGCGGACGAAGGGTCCAACATAAACTGGTTTGTCATTCATAAGTGCACCATTCAGTTTACTAATTGCACTTTGAGCAGCCTCTTCTCGATCAAATTGAACAAAACCATAGCCTTTTGACTGCCCAAATGTATCTGTTACGATTTTGCATGACAGGATACTACCAAATGACGAAAAAATCTCATGTAGTGCTTTGTTGTTTATTGTTTTGTCAAGATTCTGAAAATAAAACAATGAGCAATGACTAAGGAGGCTACTATAAACCAACACAATAACGCACAACAAATAGTTCAATACCTTGATAAAAACATTTGCAGACCCACTTTTTCGGATGCTAGGGTCACGATTTGAATACATAATACGAATAGGCTTGTTGTTAATAAGTGTGAAGTTGAGCACATCCAAAGCCATTGCAGCTGTCAATCAAATGAGAGCCAGAGGAAAAAAGAAACATAAGCTCTTATCCAGAAAAACCACAATAGAAGAGCCAGATCCATTATTGGTATATCATAATAATACCACATTTAATGAATTTAAGCATTATGAAGTATAACTGGAGCAATCAACCTAACCTAAAATTGACCAAAACTATCTAAAAAAAATCTATTTGGTTCAATAAAAACCAACCAAGAGTCTATTTTACAGTTTATTTGTGATAACTTTGAAAAATTCTTATCCAGAAACAAACCTCAATAGAAGAGTCAAATTCATTATTGGCAGTGCATCATAATAGAAGCATCCAACCTAACCTAAAAATTGACCAAATACATCTAAAACCCATCTGTTTGGTTCAATGAAACCAATCCAGAGTTTTTCTTATAATTCGATGACTTTAATTAGAACTAAATTTTAAAAACCTTTATTTCTATAGAGCAAGAATTCCAAACAAAAAGGACCAAGAAGCCAAGATATAGAAATAATTCTTTCTGGTGAGCATAAAGGACAAGATGATTTGCATTTCTACAAGTTAGGTCAATAATGTGAAAAATTAACCACCACGCAATTACAATGGAGAAATAACATTGGTAACTATAATGAGAAAGAATATCATCACAAGAGCATTATTATAATTGCAGAATCAGGGTGAAGGTATTACTTAGGAAGAGTTTAGCTTTGTCATTATAGAATTCACTCAACTGGAGTCAAAAATAAAGATGAGTCACAGTGACCTTAAAAAACAATACCACTCTGAGGTACTACTACCATACTGGCAGCATATTGCCAAGCCAATAGACTCACTACCACTTATCATTGGATGGAATCTATTATCCCATAACATCTAACCCTCCAAACTGTCAGTGTTCTGAATATAATAAATTTAGAATTCAAACAGAAATTGATGAATGTTGAAGCTAGTTGGCCCCATGTCCATTGGTTCCACATAGACAAGTAGGGAGGTCCATTATATAAAGATAAATTAGATCCTCTTCTAAGAGCTTGAACTCTTGGGATTAGTGACTAGCCAATCAATTTCAACAATGAATAATATAATTAACATGGAAAATAATGGATTTGCTGAAATAGGGAGGAACTTTTAAAGTCTTAGCAATGGAAAACACATATTGTAAGTCCAGAGAATGGGGCTGATGTGGCATTATAATTTGAAAGATAATTTCATGAGAGATCCGGATTTCTTTTTAAATGCCTCAACCCCAACCATTGCACACCAAAACTTTGTGACAAACAATCAATTCCTAAGATACACAAAGAAACATGGTAAATAAATAATTTATCCCTAAAACAATTTACTAAACAATAATTAAAATTACCTAACTTGCTCTAACTAACCAAAATAAAATGTTACAACTTTTAAAACACATAAAGTTTAAAACTTGTTAATCTAGAAATGAGGGATAGATCTAAAAGCACAAGTCGATAGTGTATCCTGATGTCTAAAGCACTTTGTCAATGATTATCTTTGTTCCTCTTCAAGAAAATAGGATCGTGAAGTAATCTGGAGTATTTTTCTCATTTGAATTTTATGGAAAATAAGATCCCTACTGTATTTCATATTTCATTAAAATCAAGATAATTCATTAAGCTTGTAAACTACTAAACATCCCTATTTTAGCCTTTGAAATTAAACCAATGTAAAGCCATCACTGATATTATCCATGAAATGTTGCATTCTACCATAAATGGTAATTTCAATTGATTAACCTCATTCCAATTGAGCAACCAAACAAACAATGCGTAAATCCGAATGCATCACAGCCAGAAAAGAAGAAACTAGAAACCGGCACAAAGAGGAGGTTGAAGCTAACAATCCAAATTTCCAAGGCCAACATAACATGCAATCCAGTACCCCAAAAAGGTGGAATTTTACTTAAAATTCCTAAACTAACTAGAATAAAACGAGAAGGAATTCGCTCACCATCCGCAGGGTTGCTATAGTTAACATACGCATAGCCGAGCGACCGCCGGGTATCAGAGTCTTGGCAGAGTCGCACGGAAATAACCGGTCCGATCTGGCTAAAAAATTCAAAAATTTGCGGTTCCGTGACGCTTGGATGGAGGTCCCCCACGTAAAGCGACGACAACGGAATCTGGTTGCCTCCGCCGTTGTTGACCTCCCCGTCCGACGTCTGCTGCTCAACCGTAGACTGCGCCATATCTCGTAAAAACTATATTTTTTTTTTCTCTTCCTGCTTTGTTTCTCCCTTTCCTCTCGCTGATACAGCAAACCCTAGCAATTATAAAACAAGGACTAAGAAAACACACCTTCCTCTTTGCTGCAGAACTTTCTGACTGATAAAACGGGGATAACGATCGCGAAATCAAGAAGAATAACTGCAATTTTTTTAGGGATTTTCCGATATTTTTGGGATTTTTTTGTTGTTCGAACGGGGGAGTAACCGAGTAAGAGGAGAATGAGAGCTTAAGGATCGGGAGGGTCAAGGGTTTGGAAGGGGCAGGCCACCCAATTGGCAACCGCGCCGCGGTCGGCCTCGCGGCCACGCCCCTGGCTTTTGTAGTTCGTCGAAGGCTATTTGGGCCCCTCGCTGATTCAAGGCGTAGCCGTAGATGAAGGTGAGCTGCGCTTCGGACCGTTCGATGTCAAGATAGGGGAAAACAAGAACTAATTAAGAAATAGTTAGTCGGTCATAAATTATAACAAAGTTTTCACTGTGATATTAGTAAACTAATTAAATCATCAGTTGATAGTTTAACTTCAAATACATCAGATTTCTGAACAAGAGTGTCAATTCAAATCTCACGCTCGCGCTGGACCCCACCCATCACCTTCCTTTCGCCGGCGTTTCCTCCGTCCGAGGAGTTTCCGCCGCTGTCTCCTCGCTGTGTGATTGCTTTTCCGGAGATTCTACGCCCTTTTCACCGGCCGGTTCCGGCTGTGGCGGGTTGGCTTCCTGCAGCTGGAGGGCGTATTCGAGGTTCCAGAGCACGTCTCCCATGGAGGGCCGGTCGACCCCGTGCTCCGCCAGGCACTTCTCCGCGGCCTCCACGTACTTGCTGAGCGCGTCCTTGTTGATTGTACCGACGATGTTGGGGTCGATGACCTTCTCGATTAGCCCCTTGCGTTTCCACTGCATCGCCCATTCCGCCAGGTTCACCTGCTCCCTCGGCAGCGAGGGGTTGAGCGCCGGCCGTGCGCACAGAACTTCCAGCAGCACCACCCCGAAGGAGTACACGTCGGACTTCTCAGTCAGCTGCTGGCACCGGAAGTACTCCGGGTCGAGGTAGCCGAAGCTGCCCTTCACGGCCGTGCTCACGTGCGTCTGGTTCATTCCCGGCGCGTCCTTCGACAGCCCGAAGTCCGACACTTTCGCTACGAAGCTCTCGTCCAGGAGGATGTTAGTGGTCTTCACGTCGCGGTGGATGATCCCCTGCGCTGTACCCGTGTGGAGGTAGTGCAGCCCCCGCGCCGCCCCGATGCAGATCTCCAACCTCTGCTTCCAGGACAGAGGCGGGTTGTCGTGCCCATAAATATGGTCCCTGAGCGGTCCATTCTCCATGTACTCGTACACCAGGATCATCTCCGACCCCTCGTCGCAGTATCCAATGAGCGAGACCAGGTGTCGGTGCCGCAGCTTGGACAATATCTGGATCTCCGTTTGGAATTCGTTGATCCCCTGCTCTGACTGTGGATTCCCCCGCTTCACTGCCACCTTCGTCCCGTCCTCCAGCTCGCCGATATATACGTTCCCAAACCCTCCCACGCCGACCACCGCCTTCTGGTCGAAGTTCTTGGTCGCCGACTGCAGTTCCGCCAGAGACATGTACCGGCCGGACCCAACCCCCAGCGCGGAGGAGGTGTAGCCGCTCTTTGACCCGTAGCCTCCTTTGCTAGACGCCATGAAGGTCGAGTTGCC
This sequence comes from Zingiber officinale, assembly GCF_018446385.1. Classification (NCBI taxonomy): domain Eukaryota; kingdom Viridiplantae; phylum Streptophyta; class Magnoliopsida; order Zingiberales; family Zingiberaceae; genus Zingiber; species Zingiber officinale. Next base: position 130,493,038 of record NC_055991.1, on the reverse strand, counting down.
AGTGTGCACCGGCAGCAGCCACGAGGAGAAGCTGTTCCGCCGTTGCCAGTCCTGCGGCCGGCGGTGCCATTTCACTACCATCGCCCCCAATCCTGCAAACGCGCCGAACATCATCGCGAATCCCATCGCCACCACCACCTGCTGGTTCGACCCGTCAGCTATGTGCTTCGCTTTCGACCCGTCGACGCCGAACTCACCGTCCAGGCTTCCGACCGAGTTGTTCACCTTCATGATCTCTATCCCATTCAGCAGCGCATCGATCCGCCCTGAGTTATCGTTCGTCGGGCCGACCTGGACTGTGATCCGCTCCGCCGCCATCGTCTCGTTGAGAAGGAAATCTTTGTAGAGAGGCATCGCGAGACCGCCGGTGAGGGTGGAGAGATCGAGCCCCGATACGGCGGTGAGATCATTGATGTAGACGTTGAAGTAGAGGTCGTTGAGTGTCTTGCTAATGATATCGCAGAAGTGGAGTCGGACAAAGTAGCTGAAGGCGGGATCGACATCGAAGCTCCACGACACGTTGAAGTTGGGGCTTCCGACGCGCGCGTCGGCCATCTTGGCGGCGGTTGCGTAGACGGCGTTGGGCGCGATGAGAGGGGAGGTCCCCTCCGGGAACTTGATGATGCTGGCATCGACCGCCACGTCCTTGGCCGTGGAGTTCGACTGGATGAAGGCCGCATCCGCCTCCCACAACCGCCCGAGCGTGTCGTTCACGGAGGTGATCACTGGCCCTCCGACGTTGACGCGGTACGCCACCTCGAACCCGGAACCAGCGAGAGCCTCGGACTCACCCACCGGCGCCAGCGCGTTGACCGTAGCGGGGAGGAGCACATCTGGTGCGGAGACGACCTCGATGCCGTTGACGTAGGCGACAGAGTTGCGGTGCGGAGTGAAGTGAAGGGTGAGCTCCGGAGAGGTGGCGTTGACCAGGAACTCCTTAAGGGCCCACTTGGCCTCCTGGTCGTCAGCCGTGAAGCTATGAAGGAGAACAAAATCGTCGGTAGTGACCGAAAACACGGCGTTTTCAAGGTCGAGATCGGTATTATCGAGAGGGAAGAAGTGGAGACGGATCCAATGCCACCCCGGTCGGGTGAGCGCGAATCTGTAGGTTGCTTCGTCATGGAAAATGCGCGCCGAGAGGTAGAGTGGCGAGGGGACCGGCGCGGCGGGGTCCGAGGCTCTTACCTCGTCGGAGGCGGACAGGAAAGGGGCCGTCTGCGAGTCCGTCTGGAATTGTCGGCCATCAGGCATGGTGACGGGTGTGGTGGCGCCGCAGTCGATCAAAATATTGTCAGCGGGGGAGAACTTGCCGGCATCCGATGCCTCCACCGGAAAACAGAGGAGGAGGAAGATAACAAAGTAATCCATCACGTACGCAGTAATCTTTGGCATTGTTCGGGGCCGTTTCTTCAGCCTCGGCATGATGTTGCTGGGGAAGGCGGTTTCCCGCGGTGCCTCTCCGGTCCCGGAAGGGGGCGGCGCGGGAAGGGAGAGGGAAGGCTGAGACGGGGAGCAAAAATTGCAGCCTCTGCATCAATGTGTCTTAATTTGACGACGAGCACGAAGCCAAATCGATATACGGTGTGAATTTGACGTTTATGCTATACATGGCGGCATGAAGACCGGGTCAATTACAGATCAGAGGGTGTGATTTGGGTAGCAGCATTCGAAGATGGCCTAAATTTGGGACCTTTCGAGTTTAGCCTGTGTAAAATGTTTCTTTTCAAAAAATATATATAAATTAATTTAAGAGTCAATTAATAATTAATTAAATATTAAATTTAAAATCCACTTCAGTTGTAATAATATAACGGGAAGGTAACCGGACCCGACCAGAGCTGGAACCGGCAAACCACATCAGCACTCAGCCCTCGGCACCCTCATCTCGGCAGCAGCACAGCAGAACGCGGTAGTGGCAATAAATTAGCAGCAGGAGCAGCAGCACAACAGCAGTTCGGAGGAGGCGGTCACCGGACCCACATTTGCACATCTCTCGCTCAGGCTTGGACCAGAACGAAAAACCCAAGCAGCCCAGCGCAGAGCAGAGAGCCAGGCGGCCCTCTTCCCAAATCCCCCTTCTTTCCTCTTTCTTGTTGTCGCTCCTCCCCTCCGTTGCATACCCAGCTCGACCCTCGAGATCCGCTTACCCGCAGAGAAAATCCACTGCGATCTGGAGACGGAGAATGTGAAGGGGAAGCAGCAGTAGCGGCAGTAGTAGTGGCGGCGGATTTATGGCTGCGAATGGCCATGGCGGCGCTGGAGCTGGCGGTGGAGGCGCCAGCAGCAGGGCAGTTGGCGGAAGCCCCGCGACCTCGATTACCGCCGCGGCGGCCACGGCTATTGGGTCTGCGGAGCTGCCGCTCCGTCCTCAGGAGAGGGTACGACTATGCCTCTCTGATCTCTTACATCTCTTTCTTTGTCGAATTTTTTTGCACTGGCTTGTTCTTTACTTCTACTTCGGGAGGCCTTTTTGACGCGCCGTACCGATTTTAGATCTAGATTTGAGTAATTGCAGCGTTGGGGGTTCTTCGGGGTACACATATAGGGCATTGATATACGACATGTTGCCTGTTCTAATCTCTACCCCAACTGCTTTCTGTTGATTTTTTTTTCTTCGAGGTGAAAGGGAAAAGGAATTTAGTGTGGAGCTTTATTTCCGAGCTTTGACTTTGCAAAACTGACTTTGGATATGTTAATCGTTGACTATCGGAGACAAACTGCTGAGATCTTTGATATTTTGATCTATTGGAAGCCAAAATATTTGCGGTTTCAACTAGTAGAGATCTAGAAAATTTTGCCGAGTTCTTGTACATTTTGATTTATAAAAGCCAAAAATATTAGGCGTTTAAACTTGTAGAAATCTTCAAAGTTCTCCGCACTTAATCTTATATGATTTAGGATAGAAAATTGTCCCGGGAGTCGCTCCTTTGGTGGAAACTACTGATCTTCTGCAGATGCTCTGGTAAATGAGCTCAACGTAGCTATCATTATCTGTCTCCTATCATGATGTTTTCTCTTTAGATGCTGAGGATCATGATAACGGTATAAATATGATTTCAACTTTTCACGTATGAACCTATAGTTATAGACTTATGTCCATTCTCACATTCCTTTCTAAGCAACTTGTGCATTTACTTATTCTGTTATAAAGGCAAAAGGAGCTTCTGTACTTGGCTTTAATCATCTGACTTTAACTCTTATCCGCTGTTCAGATTGCAGCCTTAGAGTGAAATTCCATTAATGTTATTTAGCATACTTTCACAATTCTTCTCGGTCTATTTCATAATTTTTTCTTTTTTTAAACTTGATTACAGCTAAGTTTACAAATTCTCAGTGCCCCCGATAATGAAATTGAAGTATCTATCTTCTGGTTATAGAATTGCTGCCATTTGTTGCTGTGAGAAGCATATATTATATGTCTTTTAATTTTAAGTTTTTTAAATCAATAAATCTTTTGTTAGTATTTTGGTCTTGTTATACAGTAAATTTGTGTCATCTAAAATAGATGTTGATTCTCCTATATAAAGAAATGTGTGAAAAGGGAAAAAAAATTATGACATAAATACTAACTGAAGAACTTGAATGATTTATTGTGCCTCACTTTTTCCTTAGTGTTGTATATTGCTGTGAATGTGGTTCTGGATCAATTGTATTGGTATCAACTAAGTATTCATTTTTTGTACACTTGTCTCAGACTTACAAGGTGTGAATGATATATCATTGTAGTGTTAGTCTGACAAAGTATCAATTTAGGAACTGGACTGCAATTCAGAACCTCGGTCCTCAAAATGCCTTTTGACCAATTGCCTCTCCAATGCTAAAATTTGGGATCAATCAAGCTTGCAAAGGACCTGACATATCTTATGAGCCCTAGTCTCTCTCTCACCAGGCTTTTGCCAAACAGATGGCATAGTGAAGCACAAACAACAATAGAAATTCGTTTTCTTGTTCCTGACATTGTGCACTAGGAGATGCCAGCACTAATCTGCTATCAATAGCTAGGCATGGGCATGCCTATCATCCTTATAGTTTTATGTTGGCTCAATACTTAATATTTGGATACAGGAGCACCAACCAGCCTTATGATCCTTGACTCGGTTAATGTTAACAACACCAATAGAGTACGTGGTCGCATTAACCTACATTTTGAAGGCAGTTCTCACCTGATAGGGTTGACCAAAGTAACTATGAAACAGTTTGATTCTTGTGACAACTTGAGAGGTAATAGAGAAAGTCCATATAGCAATTTCCACTTTCTAAGGGCATTTTATCACTAATAATGAAACTACCTTGAATGCTACCTTTTTTTTTTGTTGAGTAACTGAACTCCTGAATCATGCTTTGACATCACATTCTACTGAATGATTTGTGGGACACCAATTGGGTTCAAACTATCTTCTCTTCATCAAATATTTTAAATTATGGCACCTCCACTTTTATTTGTCTCACATGCTTTTGAAATTGATCTATTTGAAGTTTGTTGTGCACTTGGGTTGCAAATTGAAGACCATGTTATCAAACTCGTACATTTTTCTTTGCACCAGCTGAGTAGATGGGGAGGTTGCTTTGGAGGACTGTCCTGTTTTGGGTCACAAAAGAGAGGGAAACGAATTGCTCCAGCTTCCCGAACTCCAGACGGGAATGCATCATCTAGTCGTGTAAATGGCCCTCAATCTGCTGGAATTTCTAGTGAAAATACAATTCTGAACTTGTCTATTCTTGCCCCACCATCATCTCCAGCTTCTTTCACAAACTCAACACTCCCTTCGACAGCCCAATCACCCAACTGTTTGTTGTCAATGTCAGCAATTTCACCTGGAGGACCATCTTCAACCATTTTTGCAACTGGGCCATATGCTCATGAAACCCAATTGGTCTCACCTCCTGTTTTCTCTACCTTTACAACTGAACCTTCCACTGCACCACTGACCCCTCCACCTGAACTCGCTCACCTTACAACTCCGTCATCCCCAGATGTGCCTTTTGCTCGGTTTCTGTCATCATCTCTGGACATTAGAAGTGCTGCGAAAGAGAATGGAATGCCTTATTTATCATCTAATTATGGTGTTGGAAGTGAATTCCAGGCAAATTATCCTCTTTATCCTGGAAGTCCTTCTAGTAGCCTCATATCACCTGCCTCTGGAACCCCAAGAACTGGGCTATCATCTCCTTTTCCAGAGAGGGATACTCCTAGACAGTGGGATTCTTCTGCATCTGCCCAGGACTCACCATGCTCCAGGAATGGGGCATCAAAGCTTTTTGGGCTTAATTCAGCTGCAACGCGAAATTTTATACTATGTCCAGATTCCAGTTTCTTCTATCCTGCAACATCTGCTCAGTTTCACTTGGATCAGGCACAGCAATCAGCTCCTCATAGTGGAGGAAGGCATAGTATATCCAGGGAAGCTGATGTCTACTCCAGTGGCAACAGACATAGTAAAGCTTGCAAGCAAGATGTGGAAGAGATTGAAGCATACAGAGCATCATTTGGATTCAGTGCTGATGAAATCATCACAACACAAAACTATGTCGAGATATCAAATGCAGTAGATGAATCATTTACGATATCTCCATTTGCAAATAGTAAAACTGGGATCGATCCATGTCACACTGATGAGTTTGCCGACAAAGGGAAAAGGTTATCCAATTCACTTGATCCAATGAGCACAAAGCTAGTCACTGCTCAGCTTGAGGTTGGAGTGGATGACAGTTCTGATCAGGATAACATACATGCAGGTAAAATGAATTGCTTTGAAGAGCATTATTTTTCTTATAAGAAATCCATGCTTGATTCCATTCATAAGAATGTCTTAATCCGATCTATTCTGTAATTAGCACATTATTATCATTTTCATTATTATGATTTTCTTCCTGATAATATATCACAAGCATTTGTCTGTCGTGCTATCCAGGTTCTAAACCAAACTGTGTTTGTGAAAATACCTCTCCTTCAGTTCATGGTAATATTGACTCAGTTGGTGGGGAGGAAATTAGTTCAAGGTCATCAGCTGATCTGGAACCTGGCAAGCGAGCACATCCAGGACAGTCATTCTCAGATGCAGAAATTGATTATAGGAGAGCGAGAAGTTTGAGAGAAGCCAATGCCAAGCTCACCTGGCGCAACTCACTGAATTAACTTGATCTGTTTCTATGCTAGTTAGAAGAATGATCGAATTTCTCTATGATTAAGTTTTTGAGCTAGCCTTGAAAATTTTCTTGCTGCTGATTCAGTTCATGACTACTTGTAGGTCTTAGCAGTGCGGTGCTGTGGTTACTGGCGAGTTCTTAGGACTCCTTTCCTGTAATCAGATTGTGATTATGATGAAGACCTTAGTTCCGCTAATTATCTTGTACAGTACTATCCTTTAGCCTTTGCTATTTATTAAGTGTAGGGGTTTTAGCTAATCGGTAAAGACTTGCAGCTCATAATGAGAGTCGAGGTGCTGGCATCCATTCAATTAGGAAGAGAACTGGCTTCCATTAATAGTATTATTAGTTTGCAATGTGGACTTGACTTTGATCTTGTAGTTTTTATGCCAAACAATAGCTCTCTTTCACAAGTTAAGTAACCCTTTATGATGAGCATTGATGATGCATCAACCTTAGAACGAGACCAGAGAAACTTCCATATGTTCTCCAAGATGATGAGATGAGAATGTTCGTGGAAGCAATGCGTCCACTAACCCATACGAACTCAATGGTACGTTTAGTTTTTTCTTTTTTAAGCTGAATTCTGATGAAATAAGTACGCCATCTCAGATTATTAATTTACATGAGATTATAATACTTAATCATATGAAATTATTGCTCTTATTCCACCAAATGCTTGTTCCAGGCACTTATCAAATAAGGTACGAATTAAGACGGAACTAGAAAAAAAAAAAGTATATATCATATATATATATGTGGCAATTTATCAAAACGTACATTTAGATTGATGAATGGATCAAAAGGTGCATTATATTTTAATATTTATCAAATGATACATATAATTTTCTACTGTTCTGGTTCTATTCCTCAATTATTTGTCTCTTCTCTTTCTTTTTTTGTCATGCATGTAATTTTTTTTTCTCTTTCCTCTCTATAATGCACGCATCCTCTCTTCTCTTTCCTCTCTCTTTAGAATGTATGCATGTAAGCATAATATGGGTCTGATATGATTTCATATCATGTCCACGGGGTTAGGGTTTAATGTATTTCTTTCGATAACATTTTAGCACATTCGAAGAAATAAAAATTTGTAATGGATGACACCATTGGACTCCTTGCAGTCTTAGAAATCTACAGAATCTGAAATGAGTCCAATTTGAGGTCTCTAAGTCCATCAATGGATTTTGACCAAAACTCACTAATATATATAGAGACCTCAGATTGAACTTGTTTCAGTTTCTGTGAATTTCTGATGCTACAAGGAGTTCAATAGTATCGTCCATTGCATATTTCGACTACTTTGAAAGTGTTAAAATATTATCGAAAGAATCAGCTATAACAATCCAACGTGAGCCTAATATGAACTATGGGCCTGATTTGGTTCATATTAGGCCCAACGTGAGATTTCGACCAATTTTACTCAAAATCTATTAATTGACCTAGAGAGCTCCGATTGTACCCATTTCAGGTCCTGTGGATTCCTGAGGTTGTAAGGAGTTCAAATATGTCCTCCATTATTTATTTCTTTCGACTTTTCCGGAATTGAATTTTATATCATGCTCAATGTCTAATTTCATTCGATTTTTGAGATAACATTTTAACACATCTAGAGATTTGAAATAAACAATGAATAACATATTTAAACTCTTTACAACCTAATAAAATCACAGGACTTGAAATGGATGCAATCGAAGTTCTTTAAGTCAATCAGTGGATTTTGGTCAAAATCTACTGATTAACCTAGATAGCTCCGATTGCACCGATTTCAGGTCATATGGATTTATGAGATTTCAATGAGTTCAAATATGTTATCTATTATTGATTTCAACTTATCTGGAGGTATTAAAATATTATTAAAAGAGTCGGCTGATATCTCACATATATTGGGCTGATATAAAATCCCACCTCTGGAGAAGCCGAAATAAACAATAGATGGCATATTTGGACTCCTTGCAACCTCAGGAATCCACAGGACCTGAAATGGGTACAATCGGAGCTCTCTAGGTTGATTAATGGATTTCGATCGAAATCAACCCAAATCCCATGTTGGATCTGATATGAGTTCATTAATCGACTTAGAGAACTCTGATTATATTCATCCCAAGTCTTGTGGATTCCTCGGGTTGCAAAGAGTCCAAATATGTCCTCCATTATTTATTTCGGCTTCTCCGGAGGTGGAATTTTATACCAGGCCCAATGTCGAATTTCAACCGATTTTTCAAATAATATTTTAACACATCTGGAAAAGTTGAAATAAACAATGGATAACATATTTAAACTCTTTACAACCTAATAAATTCACAGGACCTGGAATGGATGTAATCGGATTTCTTTAGGTCAATTAGTGGATTTTGGTCAAAATCCACTAATTGACCTAGAGAGCTCTGATGGTACCGATTTCAGATCCTGTAGATTTCTGAGATTTCAATGAGTTCAAATATATTATCTATTATTTATTTCAACTTATCTGGATGTATTAAAATATTATTGAAAGAGTCAGCTGATATCTCACATACATTGGGATGATATAAAATCCCACCTCCAGAGAAGCCGAAATAAACAATGGAGGATATATTTGGACTCCTTACAATCTCAAGAATCCACAGGACCTGAAATAGGTGCAATCGGAGCTCTCTAGGTCGATTAATGGATTTCGACCAAAATCAGCCAAAATTCCACGTTGAGCCTGATATGATTTCGGCTGATTTCGGTCGAAATCCATTAATCGACCTAGAGAGCTCCGATTATACCCATTTCAAGTCCTATGGATTCTTGAGATTGTAAGGAGTCCAAATATGCCCTCCATTGTTTATTTCAGCTTCTCCGACGGTGGAATTTTATATCAGGCCCAACATGTGTGATATATTAGCCGATCCTTTCAATAATATTTAATACATCCACAGAAGTCGAAATAAATAATAGATAACATATTTGAACTCATTGCAACCTCAGAAAACGACAGGACCTAAAATGGGTGCAATCGGAGCTCTCTAGGTCAATCAGTGGATTTTGATTGAAATTCACTAATTGACCTAGAGAATTTTGATTGCATTCATTTCAGGTCCTATGAATTTCTTAGGTTGTAAGGAGTTCAAATATGCTATCAATTATTTATTTCGGTTTCTCCGGATGTGTAAAAATATTATTTGAAAAATCGACTGAAATTTGATACTGGGTCTGATATAAAATTCCATCTCCAGAGAAGCCGAAATAAATAATGGAGGATATATTTGGACTTCTTGCCACCTCGGGAATCTACAAGATCTGAAATGAGTGCAATCGAAGCTCTCTAGGTCAATTAATAGATTTCGAACGAAATTGACCGAAATCTCACGTTGGACCTGATATGAACTTATATCAGGCCCAATGTGAGCCTGATATGAATCATATCGGGCCCATAGTTCATCTCAGGCCCACGTTGGACTGTTTTAGCTGATTCTTTGATAATATTTTAACACCTTCGAAGTAACCAAAATATGCAATGGACGGTACCGTTAGACCCCTTGCAACCTCAAAAATCCACATAAACTGAAACGAGTCCAATATGAGATCTCTATGTCCATCAGTGAGTTTTGGTCAAAATCTACTGATGGACTTAGAAATCTCAAATTGGACTCATTTCAAATCCTGTGGATTTATGAGGCTACAAGGAGTTCAATGGTGTCATCCATCACAGATTTTGATTTCTCCAAATATACTAAAATATTATCGAAAGAAATACATTAAATCCGAACCTCATGGGTCTGATATGGAATCATAGATGGTCCATATTATGCTCACATGCATGTATCCTAAAGAGAGAGGAAAGAGAGGAGAGGGGAGGAAAGAGAAGAGAGGATGCTTGCATTTTAAAAAGGAAAGAGAAAAAAATTACATGCATGAGAAAAAAGAAAAAGAAGAGACAAATGATTGAAGGGTAAAACAGAAAGAAAGAAAGAGTGGAAAATTAAGTACATTATGTGATAAATATCAAAATATAGTATATATTTTTTTTAGTCCGTTCATAAATTTGAGTGTGTCTTTTGATAAATTACCACATATATTTTGAGGTTGGATTGTTTTAGGATTTGTTTGAAATGGGGAAGAGAGAGAAGGGACGTAGAGGGAGAAGAATGGAAAAAATATAGGAGGAAAATCATGTGAAGATCTAGCTTGGTAAAAAGACTAGTTTTTTTAAATACCCTGTAGTGGAACGAAGTGTATTAAAAAAAAATAATAAAAATCATGAATCTTTCATAGCTTTAAAAAAATCACTTCATCTACGAGGCTGTCGAAGAAAAAGACTGGCCTGCAAAAGTAATCCCGCAGTCAGGAACCACCATCCGACAGACTCATTGGGGCTAAAGCCCCCTTAGCCTCATGTAATTCAGCCACTGAGTGCAACGACACCGTTCCAATAAAGGATATTTAAAATAAATAAAAACTAGTAAGTGTATAAGAATCAACGGATGTAAAGATACTAAGTTAAAATTTAATTAAATTTGAGAACTTGATAACTAAAATAAAATTTAAATAGATCGAGAAAGTGATCTGATATATAATAGAAAGTCAAGCTGAATTTGAGAAATCTAACAACTGGCTGAATTTTAGTTGAGACTGTGGGCCTAACAACTAGTAAGAAATCTTGATAGGATATCAAGAAAGTCTATAATTGATAAGTAAATATAAGCAACGATCCAGTAAGAACATGTTCCTTATTGATGGAATAGTAGACATCAATCCGACCTATAATTTCAACAAAACTCACAATCACGATTGGATAGTCCGAAAACTGTCAAATATTACTACTCTTCTTGTTGTGCAAACCTTGTGATGCAGGAAATCAGAAGACTTGAAAAAGAGTGTCCAAGTGTCTGAGGGTCCGAGCACCCAGAGTTGGTCTAGACACCTAGGATGGGGCCGAACAGGGCGACCAACGGAGCTTAGATGGTGCATGATGATTAGTCAAGATACGCCACAGTTCGAACACTCGGACGGGTCCACACCTAGAGAAGGATAAGGTTTCGGAAATAAAGTTTCACCGAGGTGCAGCCATGTCAGTACTCCAGACGTCGAGGGTGGTCCAAGCGTCCAGAAGAGGATAAGTCAACAAATCCTGAGGCGTCCAGGGGAGTGTCCAAGTGCTCGGATAGGGCCTATAAAAAGGACTTCGACTAGAGCCTTAGAAGATAATCCGATCCAACTTTCATTCTTGCTATAACACGGAAAGACTATTCCGAAAACTAGCAACTAAGTTTCTTTCCTTTTATTGCCGGTATTCTTTTATTATTCCTACATTATACTTAACTGTTTATAATCTTGTCGATATTATAGTGATTGTCCCACAAAAACACTCAACGAATACTGACCTTAGAATAGGAATCGTTGAAGATTCCGAATTAAATAAAATTACTTGTGTTAACGCTTATTTTTTATTACTTTTTTTCACTACGTATTTGTGAGAAAATAATCCCTCCACGTCATTAGTTTTTTTATTTTTATTATGTTTTAATTATCTAGATAATTGGTTATTACTCGGTCTATCTATTTTTATGGATCTCGTGGTTCGTACTCTTATCATTTATGATGCTATATAAAGGGTCGTAGAGGCATGTAGAAGGCATCTTATTGTAAGGTTTCCTTTCATAAGTGAAGTTCCAATTTGTCCTATTCTTCTTGTTTCTTCTTGTGTGTTGTGTGCTTTGGGTGTGATATCCTATTTATTGATTCTAGGCCAACATTTGGTATCAGAGCCTTGTCAGTATAGAACACCCAAGAATCTACGATTCCACAAAAATGTCTGGCATCCCACAAGTTGCTGTGAAGGAGAACGGCGGAGTGTCATTTCCCTATCCGATGCTAAGCCCTCACAATTATACTGTGTGGGCAATAAAGACAGAGGCGATCCTTGATGCTCAGGGAGTCTGGGAGGCGGTGGAGCCAATGGAAGGAGCCCAGGTGGATGCAAAGAAGGATAAAAAGGCACGTGCATACATCTTGCAGTGTGTCCCCGAAGACATACTTCTCCAGATCACAAAAAAGAAGACGGCGAAGGAAGTCTGGGACAGCCTCAAGACGAGGTACCTTGGAAGTGATCGAGTGAAGAAGGCACGCATACAAACGTTGAAGAGCGAGTTTGACGCCCTCCGGATGACGGAGACCGACACGATTGATGAGTTTGCTGGCAAACTCAGTGCTATGAGCAACAAGTTCTCCGCCCTTGGTGCCACGGTTGAAGATTCATCTTTGGTAAAGAAGTTACTCGATTCTGTCCCTGATAAATTCATCCCTATTGTTGCCGGTATTGAGCAGTTTCACGATCTTGAGACGATACCATTTGAGGAGACTATTGGGCGACTGAAGGCATACGAGGAACGAACATTACGATTACACGACAACACCAATGACACTGAAGGAGAGCTCCTACTTACTCATGCTGAATGGCAAATGCGACAGAAGGGGAGCAACGTGGACACTTCGTCAGGAGGAAAGGGGCGTGGATCCAGCAGCCCTAATCGTGGCAAATGGCGCAGTCATGGTCGTGGTACGCCGAGCCAAGACAGTGCAGGAGGCACTAGCGGCAACGGCAGAGGCACTCGTGACAAGAGACATATAAAGTGTTTCAATTGTGAGAAAATGAGGCATTATGCGTCCGAATGCTACAACAAGCGGCGTGATGATGAGGCTCACCTCACTTGCGCCACCGATGAAGAACCAACACTGATGATGACTGTGTCCCACGAGGAGTCTGACGCTAGGCATGAGCGGCAGGATACCATTCTGCTCAGTGAAGAGAGGTTGCTACCGAAGATGTACCGAGACATTAAGAAAGAAGATAAAGACGTCTGGTACCTTGACAACGGTGTCAGCAACCACATGACTGGTTTCAAGAACTAGATGAAACCATCACCGGGAGGTGAGGTTTGGCGATGGATCAACCATTGAGATCATGGGCAAGGGGACGGTTGTGTTCGTATGCAAGAACGGCGACCAGAGGGCTCTCCACGAGGTATACTACATTCCGAAACTTTGTAGTTGATCCTGTCCGAACCAAGAGTCAACGGAAGCTGGGGGTGTGGCGCTTCTTGCTGGATCCTCGAGTGCTCCGGCGAACCTGCAACAAAAACCAAGCCGGGGGGGGTGTCCCGGCGACGGCCCTCCGACGCTCAAGTTAGGCGAGGGAATAGTGGAAGAAGGTGGCTGCAGAATGAAGACTCTCCTCTTGCCGCCCGGCTTGGAGACTAATACTACGTTAGCCAGCCAGCTCGGGAACTGCACCTCGCGTATGTGGCCGGCCTCCAGAAGTTTCTCTACTTCCGCCCGGATGATGGCATTCTGCTCGGCACTGAAATCTCTTTTTCTCTGCTTTATCGGTCGAGCGTCCGATCGGACATGCAACTCATGCTGCGCTATGCTCGGCGAGATTCCGGGCAACTCATGTGTCGACCAGACGAAGACATCATGATTTCGTTGGAGGCATTGGATCAGCTCTGCCTTCTGCTCCTCCTCCAGATCAGAGGCGATAAAAGTCGTGGCCTCCGATCGGGTTGGATGGATCTGAACCTCCTCCTTTTCATCATAAATTAAAGCAGGAGGTTTCTCGGTTATGGCGTGTACCTCGATCCGGGGCGCCTTCCGAGCGGAACAAGCTTCTGCTCGGATCATCTCTATATAGCACCGTCGAGCTGCTAGCTGATCTCCCCGTACTTCTCCCACTTTGTCCTCCACGGGGAACTTGATCTTCTGATGGAAGGTTGAGACGACTGCTCGGAATTCGCTGAGCACCGGTCGTTCCAAAATGACGTTGCAGGACGAAGGAGAGTCGACCACCACGAAGTTTATTGTCCTAGGCCTCCTGAGCGGCTCTTCTCCCAGCGAGGTAGCCAGTCGGATCTGTCCGACCGGCTGCACTTCGTTACCCGTAAACCCGTAGAGCGGTGTTGTCATGGGCAGCAGCTCGGCTTGATCAATTTGCAGCTGATCGAACGCCTTCTTGAATATAATGTTGACCGAGCTCCCTGTGTCAACAAATATGCGGTGAATAGTGTAATTTGCTATTACCGCTTTAACGAGCAGAGCGTCGTCGTGGGGCACTTCAACTCCTTCTAAGTCCCCAGGCCCGAAAGTGATTTCCGGTCCACTTGCCCGCTCTTGGCTGCAACCGACTGCGTGGATCTGGAGCTGCCGGACACCCGCCTTTCTGGCTCGGTTGGAGTCTCGCCGGTCGGCCCACCAGCAATAACATTGATCTCGCCCCGAGAAGTATTGCTCCTATTTTCCTCTTCCCGAGTGGACGGTCGGGACCGTTCTCTGGACGCTCGACGACTCTCCTGTCTTGGAGAGCGGTGCCGATCGGGCGTCTGTTGATGTCGTCTCTCGGTGCGGGTCCGGTCGGCTTCATGGGTCCTTTGTCTCCTGTCGATGGAAGGAGACCGTCGTTCAGCATTCCTGGGAACGGGATTAGCCACGAAGGGAAGACTTCGACAATCCCTCGTGTTGTGCGTATCCGTCCGGTGGAAGGAGCAGAACATAGGGGTCCATTTCTTCTTGGGCTTGCTCCGAGCGACAGCTACTTCTTGCACTTGGGACCTCATACGAGGGGAGCGGATTGCTTCAGCCCTTGGTCCTTTCGGCGGTTGATGAGCGGCGAAGGGTCTCCGCTCGGCAGGAGGAGCCCGTTCGGTTGGTATTTCTTTTTTCCTGGCCGCTTGCGCTTCCTCCACGTTGATGTATTCATTGGCTCGGTATAGCATATGATCATAATCTCGGGGCGGTTTCCGAATGAGTGATCGGAAAAAATCCTCATCCACTATACCTTGTGTGAAGGCATTCATCATGGTCTCCGAGGTGCCTGTTGGAATGTCCATGGCCACAGTGTTGAATCGCTGAATGTAGGCTCGGAGAGATTCGCGGGCTTCCTGTTTGATGGCGAACAAGCTGACACTTGTCTTCTGATAACACCGACTGCTGGCGAAGTGGTGGAGGAATGCCGTTCGGAAGTCCTTGAAGCTTGTGATGTATCCGTCCGGCAGCCTCTGAAACCACCGTTGAGCCGATCCAGAAAGAGTGGTAAGAAAGACTCGGCACTTTACGCCATCTGTATATTGATGGAGCAGAGCTGTGTTATCAAACTTACCCAGATGATCATCCGGGTCCGTTGTTCCGTTGTACTCGCCGATCGTCGGAGGCACGTAGTGCATGGGTAGAGGGTCTTGTAGAATAGCCTCCGAGAATTGGTGATTGATCCGCTCGGGAGATGAGTCCGCCCGGGGAGCTTTCCCTTTTCTGTCATCTCGCCTTGGCATTTCGTCTGAAGAAGATCCTCTATCTCTTCGAGCTGGTACGGCTTCAGGGGTGCGAAATAAGGCCCGATGGAATGCAACGGTGGCTTGAGGTGCTTCTGCTCGGCCACCCGACGCAGATGTTGCTTGTTGCTCCGGTCGCTCGGCGGCTGCTTTCTGTTTTTGCTCCACAAGTTTGGCGGCCCTTATCTCAACCAGAGCTTCGAGTTCTTCCGTCGAAAGCGCCACCGTGTGTTGTCGTCCAGCCTCATCCATTGTTTCCAGTCGGATGCAGGAGCGTTCCCACAGACGGCGCCAAATTGATCCTGTCCGAACCAGGAGTCAACGGAAGCTGGGGGTGTGGCGCTTCTTGCTGGATCCTCGAGTGCTCCGGCGAACCTACAACAAAAACCAAGCCGGGGGGGGAGGGTGTCCCGCGACGGCCCTCCGACGCTCAAGTTAGGCGAGGGAATAGTGGAAGAAGGTGGCTGCAGAATGAAGACTCTCCTACCTCCGGTGAAGAAATGGAGACCTTATATAGACCTCTCGAAGGAGCCTGGGCGCGCCAATCAAAGCAATTAACTGCTTTCGACCATGCCCAGGTATGGGTCTGTCAGAAGGACCATGCCCAGGTATGGGTCTGTCAGAAAGACATCCATAGGGTCATACCGCTACTATGTCAACCTCTCCATGATGTGACGGCGAGATCCTCCCTCGTGCAAACTTGTGTACGGCCTAATCATCAGACACGCCTCAGCTGACATCCCATATCCCGAGCCGAACGAATAGGTCGCTCGGCTAATCTTTGCATCCTCACCCTTATCCTGGACGAGCGGACCACCCGCTCGGCCCTCGGTCCCAGCCGGGCGGACACCCGCTCGGCCATTCAGTCTTCCCGCCTTGGCGTCGGAAACCCAAGCTCATGGCTGGGTTATCTTTGGTTCCGCTCGGACCTACTCAGCTGCTCGGCGCGGCCATTAACCGCTTAGTCAGCCCTCCATCTGTCCTCAAGCTGAGACCCTTCAGGAAGTGGATCCCCCATTCTTACCGCCGGATCAGTAGTAATATCATAAGTCTTGGTCAATTGACAGAAGCTGAGAATGAAGTGCATATGAAAGGAGATACCATGAAGGTGATTGATAAGAGCGAGAAGCTCTTGATGCTGATAAAGCGAACACAAAATCGCTTGTACAAGATAACCTTAAAGATATTCAAGCAAGCCTGTCTCCTAGCAAGACAAGAAGACCCAACCTGGCTAGGACACATCCAAAGCAGCGAACCGGCAGTGCGCAAGGCACTGTCCATGTGCAAGTCTGCAAGAGGCAGACTTGGCATACATCCGAGTCGGGCATGCGCACAAGGCATGCCAAGCAGAGCGGCAGTGCAGGGCTACCCAAGCCCAAGTCTTATAGGAGGAAGACTTGGCAAACCAACAAGTGTGGCATGGGCGCAAGCCATACCAAGCAGAGGATTGGCAGTGCGCTGGGCACGTTCCAAGCCCAAGTGTGCAGGAGGCAAACTTGGCAGTGAAGCGGCCGTGGCAGGTATGCAACATATGCCAAGCAGCAAAGGTGGATAGATGGACTTGTCCGTTATGCGAGCAGATGGACTTGCTCGTGTTGCTGAAGGAGCAGACAGACGGGACTTGTTTGTGGCAACGAATGTGCGAGCAGACGGACTTGCCCGTGGCGCCAAGAGAACTAACAGACGAGATTTGTTCATGGTGCCGAAGAGATCGAGTTGTGGGCCGAGCACTTGGTGTGCAAATAGACTTCGGCGCAGGGCCAAAGAAGCGGAGTCAGGGATAACGCGAACAGATGGACTTGTTCATGGTGCACACAGATGGACTGCCCGTGGTGCCAAAGGTGGACAAATTGTGGTTAAGTTCGTTAATACCGGAGAACAAAGATGGACTGCCCGTGGTACCATGCGACAACTACTCGGCTCCGTGACTTAGAATCATGTCAGGATTAGGGGGAGTAATGTGAGAAAATAATCCCTCCACGTCATTAGTTTTTTATTTTTATTATGTTTTACTTATCTAGATAATTGGTTATTACTCGGTCTACCTATTTTTATGGATCTCATCTAGATCCTATTTTTATGGATCTCGTGGTTCGTACTCTTATTATTTATGATGCTATATAAAGGATCGTAGAGGCATGTAGAAGGCATCTTATTGTAAGGTTTCCTTTCATAAGTGAAGTTCTAATTTGTCCTATTCTTTTTGTTTCTTCTTGTGTGATGTGTGCTTTAGGTGTGCTATCATATTTATCGATTCTAGGCCAACAGTATTATCGTGACTTGAAAAGAAGCAATGAATGCTATTTATCCCTCTCCCCCTCCCTTGCGTACATGACTCTTTTCAGGCCGTGTTCCTTGTGAAGACAATAGAACTGGTGATTGTAAACTACATGAACACTGTACAAGATTCTACTTTCAGGGCGTACTATTTTTAAGTAAGTGACGATTTTTAAGATATTTTTTATATTAGATATTCAACCTACGTTGATCAATTTTGTCTTACTTACCGAACATATGAATAAATTAAAAAATACTCATAATCATTTGATTACTCTAATATTCTTAAGTTAACTGTTTATTAAAAAAATTAATTTATCTAAACTAGGATTTGATTCTAAGATCTTCAACCGTTAAGAAGCTTTTTGTCGCTGTACGAAGAGATGCAATATGGGGTACTTGAGCTTTATGTATGTCACAATACTATAATAAAGTGAAATCCGAACTCGAGGGTAATGTTTAAAATTATAAACATCTTCACTGCACATCCAATTAGGTCAAATTTAACGAGTTTAACTTTTTAAACATATTTAATATATTATCAACCTAATTTAGATAATTTAAATAAATTAAATGAATATAGGAATTTAAATTTTTAGTAAAATAAATTTTAAATGGGATGCATAATAAAAAAGTAATTGAACCAGATGATATTCTGATAGAGGTACGTATTAGATTTTGAGACAATCGCCTCATGATTTTATTATTTATTTGATAAATATAGATTCACGATTTGAGTGCATATTATATTTTTGAAAAGTTTTAAACTCATTTACTGAATATCCGCAATACAATTCATAGTATGAGAGAATTTGTTATTAGATCACTTGTAATTAACTCTACATATGTAATTATGAACGTATTAAAATTTCCCTAATTGTCGAATTGGTGTATTCAGACATTATCAATTCTGTAAGACTAACACGGGTTATACTCCTTGATTCGGCCAAGCAACTGTTTTTCACTAATTGGAGATATTGGAATGTCAAGAATGAAACGTAAATGCTGGTTATGGTAACCAGTTTATTGGAGTGACTTACTGTAACACTTCATATG
This sequence comes from Zingiber officinale, assembly GCF_018446385.1. Lineage (NCBI taxonomy): Eukaryota > Viridiplantae > Streptophyta > Magnoliopsida > Zingiberales > Zingiberaceae > Zingiber > Zingiber officinale. The sequence continues at coordinate 130,474,271 of NC_055991.1, read as the reverse complement.
ATTCTCTACATATATGGATATATCTATGAAGTTCTTACTACAGTTCAAGTGCAAGTTTTCTTCAACTTAAGATATACAAGTTATCTTGGTCATGAAAACTTATACTTTGACATCTTAAGTAAACATCTCTTGAAGGTGTGGACCCGAAATGATTGGGTAGAAATCAAAGTGTCTGAAGGTGTTTAAATAACTCATAGAGGATTCACCGCTCTTTGTGAGGAACATATACCATATGACCACTTATTGGGACTATTACTCAAAGTTTTTGACCAAAACATCACATATTAAGAGTATAAGACTTTTGTACACATGTACGAGTAATTTAAATTTGCAGAACAATGAAGTATTACTTGGGCTAGGTGTGATGTAGTCAACCTAGTGGGGACAAATACATAGATCATGTCCTGAACCAAGTCGGTATAAGACGAATGAAAGGAGCGAGGCACGACTCACTTTAGCTGCTGAAGGATTCAGAATTAGTTTTGAGATCAGTTGTGAATCATAATGTACTACTAGATGTTACTCATGATCGTTCCATAATTAAATAGTTAATTATAGACAGTCAAGATAAACTGAAAACCTATTGGGTCACACGCATTACTAGTCTCTAAAAAACGTAAAACAAGTTAGAGAATAAAATTTTCAGATCAACAGATAAATGTTTGGTTGAACCATACATAAGACAAATATGAAAATATTTATCGAAATGAAAGCGTGAAGAGATCGCATCTTTTATAAAAGAGTTAGATTATTTGGTTTAGTCATAAACCAATTTAGTTTAGTCATGAAGCAATTTGGTTTAGTTATGAATCAACTTGATTTAGTTGTAAATCAAACTAAAAGGTTAATGGACTAATTTTTATTCAAGGCATAATGGGTTGGATTTAGAATTTAATCCAACTCATTAAAGAGAATTATATATAAATATGATTTAGAGATAATTAATACACAATTCATTATTAGCTTGATTAAGTTTTGGAAACCTAAACCCAATATCTTTCTCTCCCTCTCCCTATCTCTTGTCGTCGACAACAACACGAGGGTTACCTCTTGTTGCCGTGAGCCACCCAAAGGAAGAAGATCTTCTTTTTGCTTCTTACTCTTCCTTGATCCTTCTCCTTCGCTCGTGGTTAGCACCTTCCGAAGGCAAAGCTTATTTTTTTGGAGTTGTCTTGAAGAGCTCAACGTAGATACGAATAGAGGCGAGGTTCGATAACTTCACAAAAGGTTGATGTTCTTCTCGTATGGTACACCTAGAATAATTATTATTCGATTTCGTTTTGTTTTATGATTTTGTCTGCGCAATTGTATCTTGCATGCGTGTGGTGTGTGTGATGTAATAAATTAGTTTATTTATCGTTAAGTCTTCCACTGTGTATGTTTACGCAATATATTTTTAACACACATTGCATAGGGCATATCTCAATAGTATGGAAGTGCATAAGGAAACAAGGTTGAATTTAAAAAATTATTTAACATGATATTGAAAATAAAAATATATATGATTAATAGAGAATAAGTACTCTAGTTCCCTTATATAAGAACAAGGGAGACATGTAAAATTATGTAAACTATAAAAGTATTAAACTAATGATCGAAACTTTGAAAAAAAAAATAATAGAAAAAAATTAAGGAGACCATAGTGATCGAAAATCAATTTGGGTTTATGCTTGAAAGGTCGACAATAGAAGTTATACATCTTTTAGACAATTAATTGAAAAATATCAGTAGCAAAAACAAGATCTACACATGATATTCATCAACATAAAAAAAACTTATGATAGAGTCACAATCGAAATTATATGAAGAAATCTAGAAAAGAAAGATACTAATATAATATTTAACTAATTAAAGATATATACGAGGATATAACGACTAGAGTAAAGTCCTCAGGCAGAGGAACTTAAATATTTCTAATAAAGATAAGGTTAATTCAAGAATTAACTCTAAATCTCTATTTTTTTAAATTAATTATGAACAAACTCATTGCATACATTAAAAACACAGTCCTATTGTGCATATTATTTGCAGATGATATTGTTTTAGTAGATAGAACACGTGAAGAAGTAAATGCTAAATTAGAATCTTAACAAAAACACTAGAAGGAAAAAATTTTAAATTTAGTAAAATAAAATCAAAATATATATACAGAGATGAGGATATTAAGATAAATATGTAAACATACGTAAATGAACAAAATAAAAAATGAGAGCATTAGAGAAAAAATTAGAATTGCAACTATTAAGGGAAAACTCCGAGAGACACGTTTAAAATGGTACGAACATGTACTTAAACGACCAATAAATGATCTAGTTAGATGATATGAAACTATGACAACCACACATATTAAATAAAAAAAACACTGGATTAACAATAATAAAATAAAATAAACTTTATTTACATATAAATAATAATAAAATAAAAAATAAAATCTAATAACATGAAACAATCTATATACTTAATCTCATCTAGTAAAATAAAATTTATTTGTTGGTATAGTTGTGAATATTTATTTAGAATGTTGACATTCACATCGATTTGTAACATTTGTTGCAAGCTTGAATTTGTGGCTTTAATATAATTTTTATCTATTTTGGAAATGTGTTATTTACATTAAAAAATTATCACAAGAATAAGATTTTTTGAAAAAACATAGGGGAACGAATTATGACAGTTCTTGGCATAAAATATCCCACCTTCTTTACCTGACTGGCATTTAAAAGTATGAATTTTTTTTAAGAATATAATGAATTCATTAAATGAACTATGCTAGAAAATTCATTCTTCGTGCTTTTGTATGAAAATTAATCTTTTTATGAAACAGGGACTCCACTTGGATGTCTCATGTAGGCTGAAAAGGAATAAAGTAAGCATTTCCATAGAAAATTTGTGATGTAAGGATTCATTCCAATCAATAACTTAATTCAGTGAAAAAGTTTCATCATCAAACAAAAAATACTTGCTAAAAAACTTTTATTTAAAATTTAAATCGAGGAAAATAAAATTAATTCTATAAAAAGTCATAGGCTCGTCCTATAACCATCTCAACAGAAATAAATTAAAAAAATCAAATAGACCACCGCATACCAGGATATTTCCATTGAGCTAGCTAAGCCGAGCTATGCGGACTGAATAAGTCAGTTGTTAGATGCACCTAAGCAAGCCGAACGAGTCCATCAAGTTGAACAAGATCTAATGGACCTAACTAACCAGTCAGGTTGAGAGGATCAACAGGTTGATCAGATAGATTGAATGAGTAGACCAATCGAGCAGGAGTGGCATGGGTTAAAAGAGTTGTTTTATCATGTGTGCTAATTGGATGGAGCAGATCAAGTGGATACGGCGAGCAAGTTGACAACTTTGGTTCCAGCAAACAGTGAGAGCTAAACTAGCCGAAACAAAAGTTGCACTGAATCAGTAATTCAGGTTGGCACGAAGAAATTTGATCGCAAATAAACTCCATAACCAGTTTGATTCAACGAGTCATAAGTTCATATATGGACTTTGAATAAAGCAACACAAATATTTGCAATCTTCCAACATCAAAAGTACTCGATAAAAAATTGCATAAAGAAATATAATTTATCCAAGTAAAACCATTAACGGGCCTAGAATAAGAAATACCCAAGTGGAATAGCAACTCCAATAGGATCTTGGTCACACATTTCTTAACTCAACTGATGCAAGTTTTACTTGAGGGGGATGAACCTGGAGGAGTGAGTAGCACCAATACCAGGTCTTCCGTGCTTCACAGGCTTGTATGAGATGGAGAACTCAGCCAAGTAATGGCCAATCATCTCGGGCTGTAATGCCACATAAACAAATCAATATACAATGCGAAATACAATAGTTTTTATTAAAGATATGGAATGCAAAAAAAGCAAAATTAAAGAGATCCCTAGCAATATGCCACATGAATGTTATGTCAAAAAATAAAAAAAGTTACCTTGATTTCAACCTGGTTGAATGTTTTTCCATTGTAGACCCCAACGATGCTCCCAATCATCTCGGGAACTATTATCATGTTCCTAAGATGGGTCCTCACTGGCTCAGGCTTTTCACCTGGAGGTGCATCTCGCTTCTGGGTATAGTTAATACATAACAAATGAGTATTCTATTTTAATAGAATTGCCGTTGAAATTTTAACCGGAAAAGAATGACAATCCTTGGATTGGCTCAGTTTTAGCACAAAAGATGAAATGATACCAGCACATTATAAAAATGGCTGGATGGTATATACATGAATGTCTTAACATTCAACAATCAAAGCATCGGTCAACTTAGAGGCGATTAAAGATTCTTGCAAATTCTATTAGTTTTTTTTATTTCTAAACATTTATTACTAGAATTTGAATCTTATAGCATTGCAATGTTTCAGAAGCATCTAAAGAATTATTAACTCAGATGTGTAACTAATTTATTCTAATTCCTCATTAACTTTGCTTTATATTAAATAACAGAAAAATACAATAAGTTGCTCCAGGTACGGAAACTAACAGATTTTTCACGTTGATGATGTTATACAATTTGACATATCTGATAGTTATGACAATTTCTACATACACATGGTTGCAGTAGTAGCTATGTTAGGGTAAGAGTGGCATGCTAGATACTTTGAAGTTGCCGTCACAAGGATGTGCATTACCAGCTATCATGTAACAAGCAAAATTAAAGGTGCAACACAAATCATATTAACATAACACAAGTAAATCTGAATTTATTTCATGAAGGAAAGGATAAATGCAAAGGAAATAGACAATTCAAAAAAAGGGGTATCATACCGCTTTGCGTAGCTTTTTTATCAAAGCCATTGGCTTTCTCTTCAGCCCTCTTTGAAACCTGCATGGTCTCACCCTCGCTCTTAAACAAAGAAAGGAAAAACCAAAGGAGATGAACAAAACACAAGAAGACGAGGTTCAAACCTTCTGCGAGCACGTGCGCCGAATAGCTTAACGAGCTCATCGAGGCCCATGTCGAGGAGCTGATCCAGATCGACCCCACGGTAAGAGAACTTCCTGAAGGTCCTCTTCTTGGGGTGCGCCCCTCCGACGTCCACCGCATCTGAAGCATCCGCCTGCAATCAAATCCAACAAGACCAACAAAGAGATCATGTATAACAAAAGATCGTAATCTTTACAACGCGCTACCACTACCACACGAGAAGAAGGATCCGAAACCAACCATTAGCGTCCGAGTAGAGCTTCTCTTGCTAGCGCAGCGGCGGACGATGGAAGAAAGCGGCTCTGGAAAATTAGGGCTTCAGTACCCGAATCTTATTTATAGGCGAGGAATACGTGGCCGCGGTACTTGCAATTACCATTTTACCCATACTCGTTTGGAGAAACATTTAAAATAATAAGAAAAAAAACATAAAGGTCAATTAATAACTTAACTGAGGACGTAAAAAAAACATTAATAAATTTTGTAATTTAAATTAAGACTGATAATATATAATCCAATTATGTTTCAAGTCCATTTACATTATAAATTTAATTACATTGCCACTAATCAAACATAGGTTAAATGAGTCCAACGGTACCTAATTTCTTGGTGTTTAAAATTTATCTAATAAAATAATCAAGTTAAATCAAATTGAGAATTAAATTATTGAAATAAGTATTGAAGGCTTAATTTTATTTTTTTATGAATCTGAGTTTATTTTAAACTTGACTTAAACTTATTCATTTAGATGATAAAGGAAAGTACCAGACTTTTTACTTCCTTTGAATAAGTAATAAATTTTTTTTATTATTATTGCATTGAAGCTATTGATGTGGTGTTTGGACATATACTAACAGTCATTGTAATCATCATGAAATGATTTCTCAAAATATTTTACCAACTTATAACTTTAATTTAAAATTCATATATATACTCAGTGAATAAGAAAGATCTACCCATAATTCAAATGTTTTGACAAATAATTTATCAAGAAATAACGGATTTAAAGTTCCACAAGTATATATATTTTGTTCTATATCTTACTTGCTTATTTTATCTATTTTTTAATTTTTTCAAATTGCATATGTTTATTTATATTTGGTCATTTGATTCCACCAACATGGTTTGATAATAAATATTTTTTAGTAGATGATGGATATCCGAATCGGTGTCAATTTTGTGCTCCATTTCGAGATATGTATTATCATCTCTAGGAATTCACTGTCCAAGTTCATCACCCTGAAAATGAAATGAAGTTGTTCAATCTTCATCATACCTCCTTAAGAAATGTCATTGAGTGGGTATCTAGAATATTTAAATCACAGTTTAAAATATTCAAAACAACTCCTCCATTTTTATATACAACAAAAGTTGAGCTTGTTTTGGCTTATGTCGGATTGCATGATTTTCTTCGTAAAGAGTATCGTTTTGATGAGTTTTCAGTTGAACCAGATAATGAAGTTTTATCATCCTTGTCAGAACAAGTTCATGATGTTGATTACTTTGATCAGTTATTTGATACTCAAGAAGAACGACGAGCAAATGTCAATACATGGAGAGATATAATAGCAAATTGAATATGGAGCGATGTTTATCATATTAACAATAATGAATCTTAGATTTTTTTTTTCTTTTATGTAAATCCATAAGTTTTCATTAAAAAGTTTACAAATATAAGGCAAAAAGGTCTATAAAACTCTATGAAATTATTTTTATAATTCAATGAAATTATATAAGAATCAATAAAAATTTATAAACTCTACAAAAGTCTATTATTAAATCAAAATCAATAAAAGTCATTAAATCTCTTGATTAAATACACCCCTTAATTAAGTTGGTTGATTGTTTGAAAATTTTATATTTTAAAATTTGTATTAAATTTTGATAATATAAATTTATTTATTTATTTTAAAATTGGAACCAGCCTCTTGTAAAAAGTAGGGTAAAGTTGTGTACAATGAATCATTCCTCGGGTCCTCGCATAGTGGGAGTTTCGTGCACCGAGTTGTCTTTTTTTATTTTAAAATTATCTTTATTTATTTACTATGTTAATAAATACCATTCATAAATTTTATTTATGAACATTGTTAATCATCTTTTTTTTTTATGAATATTAATGAATTGAATATATATATATATATACACACGTTTTCAAATTTATTTATTTAGTTTAATGAGTTATTTCTTATTTATTTAATTTATTTTATATATGTCAAATAAATATAAATAAATTTTTATCAAATCGAATATCAAATTTGGTCATAAACATTTGATCCATTATCGTTGACAAAAATAACACTTAAATTACTTGAAGAAAGAAGTTGTTTCTAGACAGTGACGAATCCAGACAAAAAAGAAAGAGAATGTTCAAAGAAGGGAGCTTGAGCTTATCTTCTTTCTCGTTGCCCCTCGGACTATAGCATATTGGTAGAATTTTTCAAGAGTAAGGGGGTGCTCAAGCACACCCCCATTCTCCTCTAGATCCGCCAATGGTTCTAAATTTATTTAATATAATCAAAATATCTAATTTTTTAAATTGATTAATAGAAATGATTCCTCTAGCCCTATAGATTTCTTATAATCATCCGAATAAATTAAAAAGAATTTATAAAAATTTATCCAAACGACTAATATTTTGAGGGTTATCATTTGATTAGAAGAAATTCCCACCCATGCATTGCTAGAATTCGAACTTTAGACGTTTGACGAAGGACCTAACTCAACTATTGTCCCGGTGAGAGAGTTGCTTCTAGTTGATAGTTGATTGGACACTCAAATGTGACCATTCGATGAGAGAACAATTGAAAAGTCAACTAATCTAAGTAGTAAATCGAATGAAAAATAATATAGATATTTTATTTCACTTAAAACATGCATTCAATACATTAGTCAATCATTATCAAGTGGCATGTTCTAATTTACTATTAGACAGCTAGAATTTAGATGGTCCCTCCTTCACTTGACTAATGACTTATAAATTTATAATTATCATAATTCTATAAAAGACCTGCAATTGAAATCAATTGATTAAACATGGCTGGGGAGATTAGTCCTCTAAACGACAGTTCCACTTACTTTTTAATATCTATCTTAATGTCCGTAAGTGTAATGGTGAGATCTTTTAAGTGGTTAATTAAGTATATAAGGATCACAAATTTTAGCCATAGTGCACTATGGAGAATTTTTTTCAATGGAATGATAACTCTAAATTGATTGAATGAGTTTTCATGAGTATTTTCAATTTATCTCAGTGACTAGCGGCGGAGGTAAGGGGATGTAGGGATGTGTAGAAGCATCCCTTGCTTCCGAAAATTTCACTAGTATATCTCATCGAGAAGGATCTAAGAAAGCACGTATACACCGCCTCATCGAGGAGGAGGGCATCATGTTGATGCCGGGGATCTTCAACGCCCTCTCTGTTGCTGTCCTACAAAGCTCCAGATTCAAGGCTAGGTTTATCTCTGGATACATCGTCTCCGCTTCCCACCTTAGCATGCCCGACATCGGCCTCCTCACATATGCTTTCACCCTTCCTTTGATTTTTTTTTTTCTTCTGTTTTTGAATTATAATTTGGGCCTTGATCCGTGCCTTTGTTTGCAATTTCTTTTTGGATTTTAGAATTTTAGGCCGTCGGAGATGGCTAGAGCGATTTGTTCCACGGCTCCTAATGTTGCTGATCTTATATGAAAATGGAGATGACGGTAAATTGGGGATGTGGCTGGAAAGTTGACGAAACGAAGATTCCACGCAAACCTGCAACACAAAGTCGTTAGCGTCGGGTCGGGAAGGGGTTCCTAGCGATGACCCTCCGACACTCAAGTCAGTTTTCGGCAAGTAGGAAAAATGGAAAATTGTAGCAAAAGCATGTAGAACACGAAGTTGCGCATATATTTGCCTGTAGATGTGAATCTTCTTTTTATAATGTTATTGTAGTGTTGGTACACGCATCTCAAAGTGTAGGTACATTTTCCTACGCATTTTAGAAAAAGACATGTTAAAAAATATTGCTGACACCATTCCTTAAGCAGCTATACAACTTTTTGACGTGATAGTCTAGAAGCTTCTAAAGTACGATTTACCTGTTAGACATGCTTTGCTGTCAGCGGCATAAACTCACAAAAGGATATGATGAGATAGTCTGTAGGTCCACACGTGGCCGACCGACCACTGTTCATCCGGGTAGTCCCTGTCTGACCGTAACACATAGAACTATTGTCCTGCCTTTTGTTCGACTATATTGTTGTCGGAGGGCTGCCCTTTGTCCGATCGAGCAGGCCTCCCGCTCGAGGTGGTGGTCCGGGGGAGTTACTGCTTGGCTATCAGTCTTACTCACGGGCTTTCCTAGAGCGACCATTCGGACACAATTTGGGCCGACCAGGTGGTCATGCCCCGCCGAATAGATAATGCGCCGCCCGTCTTAATTTGTCTATTTTCTAGGTTGGGGTCTTTGATTATTTTAACTTTGATCTCCACGTCCACTACTTTTATTCTACTTTAACCTATTGATGGGCCCCCTTTCATCACCGTATCAATTGTGTTCATTGTTGATGCAGATAATCACGTTTTCGCCTCATTTTATCGGTATTTTGAATCCCCTTTTAGTAACTGGTAAAGTCAATATGATTGATATGTAGTAAAGAATAATGGCGATGATTTATTTTGAATATGGTATTTTGTTTGAAAACTATTAAATTGTAGTATCTTTTTCCAGCATGTTTTTGCGAGAGAGATTGGGGAAACTATTTGGTTGAAAATTTTGCTCGTTTTTGTTAGTATTTTGATCCGAACTTTGGGTCTGGGTCTGAGTCTGGGCTATGAAAATTTTCCTTATATTATTTTTTTTCTTTCTATTTTTTAAACTGGAGCCCTAATTTTCTTATTTGAGTTGTCAAAAATATGATGAAATAGAATATATTTTATTATTTTATCTGATTGAGCTTCGTTTGAGTCTGATTTTACAGGTTTCACAAGATGATTCTTTCCTCTTTCTTTTTTTAATATTAGTTTGTTGCTCTGAGGAACATAAGCTGAACTTTTCCCATTCTACAAAAGCAAATGATTTGTCTCATTAAAAAAAAAAGAAAAGTGACCACTATTAACGCTTATTTTGTTTAATTATTGTCACATATAATGATTTCTAGAAGTCCTATAAATTAACATGACCAAAGATTATGATGGTAATCCGTATGAATATCTACTATTTTAGTGAAGGGCGGATCCAAAAATTGTATTGAGGACAAAAGTCAGATATCACAAATAGATATTCGACTGTAGATTAATAAAGAAATCTTTAGAGGATATTTTATTAAAGGGTAACTATTCTTTTATGCTTCATTCAGCTGCAAATTAATAGAAGGATCTTTTGAAAATATTTTATTAAGAAGGGATAGCTATCCCTTCCCCTCAGTAGAGTCACCTCTAATTCTAGTTATTGATTAAAACATATTACGTACCTTACTCAAATATATTAACATCTTAACTATATTTTCAATTTTTGAATTTGCTTCTCTGTTTTGATATGACCCAATTTAAGCTGCTGATTGCCTTTGATAAAAATTCTATTATGTTTTTGATAAACATTTCTTTAGTTGTCAAAAGGAAATGAATTCTCGTTGACTATGTAATTTGCAAGAGTTATACATTCTTAAATTTTTATCTAGATTTGTCATTCATCCTGTCCGAGCGTTGAGTTGACGGATGCTGGGGACGTGACACGCTCTGCTGTCTTCGATTGGTGGTGTAGATCCCCGGCGAACTTGCAAAGAAGTCGAGCCGGCAGGGATTTCCCGGCGACGACCCTCCGACGCTCAAGTCAGGCAACGAGAGAAGCAGCGTAACTGTGACTATAGTAGAGTTTTGCGCATACCTTCGTCGACGTCTGAGATCCTTATTGATCCCGTCCGGAAGCTGAGTCGGATGGAGGCCGGTCGCGGTGGACTGGACGTTGACGGAAAGTCGCGGGCGGTGCAGGCTCCCCACGGGTGGCTGATGCGGCTGCAGAACCCTGCGCACACTCAGACGATCCCCCCCCTCACGTTAAAGACCAAAACCCAGGGAAAAAGTCCCCGGATCAGGCCCTCCGACGCTCAAGTCAGGTCCTTTTTCCCCAGAAAAAAGCGGACAGAAGGAGAAAAGGAAAACAGTTGTGGAAAAAAGTGACGAGGGAGTGTGTGCGCGTACCTGCGTACGAGGGATTTCTCCCCTTTTATGCCTCCTCCTGCTAGAACCTGCCCCTCTGTCAGAAAACGTTAGACGCCCGGCTTTGTCCTCTAGTCCTGGACACCTGTCGCGCTGCTATTTGTTGTGAAAGCATCTTTCTGTTAGGAACCTCCGCCTTCGCACTTGGGTTTTGTCCTGTAATGAGGGACAGCTGGCAGGCTACTACTGGCTATGAGGGCATCTTTTCGTTTCAGGAACCTTCGCCTTCGCCCGCATCGTTGGTATGTAATGATTACCCCTGACGGACCGTTGAGATTCTCCGCTCCCGTATTACTTAGCTCCCCCGATCCATTGTGTCCCCGCATCAGCCTGCACCTATGGTTCGCATTTCCAGGCCTCCAACTCGCAGGCCTGCAGCCCTAACTGTCTAGACATAGCTACGCCGATCTTCAACCCGCATCCTGCGCTTTGTAGCTCGGGCTACTTCTGATCAGCTCTGCCGCTTCCGACCCATTGGCCTATACTTCCAGTTCTTGGCCTCTGCTTAGCTCTGCCGATACCGACTTGCATCCTGCGCTTTGTACTTCCTGGCCCTCAACTGCAGGTATGTGTCTCGGGCTGCTTTTGATCAGCTCTGCCGCTTCCGACCCATTGGCCTATACTTCCAGTTCTTGGCCTCTGCTTAGCTCTGCCGATACCGAATTGCATCCTGCGCTTTGTACTTCCTGGCCCTCAACCGCAGGTCTGTGGCTCGGGCTGACTCCACTCAGCTCTGCCGATCCCAACCCGCTTCTGCCTATGCTGAGCCCTGACTGCCCTGTCAGCCTGCCTTTTTGACCGCCAAGTCGCCATGACTATTGACCGCCACCTCCTCGTGACTTTTGACCGCCACATAGCCTGGACTTTTCTAATCCTTTCCTCTTGGGCCCCTCCATCACTAACCGTATCACAAGCCTCCCCCACAAGTCTAGTCGAAGGAGGACGACAGTCTGACTGACTAGACCTCCGCACCTTTCTGTGACTTCGGCATATCTTTGTGATCTCAGCAGATCTCTGTGTATCTGCCTCAGCGTATCTCTATAATCTCAGCATATCTCTGCGCACCCTGCTTCCTGCGTCACGCATCAGCTTTTGTGTCGCGTTGCTTGGGATACCATGCCTTCTTCCTTACGTAACCAGTCGCTTGGGGTGTCGCGCTCATGCCTTTGCTTTGACTTGGCCACCCACCTTCTTTATAAAGAGCCTCACGGTCACTTCTTCGCTCTATCCTTCTTCATTCCTGCTCCCCTACTATCTTTTGTTCACTCGCGCTTTAACTGCTTCTTTCCCCCGAAATGCATTCTCCTTCCTTTGACGAGGTTGATCAACTACCTTCCCAAATGCGGATAGATCAGCTCACCTCGCAACTTGCCGAGAAAGAACGCGAACTGGAGCGTCTGTCCAGGGACCGAGCTCGTCTGTTGGCTGCCTTGCATAACATGGACGCCCTGTATCGTCTTACAAAATCTCGCGTGCATGCAGAAAAGGCGATGAAAGACGAATACCAGTTTGATCTGCAGCACCAAATTAGCCGCCAGGACCGTTTGCAACGAGAGCATGAGACAGAGTTATCTCTCCTCCGTGCGGTTCTTGAGGACAAACAAGACACGCTCGCCCGGCAACAAACAGTCATCGACTCCCTTCACGCGGAGCTGGCCTGGGCCGTGAGCGCGCCTGAATCTCCCGACAGGTCTTCACGCGGGAGTGCTCGTTCCCCAGGGCCAATTCCTTCCACGAGTCAAAGCTGGCCTGGGGAATAGTTGTCGCGGTGGCTCCTTTGTCAGGAGGCGTTTCTGCCTGTATCCTTGGCTGTATCCCTCCCTTACTGAACTGCGCTGCTACGCTTGTAGATCCGTCCCCTTTTGGCCTAGTTTCTCCTGCTCAATTTTCATCTAGCAAACACGTTTTTAGGAATAGGCCCTTGTGTAAGAGCCTAGAGTCGCTTCATGATTTCTTTTCATGCATGTATTTTGGATAATAAAGTCAATGTAGTGCTTAAAAATTGCAACTGTGATGAACGTGTAAAACCTGATTTCGTAGTTAATATTGGCGCTGTAGGAGTAGGGTAGATGGTGCTCCGCATCCCTTGCCCTGCGTATTTGCTGCATATTTGAAATTCGCGCAAAGTAAAGTTAGATGTAGCTGACCTGATTATGGAAAACGCCCTGCTCAAAGTGAGACACATCTCTCAGCAAGGTAGTTAGGCATAGGCACCGAGCTCGCTTATGATTTTCAAAGAGGGGCTGATTTTTGATTCCCGCATGGGGCCGACCTGAAAGGTCGTTGGTTGTGAGGACAGAGCTCACTTTTGATTCTCGCATGGGAGCCGACCTAAGAAGGTCGTTGGGCGTGAGAGCAGAGCTCACTTATAACTCACACTGGGGCGAGAGTCTGGGACTACTGACCTAAAAGGTCGTTGGGCGTGAGAGCAGAGCTCACTTATAACTCGCACTGGGGCGAGAGTCTGGGACTACCGACCTAAAAGGTTGTTGGGCGTGAGCACGGGGCTCACTTTTAATTCTCGCATGGGAGCCGACCTAAGAAGGTCGTTGGGCGTGAGGACAGAGCTCACTTATAACTCGCACTGGGGCGAGAGTCTGGGACTACCGACCTAAAAGGTCGTTGGGCGTGAGCGCGGGGTTCACTTTTAATTCTCGCATGGGAGCCGACCTAAGAAGGTCATTGGGCGTGAGAACAGAGCTCACTTATAACTCGCACTGGGGCGAGAGTTTGGGACTACCGACCTAAAAGGTCGTTGGCGTGAGCGCGGGGCTCACTTTTAATTCTCGCATGGGAGCCGACCTAAGAAGGTCGTTGGGCGTGAGCACGGAGCTCACTTTTAATTCTCGCATGGGAGCCGACCTAAGAAGGTCGTTGGGCGTGAGCGCGAGGCTCACTTTTAATTCTCGCATGGGAGCCGACCTAAGAAGGTTGTTGGGCGTGAGGACAAAGCTCACTTATAACTCGCACTGGGGCGAGAGTCTGGGACTACCGACCTAAAAGGTCGTTGGGCGTGAGCGCGGGGCTCACTTTTAATTCTCGCATGGGAACCGACCTAAGAAGGTCGTTGGGCGTGAGAGCAGAGCTCACTTATAACTCGCACTGGGGCGAGAGTCGTGGACTACCGACCTAAAAGGTCGTTGGGCATGAGCGCGGGGCTCACTTTTAATTCTCGCATGGGAGCCGACCTAAGAAGGTCGTTGGGCGTGAGAGCAGAGCTCACTTATAACTCGCACTGGGGCGAGAGTCTGGGACTACCGACCTAAAAGGTCGTTGGGCGTGAGCGCGGGGCTCACTTTTAATTCTCGCATGGGAGCCGACCTAAGAAGGTCGTTGGGCGTGAGTACAGAGCTCACTTATAACTCGCACTGGGGCGAGAGTTTGGGACTACCGACATAAAAGGTCGTTGGGCGTGAGGACAGAGCTCACTTATAACTCGCACTGGGGCGAGAGTTTGGGACTACCGGCCTAAAAGGTCGTTGGGCGTGAGCGCGGGGCTCACTTTTAATTCTCGCATGGGAGCCGACCTAAGAAGGTCGTTGGGCGTGAGGACAGAGCTCACTTATAACTCGCACTGGGGCGAGAGTCTGGGTACTCCGGTCCGAGACCGGTGGCGATGGCGCTGGTCCGAGACCAGTAATGATACTCTGGTCCGAGACCGGTGGCGATGGCGCTGGTCGGAGACCAGTAATGATACTCCGGTCCGAGACCAGTGGCGATGGCGCTGGTCCGAGACCAGTAATGATACTCCGGTCCGAGACCGGTGGCGATGGCGCTGGTCCGAGACCAGTAATGATACTCCGGTCCGAGACCGATGGCGATGGCGCTGGTCCGAGACCTGCTGGACCCTCCTTGCTAGCAGCACAGATGTGATGCTCTCTTCAGCCTCCATTTGCCTCATCTGAACCACCTTAATTACTTCTACCGGGCTGGGCGTTATTCGCCAGTTTTGCGCTCGTTCTGCCGCGTCCCTCGTCTTCCTGCAAGCATATCATGCATAGTATAGGATGTGGGCGGGAGAGAGGGAACGTGAACCTTATTCGGCCCTGGGCACGCAACGCTCTTCTAGCTTGTGGGAGCTTCGCGTGCCTTTACATGCTGGTGTGGTAACGAACCGGCCTGGGGGCTGTCTCCACCGAGATGCTTGCCTAGCTACTCCGGGTAAGCAGCTCCCCTGACTGCCAACCCGTGCCTTCCTAACCTCCGCTGATCAGCTCTGTTCCCTGCGCGACCCCTACTGGATTGCCTAGCCCTTGCAGCTCTGTAAAATCTCCCACTCGACCTTACCGAGGGATGCCTCTTTTTTAGAGCCATACCTTGTCATGATTACTCCGCCGCGCCTATCTTTAATAGGTTTATTCTTATGCTGACACCTGTCCGTTGCATTTATGGTCCACGCTTCCTGACGTCAGTTTCCATACCTTTTTCGTACGCCTCCGTGCTTACTTCCCTTCAGACGGCGCGGGGCGGGTTACCCAAAAAGATACTCGGCCCGATTCTCGATGCTTCTCAGGCATGAATGGGCTTTATAAACCCTAAAGGTTATCTGCCGCTTTCTTTCCAACGCTTCGTTCTCCTCCTCTCCTCCTCCGTGCTCGTCTTTGTTAGTGCAACTTGCCATCTTCCGGCCTGAGCTCGCGACCCCTCTGCCCTTCTGATCGTTCCTGGCCTGTGATCCTTCTCGCCTCCAACCTTCTTGCTTGCTTCTTCCTCGCGACGATGGATGGTAAGGACCTCCCCTGGTATTCATGCTATCTTTCGGATTTGGACCACCGTGACCTGTCGGTATTGCAATCCCTTCTGCAATTGGATTCCTCATATGAGCTTCGACTCCCATCACCCAATGAACATCCTTCGTCTCCTCCTGAAGGCTGTATCACTGTCTTTAGAGATCAGATTATGGGCGGTCTTCACTTTCCTTTGCACCCCTTTATTTCAGACTTGTGCCAATATTGCGGCATCGGCGTCTCCCAGTTTGCTCCCAATGTATTTCGAGTTATCTGTGGAACCGTCATCTTATGCCGTATCTATCGAATTTCCTTGACGCCTCACCTATTCCAGCACTTCTACTCTTTCCGGCGAGCCGAGGCGGGGATATTCAACGTTCAGGCCAAGCCGGGCTTTAAGTTCTTTGACGGCCTACCTTCTTCCAATAAGGGCTGGAGGTCCCGCTTTTTCTTTCTTAAACCACCTTCCCCCTTGGCTGGGTCTTCTCAGTGGCGCCCCCTCCCTGCTTCGGCTTTCCCCCTACATGTTCATGAATCTGCCTGCTTTGCAACTGCGGACAAGTTGACCGGTGTTCTTGTTCGCTTGTCTGTGTTGATGCTGGAAGGCATTTTATACACCTTCGGTCTTAGTCCCGTCCCTGCAGAAATCGGAGCTCCCTTTGGTAAGTTGTCTATTCTTGCACGCCGCTCTTCGCTAACTGAGGTGCCTTTTCTTTTTTATTCTTGTAGCGGCTGCTATCCTCCGTTCCTTCGCCTGCCAAGAGACGCCCGCAGTTGCTGTCTTGGAAGCCCTGCATCAGGAGCTGACACCAGGCCTACCTTCTGATCCAGCTGCTGCCTTTGATCCTCAACTTCCAGCACCCCCGACCTCTGATGTTGTGATTGCCCCGCCGCTCGCAGTGCTATCTTCTCCCAGCGCTGCAGACCCAGCATTGTCCCACACCTCCGATCAACCTGCGACTGCTTCTTCGCCCACTAGACAGGCTCCTCCTCTCCGTCCTACTCCGCGGCTGCGTGTGACGCGCAATAGCAAACGGACGGCCCCAGTCACCGCCACTTCTCCTCCACCTTCACAGCGCCAACGCGTGGTGGTTCTTTCTTCCCCCTCCAAGTCTTCGGGCACGAGCTCGGCTCAGGAGACAAGTTTGGGCCAGGAACAGGCCTATGACCTGGAGGTGGCAGGCCCGCCGTCAGACCAACTTACTACGGTGCCACTCCAGCGCGTGCTACCTGCCCCGCCTTCACCTTCTGGTGGCCAACCCCTGGATTCGTTGACTCCTCCAGCCTCCTCCCCTCTGATACCAACGAGCTCGGCCGTGCCTATTTCTGAACCGCCCTCCCCGAACTGGGCCTTTAGGGCCCTCTTGAGGCTTCCTTCGGCGACTGACCCGGCGAACGTGCCGGCTGCTACCTCATCCCCTTTTTTTGGCAGGGTCGACTTCCACGGGGCCTTGGCCAATTCCTGGCAAGCGGCTCATCGGCAGTTCTGGGAAAGCGAATACCCTCTGGAAGAGCTCGATCAGGTTGCTTGTTCTCTGGTCGCGGTGAGTCCCTTCTTCCCTTCTTTCCTTCTTCTGGGTGTGCGTGTGTGTTTCCATAACCTCCTTTCCCCTCCTATGGGCACTTGCAGACCTGCTCGGCGAGTCTGAGCGTAGTCCAACGAGCGGCCGAGCTAGAATGGGAGAATGTGGCACTCAAGGCCCGTCTCCGGGAACTGGAACCCCCTTCATCTTTCACAGCTCCTTCTGAGCCCTCCCTGGAAGGCCTGGACTCCTGTCTGCATGCCGCCAGGGAATCAGCGGCCTCCGCCCGGGCCCTTTCTGACTTCCGATTTCAACAAACTGCGGGCATTGGAGGCGGCCTTAAAGGCGAGTGAGTCCTCCTGGCCTCTGAAGTGGAACGCCGTCAAGCGGCGACCTCTGAACTGAAAAACCGAGAGGCAGAGTTGCTTGCCTAGTCTAGGGAATTGACCCTGCTGAAGCAAAGTCGGGATCTCCTACAAACGGGGCTGGCTGAAGCCCAAACCGTGGCCAATGCCGCTGTGGGTCGGGAAACCACCCTGCGAGCTCAGTGGGAAGCTTGCCAGGCCCAGCTTCAATCTTTGCAGGCGGAGCTTTCGCGGGCCCAGGAGGCAGTGTCTCAGGGCCAGAGTGACCTGGCTGCAGCTCGCGCGGAGGCTACCCAGGACAAGGACGCCATGGCAGAGTACCTGGCGGGAGAGCTCGGGCGGCTGAAGGCCTACCGCTTGGCCTATGTTCGTTCTTCCTTTTTCCTTCAGAAGCTGGGGCGCTGGATGGTTGTGCTGCTGAGTTACGGGGCTGCTGGCGGGGTAAGACAAGCCTTCGAGCAAGGTTATTTGCGCGCAGCGCCCCCCGCCACTTTCTTGGATACTGCTCGCCTGGCCCGGGAACTGCCGCAGGACACCTTCCCCTCCTTCGAGGCGGATGACGGGCTCTTCTTCCAGGCTGCTCCTCCTCCTGCTGCCGCTCCAACCCCCGTAGAGGTGTCTCCCCAGGATCTTCCTGTCGCCATCCCCGAAGCTTCTGAAGCCCTTGCCCCTCCTCCTGCTGAACCAGCCGACCCGGCTTCCCCTCGGTCGGCTCCTGATAACCTGTCTCCTCCTTCTCCGAATGTAGTGTAACTAGAACTATGTTATGCCGCTTGCTTTTTGATGCGTTGCTACCGGCTCTTCTTTGGTGGCATTTGTGTAATCGTACTGACCTCGGCCTGCTTATCTCCGATTTCCCCTGCGATCCCCCCCCCCCCCGCGTACTTGTAGCTTGTTTTCTTTGGGCAGTTGTTCGTTGGTTTCGGCCGAGCTCTGATGATCAGATTTCCCTTGTCTACTTTCCTTCGCTACGTGGCTTCTCCCCCATCGCTGCCCTTCTACTGAGCCGGCTTGGGCCAAAGGCTACCTCGCATGTCCGTGCGGCTCGCTGATTTGACTTATCCGCCTTCTGGTGACCCCTCCGTACACTTTTGTCCTGTTTGAAACAATTTCCTAGGGGGGCGCTTCGTATATCGAGCCATTGTCTTTCCCTTAATGCCCCTGGCTATCTTCTCGAAGCTCATCACAGAGCGTTCCTCGTCTACTCCAGACCCGACATCTACCGTCCATTGTTAACTTACGAAAATGTCCTCCGCCCACCATACCTATAAGTATCATCTGACTCTTTCTTTCACCATCACAGTAGAGCACTCAAACGTCGTTGCCGCCGACTAATTTCCTCTGAAACCCTGCGGCGATCAGTCCCTTCCCCTTCGGCGCTTCTTTGCGGTTGTCCTCTCCACCCTCTAAGGCGCTATCTTCTGCCATGACCTCTCCTTCCTGGGTCTCTCTGTTGGCGGAGCATTTTCCAGGCGTTTCGAACTTCGCCGAGTTAGATTGGGATGACCTACGGTACACTTATGAAATCCCTGTTAGCTTCCGCCCTATCATTCCTACTGTTGCAAACCTTTACTTCGATCCTCCGCCGGGTTCGTGTACTTTCTTCACTGAGCAATTTGTGTCTGACCTTCGTCTACCTCCACATCCTTTCCTATCTGGAGTGTGCCGCTAGTTCAACATCCCCTTAGGTCAGTTAACTCCCGACTCCATAAAGATTTTATGCGGCTTCGTGATACTCTGTGAGGTTTGCGAAGTTTCCTGGTCTGCTCCCCTCTTTCACTGCTTCTTCGCCCTCGCTCGGCGTGCCGATGGCCTTTTTGACTTTCAAGCTCGCAGTCAAACTGCCTTTTTCTCCCGTTTCCTTCTCCTCACGCCAACTGGAGGAAAAATTTCTTTTTTCTCCGGTTTCCCGAAGAGACAGACTGACCTATGCGTTGGCAACCTGAACTTCCTCCGCCCCCGGCGTTGGAAGAGTTTCACATGGACCTCTCCTATGCTGTAGCGGCGACAAGAATGGAGCTTTGGTGCCTGGATCTGACGAGACTGCTATCTGAAGACATGCTTTCTTTTTTCCGGCTGAATCCCTCCTTCTCCGGGGCGCCGCGCTCATTAGGTAAATCCGCGCTTGGCTCTTCTCCCCTGCTTACGCTTGTTTTCTCTACAAGGATAACCTTCCGTGTCAACGCCTACAGCGGAGGCCTTGCATCGTGCCTCAGAGATTCTGCCCCTGCCTCTAGACGATCTGGAAATAATGCGACGTGGTCGAGTAATCTTGGAGAGGAGGCTACTTCCTTATCCCGGCCCCGTTTCCCCCGGGGCAGCAGTCCAACCCGTTTCCGACCCCACTACGCATGAAGCTCCTTCTCCACAGGTTGCCCCCAGCGGGGATCGGGGTCACGCTCAGGCTAGCCATCGAGCTAGGTGGGTCTTCCGAGGAGCCCCCCGGGCCTCCCGACGGGGTCGCGCGGCTCTTCATCGCGCGGGTCGAAACTTGTATGGTCAAGGCGCTGCGGGTGGCGATGCCACGGTCCCCTCCCAGGGTCTACCTCGTTCTGACGATTCTGGCTCTGATGGTCAGCCCCAACTTCAAAGACGGCGCCGAAGACCAGGTCTGACTTCTCGCAGACTCTATGCTGTCCCCTTATCACCGCAGTGTTCCTTGCCGTCATCATGGCTGGCTCTAACATCATTTCCTCTTGTTATTGTTGCGTTATTTCCCTGGCAGCCTCCCCCAACCCCTACAGGGGAAGATCCTCTGCGTTTCGTTCTGCCCCCCTTCCTCAGGAGGAGGACAGCCCCGCTGAGCAACGTGGCCCGGCATCAGGCGAGCCCACTCCCGAGTCGCCTCCTGCTCCTCCCGGCTCGGACGCAGGCCCTTCTCAACCCGCCGGCCCTTTTCAACCTGCCCGCCATTGTTATAGGACCACTATCCCCTCTGAAGCAGCTCAGGCTCGACGACATGATGTCTCTACTAGCGTCTTGGCGATGAAAGGCTGCCTTGACAGCTTGTGGGCAGAGAGCATGAATCAAATGGGTAGCTTGTCGCCCTTAGCTCAAATGGATAGGTTCTCGAAGTCTTGGGCTAAAGTAAGTACCTTGTTCCTTCTCCTGAATGCGAGTTTGCTTTAACTGAGGGCTGTTATTCATGGTCCAGACTCACGCAGAGTCCCTGTTGCTGAACCAATCCTTCCACACCCTTCACCATGAAAGCAAAGACCTCCGGGACAAAGTCTCTGAACTAGAGCTACAACTGAATGATCCCGATCAAGCCAGCCATGCCTTGCGAGCCGAGATTCGAGCTCTAACCAACCAGACTGAGCGGCAAAAAAGGTCTCTGACGCAGGTCAGAGACGAGCTCCGAGCTGTGCGTGAAGAAAGAGCCGCACAAGAAGCGGGACATCAGCAACAGCTCACCCATCAGGTTGGGGAGACTCAGTCCAGAGATACCCTGCTACGGGAGAAGGACAATAAGCTGGAGGTTCAGGCAGCTAAGTTGGCAGCCCAGGAAGCAAAGCTGCAGGCCTTGAGGGAGGAACTGTCTCAGTCTCGGGCGGCTTTGACGGGAGTGTCTATTGCCTTGTCAGCCTATCAAGAGGGAGAAGAAGCTCGTTGCTTGCGAAGCCGAATGTCGTATCTGACCTCTCCTGAATTTCTATCCCAGGCTGGGGCACGCTTTGCTATGACCGTGCCATATACAGCGGCTGGAGTTATCAGGCAACTGAACGCGCAGGGCTTCTTGAGCTCCATCCCCCCAGCAGACTTCTTGAATCACAACCTAATCATTCAAGGCTTTCCGGAGGAGATTTTTGCTCCTTTCAAATGATCTGTACTAGCCACTTAAACTGGGAAATCGTTACATGTACATATGTCTTTTCGAGTTTTCACTTTGACTATCCTACTGCCTCCACGCCCCTCGTCTGATCCGACCTACGTCCACAAAGCCAGCCCCCTCAAACTCGATAGGGCCGTAGGTAGTTGGCACTCCAAGGTCGATCCAACTTCCTTCCTTGAGCGTCTTGTAAATAATAGGCTCCCGATGCCAATCTCTTGATAACCTTGTACGGTCCATCCCATTGAGGAGCCAACTTCGTCACTTCCCCTAAGGGCTTTATCTGCTTCCATACCAGGTCACCTTCTCCGAAGAACCGAGGGATCACCTTCCTATTATAGTTCTGTCTCATCCTCTGTCTGTAGGCTTCCAACCTGGCAGCTGTTTGCTCACGAATTTCATCTAGTTCAGCCAGCCGCCGCTCGGTGTTCTCTCCGTCGTACATCATCCTTCTTACAGAAGGTATCCCGACCTCCAGGGGAACCACCGCTTCATTACCATAAACTAGATGGAAAGGTGTCAGACCTGTGCTCTCTCGGGGCGTCGTACGGTAGGCCCACAAAATGCTTGGGAGCTCATCCACCCAGCTGCCCCCCATGTGATCCAGCTTGACTTTAAGCCCGCGTACTATCTCCCGATTGACTATCTCGGTCTGACCATTACTTTGAGGATGAGCCACTGAGGTGAAGGCCTGGGTTATGCCGAACCCCTTGCACCAATTCTGTATCCTGAGCCCCTGGAATTGTCTACCATTGTCTGACACTAACTTATGGGGTAAGCCAAATCTGCAAAAGATATTTTTCCATAGGAACTGGATCACCGCATCTTCAGTGATTCTGGCTAGGGCTTCTGCTTCTACCCACTTGGAGAAGTAGTCTACTGCTACCAACAAGAAGCGCCTCTGCCCCGGTAGCCATCGGGAAAGGCCCCATGATATCCATGCCCCATTGGTCGAAATGGCAGGATACTGTAGAAGTTCTCAGCAGCTCTGTAGGTCTGTGCGTCAAGCTCTGGTACTTCTGGCATGATAGACAAGTATTCACCAACCTCTGTGCGTCCTTATGCAAGGTAGGCCAGAAATAACCAGCCAGCAATACCTTCCGAGCCAGCGTTCTTCCCCCAGCGTGATTACTACAGCACCCCGAATGTATCTCTCGCAAGGCCTGGTCCGCTTCCTCCATATTCAGGCACTTGAGTAGAGGTATGGAGAAAGACCTTTTGTACAGCTGATCCCCAATCATTGCATAAGAGTGGGCTTGCCTCCTGATCATACGCGCTTCCTCGGGGTTGGTGGGTATGGCTCCTTGCTGAAGAAAGCTCATTATGGGCGCTCTCCAATCAATTGCTTCTCCCGCGTTATTCTGTAAATCTATCTGGGCTACAAGGAAGGTCTGTGCTATAGATCGGTCGAGCGTCCATGTACTCAGGGAACTAGCCATTTTAGCCAACTCATCCGCTCTTTCATTTTCAGCTCTAGGAATCTTCGTGACTGTGACCTCCTTGAATTCTCCTTTCATCTTTTCATAAGCCTCCTTATAAACTTGCATCCTTTCGCTATTCACCCCAAATTGCCCGGTTGTCTGCTGCGTTACCAGCTGGGAATCGGAATATATGATGACTCGGCTCGCCCCCACATGCCGAGCTGCTTGCAGGCCTGTTAGTAGAGCTTCATATTCTGCCTCATTGTTGGTGGCTCTGAAATTTAACCGCACGACCAACTGCATGATATCTCCCCGTGGGGATATGAGTAGTGCTCCTACGCCACTCCCCCGATGGGTAGCCGATCCGTCCACGTAGATTTTCTAGACCTCTTCTGAGTCCGCTGGGTATACTTCTGTCAGGAAATCTGCCAGAGCCTGTGCTTTGATTGCGGTTCGAGGCTGATATTGTATGTCATACTCCCCTAGCTCAGTTGCCCACTTGATAAGCCGACCCGTCACTTCCACCTTGGTGAGAGCTCGGCCCATTGTACTGTTCGTTAAGACGGTAATGGGGTGCACCAAGAAATACGGTCGGAGACGCCGAGCCACGAGAATATGTCCATAGACCAACTTTTCCAGGGCCGTATACCGAGACTCGGCCCCTTCAATAGATGACTGAAGAAATACACCGGCCGTTGTACATTATCCTGCTCCTTAACTAGCACGACCCCCACGGCCTCGGGGGTGGCTGACAAGTAGACCCAAAGGGGCTCTCCCACAACAGGCTTGAACAGTGATGGCAAAGACTCCAGGTACTGCTTCAGCTCTTCAAAGGCCTGTGTGCATTCTTCCGTCCACTAAAACTTGACCGCTTTCCTGAGCACCTTGAAGAAGGGCGCCGCTCTATCTGCAGATTTGGAGATAAATCGGGACAGGGCTGTTATCCTGCCGACCAGCTTCTGCGTCTCCTTCAGATTCTGAGGGATCTGCATGTTCCGAAGTGCTTGCACCTTCTCAGGGTTGACCTCTATCCCTCGTTCGGTCACCAGATAGCCCAGAAACTTCCCTCCTTTGGCCCCGAACAGACATTTCAAGGGATTCAGCTTCACCCCATATTGCCTCAGAGTCCCACAGGTTTCTTCTACATCTTTTATCAGACTGGACGCCAGGGGGGACTTGATCAGGATGTCATCAACATAGACCTCTACGTTCCGCCCGATCTGACTCCGAAGAACTTTGTCCATCATCCTTTGGTAGGTAGCTCCAGCGTTCCTGAGCCCAAACGGCATGACAGTATAGCAGAAAGTACCATCAGCTGTTATGAAACTAACCTTCTCCTGATCCTCCTTAGCCAGGGGTATCTGATGGTATCCCTGATAAGCGTCCATCATGCATATCCTTTCACAGCCAGCAGTTGAATCTACCACCTGATCGATCCGCGGGAGCGGGTAACAATCTTTGGGGGTGGCTTTGTTGAGGTCGCGAAAGTCTATGCACACCCTCCACTTGTTGTTAGGCTTCTTCACCAATACGACGTTAGAAAGCCAGGACGGGAATTGCACCTCTCGAACGTGTCCAGCCTTCAGGAGCTACTCTACTTCAGCTCGGATAATTTTATTCTGCTCGGCAGGGAAGTTTCTCTTCTTCTGCTTGACTGGCTTAGCCTCGGGTATAATATGCAATTTGTGCTCGGCTACTTCTGGTCTGACCCCGGGCAACTCCTCTGGCGACCAAGCAAAGACGTCTCGGTTGCGGCTCAGACACTGTATCAGCTCCGCTTTAAGCTCCGGAGGTAAGTCACTGGCGATGCGAGTGATGCTCTCCGATCTGTCGGGGTGTAGCTGGACCTCCTCCCAAGAGATCGGTTCTTCAGTAATAGGTAGCGGTTCCTCTTGGATAGCGTGTACTCCCCCATCTTGCGTCCTCCGGCTTTTGCGCGCCTCTACTCGGACCATGTCTATGTAGCAGCTACGAGACACTTTCTGCTCCCCCTTGACCTCTCCAACCTGCTCGCCGACCGGGAACTTGATCTTCTGGTGAAAGGTGGAAACGACAGCCCGGAACTCATGCAGGGCTGGCCTTCCCAGGATAACGTTGTAGGAGGAAGGCGAATCCACCACAATGAAAGTGCTCCTCCGCGTGCGCACCAATGGCTCAGTGCCCATGGAAATGGCCAGCTTGATCTGACCCATGGGTTTGACTTCATTACCTGTAAATCCGTACAAGGAAGTGGTTACAGGTTGGAGCTCAGCGGCGTCGATCTGCATCTCCTCAAACGCAGCCCTGAATAAAATGTTGACCGAGCTCCAGGTATCCACAAAGACCCGAGCCACTCGGCTATTAGCAATAATGGCCCTGATTATGAGGGCATCATCGTGGGGCAGCTCTAAACCCTCCAAGTCTTAGGGCCCGAAGCTGAGGACAGGGTCAGATGCCTGCTCGTAGCTGCATCCCACGGCCCCTACATATAGTCGCCGGCTATGTGCTTTACGTGCTCGGCCTGAGTCTCCATCAGTGGGCCCTCCTGAAATTATACCAATCTCTCGCACAGCCACGTTGCCCCGATTATCGAGTTCTCCGGCGTCTCTTCGGTCTTCGCCGGGGCCAGCTTGGTTAGATGGGCCAGCTAGGTCGGGCCTGCCGAGCACGTCCAGCTGTAGCCCGTTCTTCCTCCATTCTCTGTATTTGGGGCGCCAGCGCCGGGGGGGGGGGGGGCAAGCCTTGCTCCGCAGCTCGCCTGGAATCCCGGGCAAATTGGAAGCAGTTGCTGAGATCGTGTGTCCTGGATCGATGATATGTGCAATATGGTGCTCCCCTTGGTCCAGGCCTGGGCGCTTGTATGGCGGCGACTCGCGGAGCTGGCCTGGCTCCCTGAGCGGGCTGGGGGGCAGGCCTGGGTTGGATGCGCTGGAAGGGCTGGGCTGGCTGTGGTGCTCTTCTTTCAGGTCGGTTACCTGGTGCCACCGTCTTCTCGGCTTTCCGCCTGGCGGCCTGCGCTTCTTCCACTTTGATGTAGCACGAAGCTTTCTCTACCATATCGTCAAAACTCCGGGCGGGGTTTTTGATGAGATCCCTGAAGAATTCCCCTTCTCGCAATCCGTGGGAGAAGGCGCTCATCAGTATCTCAGAGGTGGCAGAGGGGACGTCGTTAGCTACCTGACTGAATCGATTGATGTAGCTTCGCAGGGGCTCCGTTGACTCCTGCTTGAGAGCAAAAAGACAGTGGTCGGTTTTTTGGTACTTACGACTGCTGGCGAAACGGCGCAGGAAGGCCGTTTTGAAGTCCCTGAAGCGGCTGATGGATTCTGGGGGCAATCCATCGAACCACTTCTGCGCCGATCCAGACAGAGTGTGCAGGAAGACTCGGCATTTGACGGCATCGCTATATTGATACAATATAGCCGCGTTCTTGAACTTTCTCAGGTGCTCTTCTGGGTCCTTGCTCCCATCATATTCTCCAATGTTTGGGGCTCGGTAACCCCGCGGCAGGCTTTCTTTCAAGATCTGGGCAGAGAAAGGTACCTTATCGTCAGGATCTTCGGGCAGATCTTCAGCCATGATCACGACCTTCCCCTTTCCTGAATCCCGAGGCGGGTGTAGAGAGCTTTCCGCCACTGAGGCTGGCGGCTCCTCCTTCTTTGGACTACGCCCGCGAGGTCCGGACCGATGATAATCGCGGCGGGGCTCTCGGAATGAAGCACGCGGGAGTTCTTCCGGCTGCTTCCTCTTTGAGCTCCTGTCGGAAGCGGGAGCTAGTTCTTTGGATGCCTCAGGGGCTAGGCGAGGTCGTGAAACTGTGCCTTGTCTTTCGGAGGCGGCCTGCTTCCTGACCTCCTTGAAAAGCTCGTACTCCCCCGCAATCATAGTTACGTTGATTCTCCGGCTAGAGCTTCGACCGGAGTCCTCCATCTTCACGCTCCGGAACAGGTTGTTGTGTTCCCACAGACGGCGCCAAATTTGATCCCGTCCGGAAGCTGAGTCGGACGGAGGCCGGTCGCGGTGGACTGGGCGTTGACGGAAAGTCGCGGGCGGTGCAGGCTCCCCACGGGTGGCTGATGCGGCTGCAGGACCCTGCGCACACTCAGACGATCCCCCCCTCACGTTAGAGACCAAAACCCAGGGAAAAAGTCCCCGGATCAGGCCCTCCGACGCTCAAGTCAGGTCCTTTTTCCCCAGAAAAAAGCGGACAGAAGGAGAAAAGGAAAACAGTTGTGGAAAAAAGTGACGAGGGAGTGTGTGCGCGTACCTGCGTACGAGGAATTTCTCCCCTTTTATGCCTCCTCCTGCTAGAACCTGCCCCTCTGTCAGAAAACGTTAGACGCCCGGCTTTGTCCTCTAGTCCTGGACACCTGTCGCGCTGCTATTTGTTGTGAAAGCATCTTTCTGTTAGGAACCTCCGCCTTCGCACTTGGGTTTTGTCCTGTAATGAGGGACAGCTGGCAGACTACTACTGGCTATGAGGGCATCTTTTCGTTTCAGGAACCTTCGCCTTCGCCCGCATCGTTGGTATGTAATGATTACCCCTGACGGATCGTTGAGATTCTCCGCTCCCGTATTACTTAGCTCCCCCGATCCATTGTGTCCCCGCATCAGCCTGCACTTGTGGTTCGCATTTCCAGGCCTCCAACTCGCAGGCCTGCAGCCCTAACTGTCTAGACATATGCTACGCTGATCTTCAACCCGCATCCTGCGCTTTGTAGCTCGGACTACTTCTGATCAGCTTTGCCGCTTCCGACCCATTGGCCTATACTTCCAGTTCTTGGCCTCTGCTTAGCTCTGCCGATACCGACTTGCATCCTGCGCTTTGTACTTCCTGGCCCTCAACCGCAGGTCTGTGTCTCTGGCTGCTTTTGATCAGCTCTGCCGCTTCCGACCCATTGGCCTATACTTCCAGTTCTTGGCCTCTGCTTAGCTCTGCCGATACCGAATTGCATCCTGCGCTTTGTACTTCCTGGCCCTCAACCGCAGGTCTGTGGCTCGGGCTGACTCCACTCAGCTCTGCCGATCCCAACCCGCTTCTGCCTATGCTGAGCCCTGACTGCCCTGTCAGCCTGCCTTTTTGACCGCCAAGTCGCCATGACTATTGACCGCCACCTCCTCGTGACTTTTGACCGCCACATAGCCTGGACTTTTCTAATCCTTTCCTCTTGGGCCCCTTCATCACTAACCGTATCACTTATATAGGACCCAGGGGAAGCGCGGGCACACTTCCCGATGCGTGCACGTTTCCCCAAACATACCTTAACGAGTCTGTGTCAGAAAAGTACCTCTGGCACCATTCCACAATCGTCCAAGCATATCCCGGATGTGACGGTGGAAGCTTCCACCGTATGATCCTGTGTACGGCTCGACCACCAACTCTGTTGCATGTCGGCGGCAGACGTCTCGAGGATGATGTTATCTCCTGTCTCCTTTGTCCTCTTGCGATTCCTGTCTATTCCAGGGCCGAGCGATTAAGCCGCTCGGCGAGCATGTCACTTTTACCTTGGTCGTGTGCTCGGATGAGATTGCTCTTGCCTCTGTTGCCGGGTGCCCAGACCGAATGGACATCTCGCTCGGTCTTAAAATCTTTTTACCTTTTGAGCATCGGAAACCCGACCTCCAGTCGGGTTGTCTTCCTTCGGTTCGGGGGATTCACGGTCGGTCGGCTAGATTTCTCCCGGTCGGTCAGCCAGAAATGTCTGGTCGGTCAGCCTGCTTCGTCCGCTCGATTATGTCTCAGGGTTGAATCTCCTGACCTTTGACCTCCACGTGCTGTTGACCTTCCGCCTACGAGGGTCCCCCGTCTTTATCACCGGATCAGTCATTATTAATAACCGATGGAAAATTTTGATGGAGCTAAATCGATCATTTTTAAAATTAATCGATTCAAAAAATTAAATACCTAAATTAAAAAAAAAATAATCTACTCCTATCCAGCAAACATACATATCATTATAAAATAATACAAGGAGTACTTGGGTTGTAATAGAATATTAGGGGTGTTTTCAAAAAATCAGATAAACTCATCGGGAGGAGGGGGTGCTCTGAAAAGTTGTCTGTTAATAAGTTCGGGTTCCCCACAGGCAAGAAGATCAATACGCGAACACGCAGCACTCGGAATCCTACTTCCTCTACATGGAGATGAAGTCAAGGGGAATCCGACGATCTTCGCTCTCACCGTACCTTCTCTTCCTCGTCCTCCTCGTGTCCCTATCCAAAGCTTCTCCTTCCTCTTCGAATGGCGAGCTGCCTCCCCCTGGCGTCGTCTCTCGCATCGCCTTCGGTTCCTGCTCCAACCAGAGTGCGCCGCAGGTACACGAATCTATATATTTCTTTCAAATAATTACCGGCTCCACAGTCTTTTCAGTTACGTAATTTTTTGTTTCCTCGTCTACATATTCTTTATTTTTTTTTTTCAAAATAGTTATCTTCTGCGGAGGAATATATGTTATCGATGCAATTACCGGTTTCTGCAGTCGATTTGGGATGCGGTCCTTGATTTCGATCCCCAGGTCTTCATTTGGCTTGGTGACAATATCTACGGCGACAACAAACGCCCCTTCAGGATTATGGGGAAGGAACGGACTATCGGGCCGTGGAAGAACGTGCCGAGATTCTTCCCGTCGACGGAGGAGGAGATGCGGAGAAGGTACTTGTTGGCTAAGGGCAATCCGGGTTACTCTAATCTGAGACAGACGGCTCAGGTGGATTCCTCAAAGCAAGATTTTTTTTTCCCCTATTAGATTTAGGAATTTTTTACTGTAAAGAATTGGCTCTCAACCCTCAAGATGAGCATTAAAATAGGAGGTGAATTTTCATCTAAATTTTCAATTGATTGGTTTCTTAGACTTTATTATTATTTTTTTAATATTTGATGGCACTAGATTTATTGCATTGGAAATTTGACAATCTGTTTTGTCATCGTTGATCTTCTAACACTACTAGCCATATTTGCAATTTGTTATGCACCTCAATATAGTCCACTTAAACCTTAACTGTATCTATCATTGAACCTTATAAGGTATTGCTTCCTTATTGTAAAGAAAATTGAAATACTTTGCACCGAAGACAAACATTGAAGACTAAATACTGAAAAGGTACCAAGTTAATTATAATAATAAACAAATATTCTCTATGAGGATTGATTATGAGATGATGTAGCGGGTTAGTCTTGCATAGAGCTCAATAGAGGAGTAAGATTTGCATAGCCGACCCTAAATAGTTGGGACAAGGATGGATTGATGATGATAATGATGGTAATTTACAACTATAAATCAGCTAAGGAAGCTATTAGATTTCCTTATGAGGTCGTGTAGGTGAACCTTCTTGAACGTTGAACCCTTTTGACATGCCGATTTTTTAGTGTATAAGAACCTTATTCTTCTTTCATTTTGCCTTATGACATTAGAACAATAACATTTTGCAGGTTATTGGTACATGGGATGACCATGATTATGGGTTGAATGATGCAGGAAAAGAATTCAGCAAGAAGGAAATAAATCAAAGGCTTCTTTTAGATTTCCTAGATGAAGCTGAAGATAGTCCTCGGTAATCAGTCACAATACATCTTTTACATTCATGCAAGTGTTTTTTTTTTAAGTTGGCTATGAAGCAATCAAAACATAACATGGCGTTGCTATTGTTTAATTGGTTCATTTTATATACAAAATAAAACATAGATCTTCAGAATATTGGTTACTTAAGACAGAAAGTCCTGAATTGCTTGCCCCATCTACTGAAATACAAATAAAAGTATTCAATTTTAATTTGATATACCTATTGCAGTAAGGTTCAGATCTAGGTTTTTCAGTACTCCTATCAAGAACCTGGTATTAACAGCACTAACACTTCGGCTGCATCTTGTAGGCGGCGTCAAGATGGGGTTTATACATCCTATATATTTGGTCCTAGTGGAAAACAAATAAAGGTATGCTTGCTAGTTTGGAACTTTAAGAACTTGTTTCTTCCCTTTAGGGTGCATTTGGGGACTTAAATATAGCATAGTGTCGTTTGGTTCAATCTTTAGAATACTCATTTTGGGAAAAAAAAAATTTTAGAAATTTTTTTTGTTAGCTCTGGAATCATGTAAAACCTCACACTTTCAAAGTAATCACATTCTGGATTATATCCCCATTTGCTGATGTGGCGGACATGCTCCATTACCTAGGAATCACTCATTACTTGAATCAAACAGGATTAAATAATATAACCTTAGATCAGTATTGTAAATGGCGATAGGTGGTGGCGGAGCAATCAGTGATGACCTACCGCCTCGGCTGCCTAGGCGGTGCTTAGGCAGATGAATTTTTTTACTATTTTTTATACATAATATTATAAATAATCATTATGCTTTTATTTACTTTTAATAAAATATATTAATTAAAAATTAAAAATTTAATCTATATATATATATATATATTAAATGAATGAGATAATTTTATTATACTTTAATTAAGTCTATTTAAATTATCCTAATCACAGCTAGGAGATGATTACAATTATTAACCTAAAATTATTTAATTAAACACTAACTTACAACTTACCAACGTACCCTATTTCAGCTGAGCAACGAGTCCGACGTCGTTAGGACCGCGTGACGAGTGCAGACTCGTTGCCGGCTCGTGCGATGCGTCCGGACGCATTGTAAGGGTCTGGGCGACGCGTCTGGGCCTATCATTAGGCTTGAGCGATACTTCTAGGATTGCGTGACGTCTCCAGAGTCGTTGTCGGGCCTAGTGATGCGTTTAGATGCGTCGGGGTGGCGAAATGGCGATGGTGGAAGGAGGTGAGTTATTGCCTAAAGCATCGCGTCAGGCAAAGGCAGTGCGGTTGATGCCCGCCTCCCGCTTAGGCGGCGCCTAAGCGGTTGCCTCGGTTGCTATTTAGAACACTGCCTTCGATAGATAACTAAGGTTATCAACAATAACCTTCAACCAAACATGCCCTTAGTGTTTTCTTTGAAGCACACATTTACATTTATTATTTGTTTATACTCAAATGTTTTCATACCTTGTACGTTTGGATGTTAAAAATATCCTTTTAGAAGTCATATCAATTTTATTTTCTAAATTTATCCAATAGATAATGTGAAAATCTCTTGACAATTACTGGGGTGAAATACTAGTAATTCTATTGATATGACAGTGGAAGTGTAACAAATAAAGGCATGATAACATAGGTACTAGTATTAAAGCCATTGAGAGTGTAACAATTGATTTTTCTATGGCTGTAAGTTCAAATAAAGGGTTAGCTCTTTACCCCTATATTTTTTACATTAGCACTGGATGAATGTGTCAGTTGTTTTCAAAATTCCTCTTTGGTTTATCTTGATTGTTGACAATATTTTGCTAATTGATGATGTAGACGTGTGTACTGTTTGCAAATATTATTGTGTTAATGGTTGATAGTGTAAATATAATTAAATGTAGTGGGAAAATTTAGACACTACAGATTTTAACTTAAATATAAGTGATACTGTACATATGAAATGTGATTTCAAGTTTCAATTAGAAAAGAACAAAGAATTAAGATGAATGGACATGAAAGTCAGAGTCATTTAAATATCTTGGATATATTATTGACAACAATGAGATGTTGATGATATGCTTGATTCTCATGTACCCTTTATGCTATAAATATAGTTTTTAAAGAAACTATTAATCTATCATACGAGAAAAGATTGGTGTGGAGGGCTGCTATTTGTGAGTAAGTGTGATGGACAACTAGAAAGTATCATATGAAAAAAAAAAATTGTAGAGACAAGTATGTGAATATGGACGTGTGAAGTTACTAGAAAGGTTATAAAAAAAATACAGTCATCCAAGAGAGATTAAGTGAACCTCTAATAAATGATAAAATTAGGAAAATATTAAGATGATATGGATAATTTCAATGATGACCAATAAATTTAATAGTTAAACAAATCAAATTAATAAGAATTAATAGTGTGAATAGGAGACCAATGAAAATTTTAAATAATTATAAGCGATCTAAGAGTGCAGTGTTGTATTGGATTATAAGTTTGCATAAAGTTCAATAAAGGAAAAAGATCCAATCCATAGTCTAGATCAAATAGTTGGGACTAACACAGCTTCTTGTTGTTGATGTCTTTGCCAAACCTAACTAGCATCCTTCACCTGAAGATTCTCTGATTTGAAATG
The DNA here is from genome assembly GCF_018446385.1 of Zingiber officinale. Lineage (NCBI taxonomy): Eukaryota > Viridiplantae > Streptophyta > Magnoliopsida > Zingiberales > Zingiberaceae > Zingiber > Zingiber officinale. The sequence goes on along the minus strand of NC_055991.1, from coordinate 130,441,124 downwards.
ATAAGTGCATGCCTGTATATCTATGTTTGTTTTCTATTTTGTAAATTCCAAGACACAAAGATGAAGAGGAGTATAAATTCTAGATATTGATTTCTCTGTCCTGTAGATCATTCTTTTGGATACGAGATATCATAGGGACCCCCTCTTCAGTGATGGAACTATATTGGGAGATTCTCAGTGGCAATGGCTTGAGAATGAGTTGTATGGTCCTGAATCAGAAATTACAATTATTGCCTCTTCCATTCAGGTACTAAATATCCATGCATCATTTTTCCTCAGTCAAAATGTATTTTGAGGCTTCATTTAGCCATATGATCAATTTTGTCTGCCAAGGTTGATGCCACTGGTAAGAATAATAGTTAATACTCAGTCATGACAATTTTCTAGAATGGTGTTTGGAGTGATATGTTTTACACAATTATACGTTTTTATGTCATTGAAAAAATCAATGTTTTTATTCTGACAAGGAGATAGATTGTGGACATTTCTTTATAATATCTTTAGAATTTTGTTTTTATTGCATTAGTTTAGCCATTGTGTTCGAGGTTCATTTTTTGCCTTTTTCAGGTAGTATCAAATCTTTCTGCAATTACTTCTCCATTGTTCTATCCAGAGTCTTGGGGACGATTTCCAAAGGAGAGAAAACGTCTGTATAAACTGGTAAAAGATAGCAAGGCAGGTGACCTTTATCTTTTCCAATTATAATTTTCTTAAGAGGTGATATCTTGTTTGTTTTGTTTGTCAATTAGGACTATTCAGGCTTCTTGCTTGTCCTAAGTGGATTTAGTTGTCCAAACATAATTACTGTATTAAAAAGATTTTATCTTGGTCTTTTCTACTTTCTAGGTGTTTGTGTAGATTTGAGAGTCTGCTGGGAAAGTTGCAATTTTTTTTTCTTGAAGCTATAGGAGTCAATAGCACTGCTGGTTATTAATCTTTTGTTTTGAATATTCAGAACTTAATTTCCACTTGTTTGGTGTACTTATGGTATGGATTATGAGTAAGGCATAATGATGGAGAAAATAGATTTTTAACTTGAAAATGATATAGTGCTGAAATGCAAAATAAAGCATGAAATAGTGTGACCTAACATCCTCTGAGTATATTCCTAGAATACCCAAGTTAATAGCATTTTGCAAGGTACACTTGTGTAATCTCTTGTATCCTGAAGCTAAACCTGCAAAACAACATGGCTAATGAACATAAAAACTTAGAAACATGAATGACCCAAGAGCTATGGGAATGCCCATAAGATTTTTAAATATTTAAAAAGTTGCTTAGTTGCATGGTAATGCATTATTGGTCTTTACTTATCCAAATAGAATGAGTAATTAAAGAAGTTAAGAGATCTATTGATGCAAAATAGAAATTTAGTTTTGTTCATAAGTGTTGGTTTGCAAGAGTTTATTTTGGTAAGTTCTCCTTATGAGAATATCCAACTTGGTAATTGTTTTATTTTAGGGCGTTGAATAGTGTTTGCACGTCTTAAATTGTATAATAGTTTGATATGAATTTAAATTAGATGCTTGATTCCTATTTTACAATTTGATTACTAGTTTGTTTAGATTGGGGTAAGGCACCACGGTAAAGTTGTTATGTGACCTAGTGATCACGAGTTCAAGTCATGGAAAACAATCTCTTGCAATGTAGGGTAAGGTTGCGTATAAATAAACTCTTTTTTGAGATCCCACATTGGCGGGAACTTTGTGCATTGAATTGCTTTTTTTTTTTTTTATTTAGGCTGGTCTATAAAACGGGTCCAGTTCTCCCATCTCTGTTCATCTTTAAACATAATAAAATTCCTTCTGATTAACCTGCATGAGATTTGGGGTTGCATCACCTATATTCTTGATGTGAGAGTGGCATGACTATTATGGGTAAAGATGAGATAAGATTCGTTGCCTGGCACAACATTGCATAGAGTTATGCGGTCTTCATTTTCTTTATGTGGATGTATTGTCACTTATTACTAGTGATATAATATAGAGCTCGATGGAGACAAGCACGGTTGATGATGATGATGTATTAGTCACTTCTTGAATAAAGAGATTAGTAGGCTAGAAAGCATTGATGATTGATTTGTAACTACTTACCTGAATGTATGGTTTATTATTCTTAGTTTCTTACTCTTGGTCAAGCTGGACTAAGGTTCAATTATTTACTGAACTCCAAGTGTCTGCAAGACTGTTCACCACTTTGTTTAAGACTTTTAATGGCAGTTAAATAAAGAGACAAAAATACCATGCAGCAAACCAAAATTTAGACTATTGATCAATGCTCTTATCTCATGTTAGGAATTTGATTGAGTGATCATTGATTCAGAAATTTAATTAATACAGAAGGATCAAACTTATAGAATCCTGATTTAACAAAGCGAAAGATACTCGAATTTAGTTTACTTATATATAATACTTTACCGCTCTGTGACAAAATTCAAATTTCAATTCAGAAATCATTGTCAGTGGTAATTCTAGGTATTTGTGTTGATCTTGCAGAGAAGTGGAATCTTCTTTATAAGTGGTGATGTTCATTTTGGGGAGATTACCCGTTATGATTGTGGGGAGCAGTATCCACTGTATGATATAACCTCGAGTGGACTTACTCAGGCTATTGAAAAGGTTGTGCCAAAACTCTTTGCTTTCCTGGTGAGAGCTATAGCATGGTGGACACCTAGTACCATGAGAGTGTATTCTTCAGAATGCCGATACAGATCATGCACATATGGTATGACTTTTCTAATGGTAATATTCAAAGAAATATCTTTTGCTTCATGTGCGAGAAATTCCTCAAATTGACTTGTCATGTCCAAGAAGGAAATAATTGACAACTCTATGTTAACTCAGCACTTGATTCGTGGAATAAACACGAGCATTTGATTTATATTTCTTTCCTTTTCTTATTTTGAGCACATTTTCATGTCATGCAATAAAAAAACAAGTCATGCTAGTTCCACAACTTTCCAGTTTCTCTGATTCTTCCCATTGATGGATCGCTAGAATTTAACATGCAAACTAGAACTTCTTAAAAATCATGGTAGGTAATATCTGAGGAGTTAGAATAGTACATGCAATTGTATTATGAATGGCAAATTAAGCTTGTCCAATTCAATTTTCTCAGTAGTAGTGCCATGTTAACTTATTTTATCCTGCCAGTTGGCATCTACACAAGTTGTCAACGTGTTTTGGTGGATTTTCAGCTCAGCCAAATTTTGGGGCAATTCAGATCATTTGGGATGAGGTACCTCAAAGAATCAGAGTTGAAGTGAGGGATTCAAATGGAGATCCTGCTACTGCTATAGATATCTTACTTTCTGATCTGCAATCCATAGATACAAACAAGATCATTGGAAGACCTATGAAGTATGAACATCACTGCTTACTTGAATCAGAACTTCCATGTTTCTGGAGGCATTCTTTTGCCTTCATTGTCTTTGCATCAAGTGCTGGTATGGGTCACTCCTATTCATATTGAAGTTAAAACTTGTGGAACAATAACTGCATCATTGAAGATACATATTGGACTTGATCAGATAATGGCTCCCAATTGTAGGTCTGCCAATGTTTCCTGTAATGGTTCAAATTTAATTTTAGCCATAAAAGTAAACTGATGAACGACTGAATTGTTATGCAGATCAATTGATTTAGTAGTAAATCCACCTGAGAACACAACATATAGCATAGTAGTAGATCTGGACATCATAAGAAAATGCAAACTAAATTTACTGTTTCATTATCTTATCTTTGTCTAGTGTATTGTTTGTTGCCTGGTGTCCAATTACTTTCACCTCCATAATAGCGGTCATAGCATTCTTACATGTCGTACGTCATTAGTCGTCACTGAATCTTTCTTTTGTATCTCTTTGCCCGCCTAATGATGTGATTTATTTTTTTTAAGGCTGGCTTTTAGCTATTTAACCAGATGGACACTGTGGTTTCAGATTCTATTCCACTTGTAAATTTCTCTTAAAGTTAGGAAGCTTTTGCATAAGTGTGATTCAAAAGGCATCTGAAACTCCTGAAAACAATTCTTTTAGGTTTTTTCCTTGGTTCAAGAGTTGAATCTGAACATTGCCGATATTCAACACCAATAAGGGTCTAGCGGCTCTTGAAATTGAGTATTTATGTATCTTTTACACTGTCTAACTTCAGATCGTTTTGAAAATATTGTTTTTCACTTCCATTTGAATTGCGTTTGGTTCATGTTAACCTGTGCAAATAATTTTAGTTTTATTATTATTATTATTTGTTATGAAATATGTTGCATTTCCATTGTCCGTTGTTCATTGTTAAAACAAGTTCTTTGATTATCGCTGCTTGCCTATATGAGCTGGCTTTTGCCTTTGGGGGCCAAACATGCAGACCCTGTAATTCAAGTTAGCATGTTTAGTGCGGTTGTTTATGGATATTAGTACGCTAAACTTCATGCTCCCTTAAGGCTGTGTTTGTTCTATAAATACACTTCCATTGCCTAATAGAAATGAAAAATGTCTTTTAGTTGCATTCGAGTGTCCATCTATGCAGTCATATGCAATGAAAGAGTTATGAAATTTGGCGCTCAGGGCACAGTTTACTGAGTATACATATTATTATAAAGCTAAATTGATCAATTTGGTGGCCTATTAACATTTCATATTTTCGTCGTAGGTTTGCTCCTTGCTATGATTCTGTTAGCCTATACAATTGCATCAGCTAGCAAGAAGTTCCTTTTGAAATTCAAGATTGATTGATCATACGAGCTGCAAAAGAACACAGGAAAACTCCTGTTGTGCCATCAATTCATTGGTCCGTTAAGCTCGTGGTCTGCTTCATTCTTGTTTAATGGCATGGCCCAGTTTGACATTATAACATGGTTTTGCATAATTGTTTGGAGCACATTCAACTCAACTCCACAATTTGTTCGCCCCTCATACTCATTTGGGGATTTGCTTCATAGTATTTTCACCTGCCTCACATGTTGAATTCATTCGTTTGTTGTAACTTTATTGTTCTGGAAATCAAGGTGAAGAAAATTCAATTGAGGCTCTGTCATTTCGCTTTTTCACGCAGCTTTCAGATCTTTGGTTTGTCATCTTATTGAATCAGACTGACCCCAATAATAGTAAATTCCTTATCTCAGACTATTAACAGATAGATTCTCTCATGATGAATTATCGTCAAGTTTTTTTTTTTTTGAATATGCTTAATTAGAAGAGAGAACAAGATGTTACATTATTTTATCGTAATGCACTACCATCAATTGTAATCTGAAATTGTGCAGTTGCAGTAGTTCATATTATAGTTTGCATAATTTATGTGGTAAAAGGTAATTCGCTCGTCCCTAGCGCTCCCGTCAACCTGTTCCTAGACCAACACGGAGGTAAATCACAGATGATAATTAGCCATTAATGCAAAAATGGCCAAGGTATGGGGAAAGGTATGCTTTGATGTGCCGAGTTTTGACTGCAAGATTTCATGTGGCAACATCCCATGCTTCAACCACTACACCGCCTTGAGGGGTAGGGATGTAAACGAATCGAACCGAGCCAAACAGTATTAGGCTCGAGCTCGGTTCGTTTAAGTTATATTCGGGCTCGAGCTCGGCTCGAGCTCGAATCGAGTTTTTATCACAAGGCTCGAGCTCGGCTCGTTTTAGAATTATCAAGCTCGCGAACAATTCGAGCTCGGCTCGTTATTAGCTCGATTATCAAAGTTAACGAGCCTAACTCGTTAAGCGAGCTCGGACTCGTTTTCGGGCTCGTTTAGAGCTCGTTTTTGGCTTGTTTTAGAATTCGTTTTTGGTTCATTTTAAAGCTCATTTTAAGGCTCGTTTTGAAGCTCATTTTTTTGGCTCGTTTTAGAGTTCGTTTTTTGGCTCGGTTTAATGCTTGTTTTAAGACTCATTTTTTTGGCTCGCGAGCCTATAAATGAACATGTTCGCGAGCTCACAAGCCGAATATTCTTAAGCTCGAGCTCGACTCAATAAAACTGTCGAGCTCGAAATCGAGCTCGAGCTCGAGCTCGGCTCGATAAGATAAACGAACGAACTCGAACGAGTTTTTTACCGAATCGAGCTCCGAATAGCTCGCGAACCGTTTGGTTCATTTACATCCCTATCGAGGGGACATAGTTTGCATAATTTATGACGCTTGAAATTTTATAGTATATGATTAATAATTTAAAAATAAATATCTAAAAAATATTATTTACATATAAATAAATTAATAATTAAAAAATAAATATCTAAAAACATCATTTTTCATATAAATAGATTAATAATTTTACATATACATGTAATTGTCAATACTCGATATCAAAGAATTTAAATTGACTAATAATTTAACTACCATTCTAGTACAATAGCACTCAATAATATTTATATTTTCATACCACAAATGAAAAAGTATAAAATTTTTACCAATAGAATAACAATAATCCCATTCAACCTCAAGAATGCTCCCTTAATTCACAAGATTACTCAGTTTAAAGGTTGACAAAGCAGCTGATGTAGCAGAAACTATTGAAACTTTTGATTCGAACACGTATGTCGAAAATAATCTTCTAAAAACTTATTAGAGTAAAAGGTAATATTGCTCACCCTAGGCAGTCCTGTATCGCCGACCCCTCGACAAAATACAAACAGATAAATCATGAGGGGGCATTTTGCGTAGCGCAATGACCCTTAATATGGGCGTTGTCAGGCATCCAACGCGATATTTTCACCTACTCGGAATTGACCTCAAGATCTATTGAGCAAACACGCATGTAGGTACCAACTGCCCTAACCCGTGGGGACCTATTGATTCCACAGAATACCAGACAATAGACATAAAAAACTCATCGTTTTGGGGAACATAAATGATAGAATATTATTGATAAAAAAAAACTAACTCAAAAACAACTAAATAGATGTTTAAATAGTCAAAGAACCCTAATCCTAACTCCGTAAAAGATAAAAATAATCTGAATTATAAAATATTCTAAAAGATAATAAAAAAAGAGTAAAAATCTTTCATGCCTCTTAAAAGGCTTTAAATGACATTTTTTAAGTCTGAAACTTGATGATTACGAATTTCACCATATAATTAATTGTAGATTTCAACATGCTTCAATTTTGTATATTATAAGTCATATGATTCAACCTAAGTTAAAAGTTATAATCTCTCAAAGATACGACTCTATTTCGATCGTGCTCCGATCCTACTACGATCCCACTAATTCTACTCTGATTCTATTGTAAAAAAGAAAAATGATCCTGCATGATTTAGGATCCATTTGATATTTTATATCATAAGATCATGCGATTCTACAAGGATTGCAATTTTGCAAACATGGGTCCATAGTTACTTATGTCATGGTGCTTTAACTGAGTCATTAGGTCATGTTTGATTTGGGATTCGAACTATTTTGGGGGAATTGAGAGAATTCAAGTGTTTCAATCGCTCTCATTGTGAAAGGTGAAATATAACCTATGATTCGCTATAATTTGAGTCAAACAAAAATCATAGCAATAAAAATGTGTTGCTACATGAAAATGTAAATAGTAATTTCCTGAAAATTATTGACGAAAGAGGTGCTGAATCTGGAAGAAGAGATGTTAAACAAATGTGTGCTGCCAACGTGGAAATAAGGATGGTAGAATCAATCAATCTCAAAAGATCATGAAAACTAGAACTTTGTTGAAGCCAGTAATGATGCCCAATCACAAAGTTTACTAATTAATCAATTATATAATTGATTTTGATAACATACAATATACAAAAATATATAATTGAAAAATCAGATCTAAATACAAAGCCCAATATATAAATCTAGATTCTTTGGTTGGAGTAAACCTATGCCTAATCACAATAAATCACTTTTGTTCCTTTATATATATTTGTATTACTTTACCATGAAAATGAATTTTCACCATGTAATCTTGTGGCGGAGGTGATTGTATATTTTATAGGCATCAAATTTTGACGCTGTAAGTATACAATTTGAGATGATGCATTCTAGCAAACAATACTGAACTTGAACAAGTATGTTTTCGAACACTATTTTAATTTTGGATGTCTGATCCATGGAGAGAGGTGCTCTGAGCAGATTATACAAACTAGATAGCTTTTTTGTCATCATACTCAAAATATTTAATAAGAGTACTTCATCCCACCTCCCAACATGACATTAGAAAGCAAGTCAACTGCGGTGTCTAAAACCTTATGATACGGTAGCCAAAGACACAGAATTTAGACTGCTTTCATTTTGCTTGAATCTCTTGATTCCCATTGCAAAGGCAGGCAGCAAAATTCTTAGGTCCACAGACCACAGATGAGTTGGAAAATAGGATGTCTCAATAATGGCTGATATGTTTTTTAGCAATCAGAAAATTTAGGTTTAACAAAAACAAAAATCATCTTCCTCCAAAATGGCATATGCTCAACAAAACAAAAAAATTATGGCCACAATTGCATCTGTTTAGACTCATTATGTTAATATTTTCTAAATTTATCAAATCTGTTTTGGCACCCAATGATATTTCAACTAAAATATAGTTGAATGTCAAGACAACTAGAAAAATACAGTTTTATTCATGCATCTTAAATTTTTAGCTATGTTGGCCAAAACATGGTTGAATGCTTTTTATAGAACTAAACAGTGACAGTTTTTTTATTCATCTTAATTTTTATTTTGTGGTTCTTGCTGTGAATTTATAGGACTATATGATATATATTATAATACTGAATCATGTTTTGGCTTAAAGATGATTGATTGTGAAAATGGAGCTAGAATTTGGAATAAGCATACTATGCGTTGCAAGTTCACTTGCCATTCAGATTCCACAAGATCCCTTCTCATAACATATGCATCAAGTATCAGTAACTACCAATGTTGGCAATGGCAAAGAGTGAATCATCGATCAACATGAAAATAGAAGTTTGTGATTACTTAGAAAGAGATCAAAATGGACCTCGTGATGCCTTTTTCCCAAAGAAGGCCTCCCAAATCAATGGCGAGAATGGTCCTTTCTTGTTCAAATGCTCTCGGATTGCTTTGTCGTCAAGAATCCAACCTCTCCCGAGCAACTTCTTCACAAAATTATCAGCTTCCTCCACTCCTTTCTCTTTAATGAACTCATCCACCAAACCAATCGTAGTAGCCGCATTTGGTTGATGTCCAGCATTCAGCATCTCCATGCAGAACTCAACTGAATCCTCCAATTTCTTTTCTTGGCATAAGCTCTGAATGAGAATCTTGTAGCTAAATGCATTAGGCGTGATTCCATTGTTCTGCATTTTCCTGAAAATCCTCTTAGCATCATCGAATTTTGCCGCCTTGCAGAACCCTTCCACAACAGCAGTGTAAATCACAACCTCCGGGATTGTGCGCTTCTCACGCATTGATCCAAACAGCTTCATGGCCTCTTGAACTAGCCCATCTTTGCAGAGGCCGTCAAGCATGGCGACAGCATTAGGTATAACGCCAGTCTCCTTCATCTTCTTGAAAATCTCATCAGCATCTTCTGGTGGCGCCTCCGGTGAGATAGGTTTTGTCGAATCTGAATTGTTTTGATTGGCTTCATCCATCTTCTTCTGCTGCCCAGATGGTCCAAGATTAAACTTTTGAGCTAGTGAATCACCGATTCGATCTCTTCCCCTCTGCCCACCGCCCAAATCCTCTGATCCGCTACCAATGTAAGGTGATCCATATCTTGAATCTTCAATCCTGTCTCCACTGGCAGATCCTGATGGCGATCTATATTGTGGATTCTCAAAGTCGCCCATATAATCTCGGCCAAAATCCTTGAATGAAGTCTGTGTTGACTGATTAAAATCCTCCCTTGGAGGGGCTCTTCCTGTAGCTCTGCTGCGAGAACGGCCTTGCAGACCACTACCAGTCATACCAAGCTCGTCTTCGCCCAAGTCAAAACCAGGGAAAAGATCATCTGAAGCTTCATCGATGCCATCCTCAGGCAAAGGCGGCATCTTTCGCCTTTCCTCGCCACCGCGAAACGTTGGCCTAGAGGAGGGTCGTTCAAAAGAGCCTTCCTGGCGCGCCCTTTGCCTCTCTCCGCTACCTTCCTCCCCAAAGTTAAGATTTCGAAGGAAGAGATCCTCCGAGTCATCGCCATCACCTCTTTCGCCTCTCATCGACCGGCCGGATTTGCTGCTCGTACTGAAACCGATTCCTGGTACACATCGCTCACCTATCCAAGTCTTAGGAAGACTGCACAGCCTTCTCGAGATATTGGACAGGAGAAGCTTGGACACCGCACTTTGCATTGTTGGTCTCGACCGGCGATGCGGAGGGAAGAACCGGAGGGGGGCTTTTGATGCGGCAGTTAGGGTTTTGATTAGTTCAAATTTCATTTTTACCATCGCAAACTTTAGCCACTTTTTCCAAAATGAGCCTCAAGTTTAACGAATTTGCTAAAACATCCTCCAGACTTTATCACACCACATAGAAACCGATCCATAAATCCATGACTTCAATATCGTTAGGGATGGAGTCAGGGGGCGATGTTATAGAGATCTTTATAACTATATGAATGCTATACTCATAGATTGAAGGGCAATTCATATGAACAAGTATGGTATTGGGTATCATAAGGAAATGTATTTTGACGATCAAACTCATAAGCTTAGATCTCACCTTCATAAGTTTAGTTAATGAATAAAATTGTGATTTTTGCTATTTGCCACAAAAAAAATAGTCAAATCTCCCTTTCATGAGCTAGAGCAATGAGTGTGTTTAAAAACTAACCAACAAGCTACAATGACCTTGAGAATTAAATTTCAACCTATTGTGACTGTGAGACATGCCTAGTCTGAGTTTAGGTTTAGCAAATTTTTTTGTTTTTGTAAAAAAAGTGTTTTTAGTATTAATATAATAAAATTTATAAATAAAGCTTTTTTTTTTAGTAATTTTAAGACAATGTTACTTAATTATCCATACCATTAATAAACTTCTTAAACTATAGATCCGACAAATATAATTTAGTCGATTAAAGTAATCAAGTTGGCCGAATCGATCGAACTAAATAAGTCAAGTAAATTCATCGAAGCCGATATGTAGAACAACCTCATTAATGAATTATTAAGCGAGCTAATCAGTGACTCAGAGTGAGTGAATTTATCAAATGCACCTTTTATTTATCTTAAAAAAAATCTAAAAATATTTTTAACAATGCATAACTTGAACTTCAATGCATTCCTACATTAATGTCCACGAATGTAATCAGAATGGAGATCGATGGGGTATGCCTTTTCGCCGGGATCTCGGTCGACACGGGACAGTAGTCTCTGAAGAAACGCTCCCGCCGCCGCTGTCATTGCCACCGGAGACTAGAGGTACCGACGTCTTCCTCTGCGACGACACCGACTCGTCGGATTCGGATCCTCGCATCCACTCGCGACCGGGTTTCGGGCGGACCGCGAAGCTCAACTCCGGGTCCGTCCGCATTCCTTCGAGCTGAAAAGTTTTTTTTTTTTTTGAAAAAGGAAAGATTCATTCTTTATGGAAGATTCAATCTCCCCAATCTTGGATTAAATCGTAATCTGTTCGAAAGATTCGGGACCTCACCTTGCAGCCAATGGAGCAGAAGCGGAAGGAATCCAAGAGGCCGCGGCCGCAGTTCTCGCAGCTGTTGATCACGCCCTTCCCGGGCCTCTGCTGAGGCCGCTCATTGAGGAACACGATCTTGGCGCTGTTGATGGTGTAGGTCTGGATCGAGGAGATGTCTATCAACTTCGACACTTCCGATACCCTAATCACATTGTGATAAGACGACCTCCGAATCTAAAGAGGAGGGCTCGATCAAATCAAAATTCGATTTTTATTTGGATTTGATCTAGAAAAGAGAGAGAGACAGAGAGGAACCTGAACGAGTTGGTGATCCTTGTGGTCTGGGAGGCAATAAGAACAGAGCGCGTCGCCGGCGCAGTCCAAGCAGTACATGTTGCACTCGGTCTTGTTGGAGTCGCCGTGGACTTCGCAGTGCGCGAAGAAGCTCGTCTGCAGGAGCGGCGGCAGCCACTGCGGCAATCGAAGCGTCGGACTCATCTTCTGTCCAAAATAGAGGGGGAAAAACAGAATAAAAAAGGAAGAGAAGAAAGAACGCGTCGAAACGCATCAAGGCTGCCGCCGCCTTTGGGGATTGAAGCAAAAAAAAAAAAAAAAAAAAACACAGAGTAGTCCAAGATTGCACCTTTATCGTTTACAAAAGGATTGAAGGAGATGGAGAACAATGAGGTTGCTTAATCATGCAAAAAACGCCGCCTGTTCAATAGATTTTGAAGGAAATGGAAGAACGCAGATGAAGAACAGGGGATTTTGTCTATATAGGGCGGTTTTTGGAAATTATCATGATAAGCATTCAATGAAACAGGGGAAGGAAACAAAAAAAGGAAAGGAGCAATGTTTTCCTATATTTTATTTTAACGAAATTTAATATTTTTCTTCTCTGTGACGAAGGGGCTGGCTTTTTGGTGTCAAAATAGGAATGTGATGCTCTGAAAGTTTTTTTTTTTTAAAAAAAATCTAAAATTTACAAAAGTTATTTTAAAGATGGATTATTCAATAAATAAAATTTCTACATTAATAACCTAGTAACGTACACAGACTATCTTGCTTGTGCTCGTATTACTAAATCTTTCTCTAGAACAAGAGATTTTGAAATTATCTTCTTAATGAACGAACTGATTGTAAACACTATAAAAGGTTATCGAAAAATCGACATACCGTTAATGTGAAGTCCATTGTATGGTCTTATCTTATATCGTAAAAAATCTATTTCCGCGACTAAGTGACCTCTAAGTTATACGATAATAATTTTATTATTACATCGTAACTTTTCTGTTATGATAAGAATAAATTAATCTTTTCTGTTATGATAAGAATAAATAATTAATTTTTACTTTTTGTCTTTGATGGAAAAGAACACAAGTTGATGAAGCCAATGCTATGTAGTATAGATTCACTTAACTACAGTTGTCTTAATTTTTCCTCTGAGCTTGTGGATGAAAAAATTATCAAAATTATATATATATATATATATATATATCGTATTAAAATATATCAAATTATATTAAAATTTGATATATTAAAAATTTTGGTATAATATTAATATTATACTATATCAATTTTTTTTTTATATAGTCAACATGCAATTTAATAATTCGATGTTTGAAATTTGTATGTAAACGATATATAATTTATATTATAATATTTTCGATATATATATTAAAATTTTAATATATGATTTTTTTATATATATCAAAATTTTTAATACAATATATAATATGAAATTTTAGTATTGATATACGGTATCAAACAAGCCTTAAGTCAGGTTACTTTCTTTTATTTTTCGAAAAAAGAATAGAGATATTGAATGAGCTCAGTTTGAGTGGCTGTATCAAAAAACTAGGTGATACAAGAGGAAAGAGGAGAGGATACTTTGAAGATAGATATTGTAAGTTTACTAATGGAATTGGTAATAGTGGAAGGTGTTGAATATGTGTGAATGGAAAAGAAGTAGAAGAGGATAGAAGTTTTATTGTGAATGAAATTTTAGTTTTACATTGGGAGTTTTAAGGTATGTTGGTTAGTTTATATTGATTCACATGCATTAAGGATATAAACAAATGCATGGGGAGAGACTCTCTCTCATGCGTAGGTGCGCAGGGGGGGTGTAAATCCAGGACTCGGATTACAATGAACCATGTTGACTCGTGAGTAGGCACGACCTGCGCGTGCTAAATGCCGGACCGGTCAGAGTAAAATTTGCCCAAGTGGAACAATCTACTTTGTGCTGATGTATAACGGTCGAGTGATAATGAGTGAAACAGTCGGCGTTTCACTGCTCGACGAGTAATGGTATTTAATTGACCATTAACGCTGTCGTTGATCTGAGCTCCTATATTGTGATTTTCTCCACCTGTGTTCCCTCCTCCTCTGTCATGCCTATATTGCGATTTTCTTCACCTTTGTTCCCTCCTCCTCTGTCGTGTAACTCCTGCTCCGCAGAGTGCCCGTGATAGCAATCGGGTGCCTCTCAGTTCGCCGTGACCACCAGTGCTTGGTGGGATTCACGGTCAGCCGTTGTATCCTGGGAAACAGACGACCCTAGTAAGCATCGAAGCACAGCCAGAGGTGGAGTGAATCTGTTTCAAGGACATTATAACTCTCGCAGGCCTCGGTCCTTTATCCCGCTCGGTGTCAAAGCCTGAACGACCATTTACTCGGTCACTGTTTGACAGCCCGGCCTGTCTGCTTCGCCCTGCCTGTCTGCTCGATCGCTTGGCTCTACATACGGTCAGCCGCTCTACCTGCCCAGCTAATCTTCCTGCACAAAATTTTTACTCGGCCGACCTGCCTACCCGGTCGCTCAGCCCACTCTGTCAACACTATACAGACTGCCTTCATCATTTGACAGAAACCAACCTCTGTTGGTAGCTTGAGATTATTAGCTCAGGTCATTTCAACTGTAAGTTGAATTTAATTTGAGTATTTAAATTCAGCTAATATCCCATATATCTCCGGCAACAGATTGTTTGTCCAACAATCTTGAAACAGACTCGATTATGTTGAGATGGCCACAGAACGGAATGTTAAGGTGCAATAGACTCAACACGTGCAGGCCCCTTCTGCCCCGATTGGAACTGTGCTAATCAATTATGGGGAAAATCTAGAGAAAGTTCAGTGGATTGAACTTCAAGAGGTGGTAGCAGAAGATGCTCTTCTACTTGACCACACTCAACCTGGCTTGGTTCTTGACCGAGGACCCTCCTAAGCGTGCTGAGGATGCTGATGCGCAAACCATGAATGTAGTGGAGGCATGAACTCATTTTGAGTTCCTTTGTCGAAACTACATCTTTAACTGCCTTGCTGACTCGCTGTACGCTGTGTATAACATGAAGAGAACGACTAAGGAACTGTGGGAGTCCCTGGACAAGAAGTACAAGACAGAGGATGCAGGGGCCAAGAAGTTCATCGTGGGTCAATTCGTGGACTACAAGATAGTTGACTCCAAGACGGTGATCAGCCAAGTCCAGGAGCTTCAAGTGATTTTGCATGAGATCCACTCAGAAGGGATGATTCTGAGTGAAATCTTCCAGATAGCTGCTATCATTGAGAAGCTGCCTCCCAGTTGGAAAGACTTCAAGAACTACCTGAAGCACAAGCGGAAGGAGATGAATGTGGAGGAACTCATTGTTCGACTTCGCATCGAAGAAGACAACAAGAGTTCAGAGAGAAAATTGTTCTCTCAAACTATTGTGAAAGCCAACATGGTCGAGCACGGTCAAAGTTCGAAACAGAAGAACCCTAAGTCTTCTAAGATGGGACCCAGAGGAGGCATCAACAAAAAGAAGTTCTATGGGAAGTACTTTAACTGTGACCAAGTGGGTCACAAATCTTCAGAGTGCAGGAAGTCGAAGAAGTAGGAGGCCAGCCTAAATAAGGGGCCAGAAATGGACGACCTTTGCACTGTGGTCTTTGAGGTGAACCTGATCAATTCAAACCCCGGAAATGATGGATCGATACTACAGCCACCAGATATGTCTACTACAATAAGGAGCTGCTCCATAACTTTGAAGAAGTCACTGAAGACAAACTATTCATGGGGAACTCAGCAACCTCGGACATCATGGGCCAAGGAAAGGTGGTGCTGAAGATGACCTTGGGCAAGGACCTTACTTTGAACAATGTGCTGTATGTTCCAAATATTCGGAAGAATCTAGTATCCGGATCACTATTAAGCAAGCATGACTTTCACATTATTTTTGAGTCGAACAGAGTTATATTGTCCAAGAATGGAATATTTGTAGGAAGATGCTATGTATCTGATGGGCTATTCAAGTTCAATGTAATGACCATTAGGCCCAATATAAATAAAAATGAAAGTTCCTCCACTTATATGCTTGAGTTTTTATGTTTGTGGCATAGTAGACTAGGACATATTAACTACAATGTGTTACGTAGATTAATAAACATGCAAAACATACTTACATTCCACCTTGACTCAAAACACAAATGTGAGATTTGTGTTGAAACGAAAATGACAAGGTCATCCTTTCAATATATTGATAGAAGTAAAGAACCACTTGACATAATCCACACTGATGTGTGCAACCTAAAAGGTACGCCAACACGTGGTGGTAATAAATACTTCATCACTTTTGTAGATGATAACACAAAATATCGTTATGTGTATCTTCTCAAAAGTAAGGACGAAGCTATAGAGAAATTTGCTCTCTATAAGACTGAGATTGAAAACCAGCTTAATAGAAAGATTAAGGTAGTTCGAAGTGACCAAAGCGGTGAATATGTATCACCGTTTGCTGAGTTGTGTGCTGAATATGAGATCAGACATGAAACATCTCCTTATATTTCTCAATAAAATGGAGTTGTTGAGTGAAAGAATGAAACTCTAAAGGAGATGATGAATGTTCTTTTATTGAGCTCTGGATTGCCAGAGTCCATGTGGGGGGAAGCTGTGTTAACAGCTAATTACCTTTTAAATAAGGTGCCCCAGAAGAAAATAGATAAGAGCCCTTATGAGTTGTGGAATGAAAGACAACTGTCCTACAAATATTTACGAATGTGAGGGTGTTTTATCAAAGTGTTGGTGCCTGATCCGAAAAGGATTAAGATAGGACTAAAGACTATTGATTGCATATTTATTGGATATGCACAGAACAACAGTACTTATCAGTTTGTTGTGTATAAATCACAAATACCAGAGATACATAAGAACTCGATAATAGAATCGAGAAATGACTCGTTCTTCGAGCATGTGTTTCCATATAAGACTCGAGGGGATGCTAGCTCCTCAAAGTGAGCATATGAAACACAAGACGAAGAAGATGATGAGCTAGTTGAGGTTAAGCTTAGACGTAGTAAAAGAGCTCGGGTAGAAAAATCCTACGGATTGGATTTTATCACTTTCATGCTGGAAAGTGAGCTCCGGAGTTACTCAGAAGCAGTAAGCTCGTCTGATGGACCTCACTAGAGAGAGGCAATTGCATCTGAGATAGAGTCTATCTTGCAAAATCACACTTGGGAACTTGTGGATCTTCCTCCAAGAAGTAAACCACTAGGGTGCAAGTGAATTTTCAAGAAGAAAATGAAGTCAGATGTCACAATCAATAAGTACAAGGCTAGAATAATTTCCATTAGAATATTGTTGGCTATCGCCGCTCTATGGAATCTCGAAATACATCAGATGGATGTAAAGACAACTTTTCTAAACGGGGATTTAGAAGAGGAAATCTATATGGAGCAACCTGAGGGGTTTTCTATGCTAGGACAGAAAAACAAGGTTTGTAGATTAGTAAAATCATTATATGACTTGAAACAAGCACCAAAGCAATGACATGAGAAATTTGATAATGCCATGAAGGAATGTGGATTCAAGATTAATGAATGTGATAAATGTGTCTACATGAAAGTCACAGAGAATGACTACGTCATCTTGTGTCTATATGTATATGACATACTTATAATTGGGAGTAATGATAAGATAATCAAATCCACTAAAGATATGTTAAACTCAAGATTTGATATGAAAGACATATGCCTAGCTGATGTGATTTTAGGAATCAAAATTCTTAGAATGACAGAAGAACTTGTTCTTATTCAGTCCCATTACGTGGACAAGATTCTTGAGAAATTTACTAAGGGTGATATTACGTTGGCACGAATGTCGATAGATACGAGTGAACATTTATCGAAAAATCGAGGTGAAAGTATCTCTCAGATAGAGTACTCTCGAGTGATTGGAAGTCTGATGTACTTGATGAGTTGTACATGACCAGACTTGGCTTACACAGTAAGTAAATTGAGTAGATACACGAGTAATCCCGGTGTTGAGCACTAGAAAGGGATAACAAGAGTACTGATGTACTTGAGTTATACTCATGAATATGGTTTACACTATACGAGATATCCTGCTATGATCGAAGGATACAGCGATGCAAGTTGGATATCTGACATAAGAGACTCTAAGTCTACGAGTGGATATGTATTCATTCTGGGAGGTGCAACCATTTCCTGAAAATCTTCTAAGCAAACCGTAATAACCAGATCCATGATGGAATCTGAGTTTGTAGCTCTTGACAAATGTAGTGAAGAGACTGAATGACTACGATAATTCTTAGAAGATATTCTATGATGGCCGAAACCTGTGCCGACAATTTGCATACATTGTGACAATTAATCAGCAATTGGTCGGGCATAGAGCAATCTGTATAATGGTAAATCTAGACATATATGTCGTAGACATAATACCATTAGATAACTACTTTCAATGGGAGATATCACTGTTGACTATGTGAGATCAAAGGATAACCTAGCGGATTCACTAACTAAAGGGTTAAATCGAGAGTTAGTTGTAAGTTCATCATGAGGAATGAGATTGATGCTGTTGTCAGCGATTAGTGCAGAGGACACCCAACCTATGCTGACTGGAGATCCCAAGAACTAGGTTCAAAGGGGCGACTAATCTGCATTGACTAGACACACTGTGGGAATAGCCCAATAAAACAGTGAGTAGACCAGGGTAAGCCGATGGGCTTTTAATGATCAAGAAGAGTATATGACAACTCTTGAGGAATCACTTATGTGAGAAAGAAGTGGAGCCGTTTCGAAGAGAATTGGAGGCACAATTCTCAGAGCTTCTCGCAGAATCAGGCGTGTTCATGGCCAAGAACGAACACACTCATGAGAACTGAGTTGTATCAGGGAGAGTCTTGGGTGAGATTTATCACTACTTACACAGACGACAGTATAGTTCAAGGACATCATGTCTACTATCAGCTAGTAAGCAACCAAATCTTTGCAAGAGAAGGTTCAAAGGGTAAAACCTACATTCATGTGGGGGATTGTTGAATATGTGTGAATGGAGAAGAGGAGGAAGAGGATAGAAGCTCTATTGTGAATGATATTTTAGTTCCACATTGGGAACTTCAAGGCATGTTGGTTAGTTTATATTGATTCACATGCATTGAGGATATGAACAAATGCACGGGGAGAGACTCTCTCTAACGCATGGGTGCGTGGGGGGGGGGGGGGGTGCAAATCCAGGGCTCAGATTGCACTGAACTATGTTGACTCGTGTGCAGGCACAACCTGTGTGCGCCGAATGCCGGACGGTCAGGGCAAAATTTGCTCAAGTGGAACAACCAACATTTTACCGCGTAAACTTTTGTTGTTGTGTAATAAATACATTAAATTTGAGATTAATGCAGAATCTAAACGGTCGAGTGATAATGAGTGAAACAGTTATCGTTTCACTACTCGGCCAGTAATGGTATTTAATCGACCATTAACGCTGTCGTTGATCTGAGAATCATACATTATGGTTCTCAACATATTACCAGCCGACCGTAAGCCAAGCGAGCACCCATGTGCTAATATATGTTCTGTCGGGAAAAGTCCGCCTGAGCATAAAGGCATTTAGCCTTATATATGGTTCTCAACATATTACCGGCCGATCGCAGGCCGAGCGAGCACACACATGCTCATATATGCTCGGGCGGGAAAAACCTGCCCGAGCATAAATGCATTTAGCCTTGTATATAATTCTCAACATATTACCAGCCGACCGCAGGCTGAGCGAGCACCCACATGCTCATATATGCTCGGCCGGGAAAAGCCCGCCCGAGCATAAAGACATTTAGCTTTATATATGATTCTGAATATATTACTGGCCAACCACAGGCCTAACGAGCACCCACGTGCTCATATATGCTCGACCGGGCAAAGCCTGTCTGAGCATAAAGACATGCTCAATAGAAGGTATTCCTAATATATATACGGTCGGCTTGAACGACTGATCGAGACAGGTTCAACAGAAGGTATTCTCAATATATGGTCGACTTAAACGATCGACCAAGACAGACCCAACATAATATTTGACGAGAAATATCTTCTAGAAGCTTTTTCAATTACAATGACGTGCCCCCCATCACAAATATAAGTCACAAATGACAAAATAGGTACATTTTGGGTATAAAAAAGATTATATTCATTAAAGGATTATTGCATGAAATATAAAAGATGACTTCATCTCCTAACAAGCCCTAATGAACCGGGGACTACTGCATGACTACAGAGGTCACGTAAGGTAGTATAAAAAGGGGGATCCTTTCCGTTGGCAAGGTATGTAAGTTCTAGCATCTGAACTCTGTTTCACTTCGGTTATTGTTCTTTTTCTATCTTTTGAGAGAGAAACTGACTTGAGCGTCGGAGGGCCTAGCTAGGGATCCCCACTTCGGTCTTAGGTCACTAACACTTTGCTGGTTTCTCTCGCCGTGCATAGGATTGTGGAGGGTTTCTTCTAGATCTACAAAAGGTTATCTTCATCATCGGAGCCAGTGCTCGTATTCATAGATTTCAGACAGGATCGAATTTGGCGCCGTCTATGGGAAGTATTCACCTTGATCTGAAGCTACAAAGATGGAGGAAGCTGACAAACCCAACACCATTAGTATATCGCAGGATGATTTGGAGTTGCTCATCAACGCCAGAGTACAGAAGATATTGCAACAATAGCAACAACAAGTCAATACTAATGGTACGTTACCTGTAGTGCTACCTCCGACGAACTTTGTAACTTCTCATCACAGAAAGAGGGAGATCAAGGGGGGAGATCAGGTTCATTTGTTCTCTGCTCCTCTCTCTCCCACTCGACGTTCTAAAGCCTACTTCCGGACACCTCTTGAGCAAGGGGGACGAAGAGAAATTCTCCAAGAATCTTCTGGAGAAACCCCCATAAGGAAAAAATGAAAGGGAAAGATTGTAGCCAGTGATAGTTCTCCTGAAAGGATTATTACTTCATTCTCTCAACGAGTGTTAGATGATCCGTTGCCAAAACATTATCAGAATTTAAATATCGGAGAATACTCGGGAACAACTGATCCTGAGGGTCATCTTCTTAAATTTGAGCTTGCGGCGCTCCTCAAACAATTTACTGATGGAGTTAAATGCCGGATGTTCCTTACTACTTTCGGAGGAGCAGCTCAGAGATTGTTCAAGCGACTACCGGAGAATTCTATTCATCGCTCTAAGGATTTTCGCAAGGTATTCTTACATCATTTTTTAGCAATCAGAGGTACCATAAAACTCCATGGAGTCTCTTTTCCATCAAGCAAGACCCTAAAGAATCTATTAGAGCTTATATTAAGAGGTTTAACCAAGTGACTATTGATGTTCCTTCAGCTACAACAGAAATCTTGGTAAGCGCCTTCTCTCAGGGGCTTAATGATAATGATTCTTTAAGGATTTGGTCAGGAACCCTTCTACCAATTTTGATATACTAATCGAGCGGGCTTTGGGGTTCATTAATGTGGAAGAAGCCCAAGCATGAATATAGTTGGGCCTTTTCCTCTTGCACCTGCTCAGAGGAAGTTCTTATTAGTAGCTATTGATTATTTTTCTAAATAGGTAGAAGTAGAACCATTGGCCAAAATTACTGAACATGTAGTTATTGAATTTCTATCACAGCATATTGTTTACAGATTTGGTATTTCACACAAAATAGTTTATGATAATGGAAGATAATTTTAAGATAGGAAAAATAAAAAAATGGTGTTCTGATTATGACATCACACAAGCTTTTACCTCTGTCGCATATCTACAGAGTAATGGACAAGCCGAAGTAACCAATAGAGAAATTATCAGAGGACTCAAAATCAAATTAGATCATGTTGGTGGTAGCTAGGTAGATGAATTAATTACCTAGAGTATTATGGGCATATCGTACTACTCCTCGAGAAGCCACATGAATTACTCATTTTCACCTGGTTTATGGGGGTGAAGCGGTGATTCCAATTGAAGTCGGAGTAGAATCTGATCGAAGAAGGCTTTATGATGATAGCAATGCGGATCAATGCCTCATGGAACTTGACTTAATAGAGGAAGCACGGGACAAAGTGGCAACCCGACTTATTTCCTATCGGCAAAGAATGAGACAGTATTATAACAAAAGAGTTATTCCAAGGTTCTTTCAGGTAGGTGATCTTGTATGGAAGCGCATCAAGCCTGTGGGAGATGTTAACAAGCTAGAACCCTAATGGGGAGGACCTTATAAAATCATACAGAAACTTATATCGGGCGCCTATTACCTCTAAGATACAAAAGGGAGAAAACTCAAACGGCCTTGGAGTGCTAATCATTTGCAACCATATAGAACTTAACAAATATGCCTGTAAGTCATTTATGCATCTTGTTCAAACATTGTTAATATGAATAACAGAGACAGTGCATGCAATATTCTTTTGGGAAGACATATACTCTTCTTTAAACCATAATAGTCGATCGGAGACCTTAAGGAGTGACCGGCCAGACTTCCTTTTGGGGAACCGTAGACTTTAAACTATAATAGTTGATTGAGGACCTTAAGAAGTGACCGACCAGGCTTCCTTAGGGGGAACCAGAGACTTTAAATCATAACATTCGATCGGGGACCTTAAGGAGTGACCGACCTGACTTCCTTAGGGGGAATCCGAGACTTTAAACCATTGAATAGTCGATCAGGGACCTTAAGGAGTGACCGGCTTGGCTTCCTTAGGGGGAACTAGAGACTTTAAACCATTAAACAATCTATCGGGGACCTTAAGGAGTGACCGACCTGCCTTCCTTAGGGGGAACCAGAGTTTTTAAACCATTGAACAATCGATCGGGGACCTTAAGGAGTGACTAGACTGTTGAAACCCCAAGGTTGTTTTGATGTGATCAACAAGTTAAGTTAGGTCATGTAGTATTTTAACCTTGTGTCTAAGTGTGTAGGAACTTAGGAGCACAGGAAGTCGAGTGGAAGACGTGGTTGTTGGATCATGAGTTTCGTTAGAGGGGGGGGGGGGGGTGAAGAGCGATTAAAAATTCGAGAGTAAGCAACGGAAAATGATTAAGCCAAAGCAAACACAAAGATTTACTTGGTTAGGAGCCTTTGGCGACTCCTACTCCAAAGCTCGCACGCAAGGGTACTTTCGATGGGCAATCACTAATAATTCGAAAAGTTTGATTACAAATTAAGCACAGGAATTAATTAGTGAAGAAAAAGAAGCCGACAATAATAAAAAATAGAAACATAAATAGCACTTTTGTCAGAGAGCTTTCGCAACGTCGCAGGAGCACAGAAGAGTAGATCTTCAGTTGTTGTTGTGACTCCAACCTCTACCCTCCTTATATAGGAGGTTCGGGGCGCCTTGATCCTTTCGAGCGCCCTGAATATGACGTAGCCGAGCCAACCAAGCATCTCCACGTGGCGAGGCGACGTTGAGGATATATTTTGCATTTCGGGCGCCCGGATCCCTCCCGGGCGCTCGGATCCCTTCCGGGCGCCCGGACCACTCTTCTCCAGAAAGTCCTTCTCCTACATGAAAGAGTTAGTCCGAGGCAAAATGCAAATAATATTATCCTGCAAAACAAAGTGTTAGCACAATTTTAAGATTAACAAGGAGAGTAGTAGCTAGATTCTATCTCCTCGAGACTGGAATCTAGTCACGATCTCGACTTAGATATTTGAAATGGGTCTAAGTCAGATTGACGCCTAATGTTCCCTTCCTGGGAATGCGTCCTCACAGTCATTCTCCTCCAGTGATTTACCTCCACTTACCTGCTAGATGTCCGGTCAACCCTTCGACCTGTCTAGACTTTGTGCCAGCTATCTGGTTAGCCCGTTGACCTAGCTAGACTTCGTGCCAACTATCTGGTCGGCCCGTCAACCTAGCTGAGCTTCGTGCCAGACATTAGGTCAACCCATCGACCTGTCTGGGTTTCTCCTGCACACTCGGTCAGAGTGTTAGATAACAACAAAACTAACTTAACCTATTTTGTCATTCATCAAAACTTGAGTTAGACCGTTAGTGCTAACCACACCAACAATCTCCCCCTTTTTGATGCAATGACAACCTGGTTAAGTTAGTGAAAAAATTATGCAAGTAAAAATAAGCATAAGGTTGTTAAGGTAGCTTTTAAATTTTGTTGTTTTAGTTGGTTGTTTAACTAACTTAAACCACCTAACCCTCCCCCTTTGGCATTCATCAAAAATGAATATAGAACAAATTAAAAAGAGTGCAAAGAAATCTAGAGATGTAAGTCAGATTATCTTGGGAGAGTTTAAGCTAAAAATATAGAAAGGTATGTTTTTCAAAAAATAGTTAACTTTAAAGAGATAACTAAAAAATAGTTAACTTTAAAATTTGTAACCTTAATTTTTTAAACAAATTGAAAACATAATTTTCAAATATAGCATTTTAACAAAGAGATTATAAGGGCTAAGTCCAATTTTAAAATCCAACTAAGTAAAATCTGTTTTCAAACCCAAGTTTGTTTTAAATAAATTTCCAACAATATGTTTTGAAAACTAAGCAGAATATAATTTTTAAAATGAAAAATCTAAGTTACAAACCCGAATAAAGTTTATTTTTAAAAAATGAGTTTAAAAAGTATGAACTTCAAAATTAAGTTTGAAAAGTTTAGAGTTTTGAAAATAGAGCCAATTTTCAAAACTAGGTTTAAACAATCCAATTTTCTAACTTTCAAAACTAAGTTTGAAAAATCCAGAATAAATTTTAAAACATTTAGTTAGAGATAGTTTTAAAAAATATGGTATAAAAACAATTAATCCTCCCCCTGAACCTAACATTACAAAATCTGTCTAACCAGTTAGCTACTTACTGACTATTAGAGAATAACAGCTTTCACTTAGTTAGTCAAGTTAAGTCTAATTGTAATCAGTTAGTGTTTGACTAAACTGAATGACTTAACCTGATTAATGTCTGTTTGGTATTTAACACCCAGACTTATGTCGATGCACTGAAATAAGCATCTTAAGTCAAGGCAATTTGTCTATGCATCTCACCCCTTTCTATGTTTGACAATCACAAACAAGGGAATCCTAGGGTGTTGGTGAGATGCTCAAGTACTAACCCTAGGGGTACATGCTTTCTAAGGAATTGTTCTAGTCTAAGGCTAAAACTGATTTAAAATTCTAGAAATGGAAGATTTTTTAAAAAAGAAATAAAGATTTTATCCTAGAATTTGGAAATATTATTCTTGAAAATAGTTTTTGTAATTTTAGTATCCTAGTCTATTAAATACATCCCTAATTTTCTACGTAGATTGCTAAATTCACTTTCAGGGAGAGGTTTGGTAAATATGTCAGCTAAATTAGATTTAGACTCAATATACTTGAGTTCAATGTCTCCTTTAGTGACATGACCTTTGATAAAGTGATGCCTAATTTCAATGTGTTCGGTTCTGGAATGATGCACAGGATTTTTTGTTAAATTAATTGAGCTAATATTGTCAATTAATACTTTTACATTTGTAAGATTTAAGTTAAAGTCTTTTAAAGTGTGCATCATCCATAATAGTTGGGCAACATATTCTCCTATGGCTATATATTCTAACTCAGTTGTAGATAGAGTAACACAGTGCTGTTTTCTACTAAACCAGCTGACAAGTGATGGACCTAGTAGTTGACATCCACCACTTGTGCTCTTGCGGTTTAATTTGCACCCAACATAATCTGAGTTAGAATACCCTGTTAATTCATACTTATTAGTTCTAGGATACCAAATTCCTACATTTATTGTTCCTTTAAGGTATCTAAAGATTCTTTAGCACAGGTTTGGTATCTAGTACACATACTCACTGCAAATAAAATATCAAGTCGACTTTGAGTTAAGTATAATAGGCTACCTATAGCACTCCTATAGTATTTTAAGTCAATTGGTTTTCCATTTGGGTCATCATCTAGAATAGTGTTAACTGCCATGGGTGTTTTTATTTCTTTAGTATTTTCCATCCCAATTTTTTTAAGCAATTCTTTGGTATATTTTTATTGATAAATATAATTTCCCTCATTTGTTTGTTTGATTTGCAATCCTAAAAAGTAAGTTAATTTTCCTACCAGACTCATTTCAAATTCTTATTCCATTAAATTTGTGAATTCTTCTAAAAATTGTAAATTAGTTAAGTCAAAAATTATATCATCTACATAGATTTGGGCTATAAATATGTCCTCTTTTATTAATTCAACGAATAGGGTTGGGTCAATTTGGCCCTGGTTAAACCCTTTCGATATTAGGTAAGAGGTTAACCTTTCATACCAAGCTCTGGGTGCTTGCTTAAGTTCGTATAAAGCTTTCTTTACTTTAAATACATAGTCAGGGTGTTCTAGACACTCAAACCCAGGTGGTTGGCCTACATAGACTTCTTCTTTTATCACTCCATTTAGGAATGCTGATTTGACATCCATTTGATATAGTCTGAACCCTTTATGGGCTGCATAACTGAGTAACATTCTAATGGACTCTAATCTAGCTACTGGGACATAAGTTTCATCATAGTCAAGTCCTTCAACTTGACTAAACCCCTTAGCGACTAGCCTAGCTTTATTCCTGGTAATTTCCCCAATTTCGCTTAATTTATTTCTAAACACCCATTTTGTTTCTATTATTTTCTTATTTTTGGGTGGTGGTATTAAGTCCCACACTTCATTATGTTCAAATTGAGTTAGTTCTTCTTGCATAGCTATGACCTAGTCTGAGTCAAGTAATGATTCAGTTATAGTTTTAGGTTCAATTTTTGAAATCAGAGAAATTTGGCTTAGGTTTCTAAAAGATGACATAGTCTGAACCCTTAAGTCTGGATCACCAATTATCTGATCAATTGGATGATTTGGGTTGACTCTTATAGTTCTAGGCGGTTGATTTTCTAAAGGTTCTTCTTCTTCGTGAAGATTGATTCCTTCTTGATTACTATTTTCTTGAATAAATTCAATTGGTTGAGGTTGGGTTTGCTATTTGGATTCCTCAAATTTTACATTAGTAGTTTCTTCAATTCTTAATGTAACCTTATTATATATTCTGTACCCCCTACTGTTTAGGGAGTATCCTACAAAAATTCCATCTTCTATTTTAGAGGTAAATTTTCCTAAGTGCTCTCTTGTGTTTAAGATGAAGGATGGACACCCAAATACTTTAAAATATTTTATATTGGGTTGCTTATTATAATATATTTTGAAAAAGGTTTTGTTGTGTGTTTTGTTTAGTGTTGTTCTATTTTGCACATAGCAGGCTGTACTGACAGCTTCTGCCCAAAAGTACTTAGGTAAACTATATTCATTTAGTATAGTTCTGGAAGCTTCAAGTAAGGTTCTATTTCTTCTTTCTACTATTCCATTTTGTTGGGGAGTTTTAGGACACGAAAATTCATGATGATATCCATTTTCAAGACAAAATTTGTTAAAGTTATGAATTTTAAATTCTCCCCCGTTGTCACTCCTAATTTTTTTAATTTTAAGGTCTTTTTCATTTTCAACTTGTTTGCAAAAGTTTGTAAAGATTTCAAAAGTTTCATCTTTATTTTTTAAGAATTTTACCCAAGTGAACCTAGAATAGCCGTCTATTATTACTAGGCAATATAAACTGCCATTTATTGATTTGACCCTATGAGAGTCAAATAAGTCTAAGTGTAGAAGTTCTAATATTGAGTTGGTTTGAATTTGATTAGTTGGTTTGTGAGTAAACTTTGTTTGTTTACCTTGTTGACAAGCATTACATACTATCGAGTCTAAGTTAGGTAATTTTGGTAAACCTCTAACTAATCCATTTAATTTACTTATATTTTTGAAATTAGTGTGTGACATTCTTCTATGCCATAACCAAGTTTCTTCTTTTTGTGTTAAATAACACTTAATTGAAGAAGTGGTTAAGTTAATAGCATAGCTGTTATCTTTTCTAAACCCTTTTAGACTTATCGTAGGATTATCTAGGTGTTTGATTAAGCATTCCAAAGATAAGAACCTAACCTTATACCTAGTGTCACACAATTGACTGATACTTAGGAGATTATACTTGAAATTTTCAACAAGTAAAACATTTGTAATAATGAAGTCAATTTTAAGCTCAATATTACCTATACCAATTACCTTGAGTTTGCCATTGTTTCCAAAGGCAACTGTTCCTAAACTTTTGTAGGTAAGTTGAGTGAATTTGGTGTGATCTCCAGTTATATGTTTGGAGCAACCACTGTCCAAGATCCACTTGATTTCCTACAATAGGTAGGAATTGAGGATTAGTTGATGTTTTAAAAGAATTTTTCAACATGATTTTTAAAGTTTTTAAAATAATTTATAAATTTTTTAAAAGATTTTTTCAAAATGATTTTTAAAGTTTTTTTAAAAAAATTTTCAAAATGATTTTTAAAGTTTTTAAAAGAATTTTTCAAAATGATTTTTAAAGTTTTTTTTTTTTAAAGTTTTTCAAAATGATTTTTAAAGTTTTTTTTTTTTAAAGTTTTTCAAAATGATTTTTAAAGTTTTTAAGAGAATTTTTCAAAATGATTTTTAAAGTTTTTAAAAGAGATTTTCAAATAATTTTTTGAAGTTTTTAAAAGAGTTTTTCAAAATGGTTTTTAAAGTTTTTAAAAGAATTTTTTAAAATGTTTTTTAAAGTTTTTAAAAGAATTTTTAAAGCAATTTTTAAAGTTTTTAAAGGAATTTTTTAAAATGATTTTTAAAGTTTTTAAAAGAGTTTTTCAAATAATTTTTTAAAGTTTTTAAAATAATTTTTCAAAATGATTTTTAAAGTTTTAAAGGAATTTTTCAAAATGATTTTTAAAGTTTTTAAATAATTTTAATTTAGTTTATTTTAATTTAATTTATATTAAGTTAATTTAATTTATTTTAATTTAATTTAATTTATTAATTTTTATTTAATTTAATTTATTTTAATTTAATTAAATTTAATTTTATTAATTTTTAATTTAATTTAATTAATTTAATTTAATTTAATTTAATTAATTTAATTAATTAACTTTAATTTAATTTAATCTAGTTAATTAATTTTTATTGAATTTAATTTATTTAAATTAAATTAAATTAAATTAAATTTAAATTAATTTATTTAAATTTATTTAAATTTAATTTAATTTATTTAAACTTATTTAAATTTAATTTAATTTATTTTGATTTGATTTAATTTAATTTACTTTAATTTAATTTAATTTAATTTATTTTAATTTAATTAATTAATTTTTATTTACTTTAATTAATTTAATTTAATTTAATTAATTAATTTTCATTTAATTTAATTTATTAACTTTAATTTAATTAATTTATGTAATTTAATTTAGTTTAATTTAATTAATTTTTATTTAATTGAATTAATTTTAATTCAATTTTATTTTAATTGATTGAGTTCTTAGTCATCTCACCCGATCTATATTTTCAATCAGGGAATCCTTTAATTTTGTGAGATGAATTATGTTCAGTTTTAGGGTTTGGTTTTTTTTTGTGTTAGATTCAGGTTTAGCTTTGGGCTCAACAAATAGACATTCTCTGAATAAACTTCATGGCTATGGTGAGTCACTTGGACATCATTAGAGTAACCATGTCTTTGAGGTTTTCTAAATAGTTCTATCCATTGAAATTAATACAAAACCTTTGTCTAACTGGTTAGGATCCATAAAGGATAGTTTCGGTTAGTTCCACTTAGCCAGATGCACCAGGTCGAAGCCATATCTTCCTAGACATGCATAAACTAAGCTTCCCTAATGTACTATCATCCAAAATTTCACCAGTACTATAGGTCAAGTTAAACTTGGTCCCTTTCTAACTAGTCCTAATTGCCCTGCCGGGTAGGTTCGTTTAGGTTACCCTGTTGGGTAGGTTAGTTTTGGAGGTGACAGCTATTCTGGAGCCTCCCCTGAATTATTGGCCTTTATTTTTGATTTTTAGTTCTTGGTTTATGTCTGTTCTTTTTATGGTTATAATTGGCTTGATGATATTCTAAGTCTTGGTGGGGTTTAAAATATTTAGATTTTGAATTTGTTGGTCTAGGTTTGTATTTTGGTTTTTGATTTGACTTATTTGATTTTATATAATATATTTTTTCTTTTGGTATATAGTATTGGTTAAGTCCTACTTGCGTGGTTAGGCACGCTTTCGGAACCCAAGCTTTACTTGATTGTTTGTGTTGGGTTATTAACGATTTAAATGTTTTATTTGAGCTTGACTTGTAGCCAAGTCCGGTTTTGTTGTAGATTGCCTTTTGATGATTTAAAATTAGATCTAAATTCTTAGATCTTGTTGTAAATTTTTCTAAGAGATCTTTTAATTTATTAATTTCTATTTTTAGTCTTGAGTTGGATTTAGATTTTTGATTTGTTCCTTGAGATTTTGATTCTCTTCAAGGGGCAATTTGTTTTCTTTTTCTAATGTAATTAATTTACTATTTAGACATGTAATTATTTTAAAGAATTTTCTATTCAAATTAAAATTTACCTCGTCGGGACCTTCGGAAACGAGTACGGACTCGCGACTCGATTCGAGTTCGGACCCGTCTTCCGATTCGTCCTCCGACTCTACTTCGAGGGCCATCAGCACGAGGTGGCTCTGGTGCTTCTGATCTCCGGCCTCTGATTCGTCTGAGGAAGAGTCATCCCAAGTTGATTTGAGAGCCTTCTTTTTGGATGTCTTTGTCTTGTCGCTCTTCAATTTCGGGCACTCGTTCTTGTAGTGGCCCTTCTTGTTGCATCCGAAGTAGGTCACACTTCTCGGTTCATTTGGGGAGTTGATCTTTTGCAGGTCCTTCTTGCTGAAGTTTTTCTTTTTCCTGGTGAACATTTTCCTTACCAGGTTCACCAGATATTCTTCATCTTCAGAGTCCTGGTCAGACTCATCCTCAACCTTAGGCTTGTTTTTCGTTCTTTCCTTGGATGAACCTACAAACAAAGCTACACCTTTCTCGATCCCGACCTTAGTTTGCTCGTGCAATTCTAATTCGCAAAATAGTTCGTCTAATTTTAATTTTGATAAAATTTTTGAAATCTTGTAGGCATCCACGATGGATGCCCACAAGGTGTTACGTGGAAAGACATTTAATGCATACCTTATTAAATTCCGGTTCTCCATTTGATGACCTATCGCGTGGAGTCCGTTGAGGATGCCCTTGATCCTCGCATGAAACTGACTCACCGGTTCTCCTTCCTGCATTTTAATATTAAATAATTTATTTAACAAAAGATCGTGCTTCGTTACCTCGGCGTCGCTGGTCCCTTCGTGTAGTTCGATCAGTTTGTCTCACAATTCCTTTGTGTTCTGGTGCGGTCCTACCCGGTTCAATTCTTCCTTCGTTAATCCGCATTGAAGCATGTTGAGTGCTTTGAAATCCATTGACGCTTTCTTCTTCATGTCTAGATTCCACAGTCCGGGTCCAGTGGAATTCCGGAGTTGCCGACCGGTGCTTTGTAACCTCTTGTGACGCTGAACCATTGGTCAAAAT